>NW_016107382.1:7461240-7518512 GCF_001604975.1 Cebus imitator | reverse complement strand
GCATGTTCTCACTCATAGGCGGGTGTTGAACAATGAGAACACATGGACACAGGGAGGGGAGCACTACACACTGGGGTCAGTTGGGGGGAAATAGGGGAGGGACGGTGGGGGGTGGGAAGCTGGGGAGAGATAGCAAGGGGAAAAATGCCAGATGTAGGTGATGGGGAGGAAGGCAGCAAATCACACTGCCACGTGTGTTACTATGCAACAATTTTGCATGTTCTTCACATGTACCCCAAATCCTAAAATGCAGTAAAATCAATGGGAAAAAAAAAATGTTTATCTCATCTTTAATCTCCTGGAATGCTGTAGAAGTTTCTTTGTGATTTGCAAGGTTGTCTTGCATCTGGCTGAGCTTCCTTGCAACCCAGACTTTGAATTCTTTATCTGTTATTTCTGAGTTTCCATTCTTGTTAGCAACCATTGCTGGAGAGCTAGTGTGATCATTTGGTAGTGTCACCACATTCATATTTTTCATTGTGCTGAGATTCTTACACTGGATTCTTCTCATCTGGGGATGCTGGCACTTCTAATTTTTATAATTATTTTCATGTGAGTAGAATTTTTTCATTGTCTTTCTTTTCCTATAACATTGTTTATCTTTCATTTTCGCTTCCTCCCTGACTTCCCAACTAGGGGTATAACTGTAGAGAATGCTGGGCAGTGTCTTTTGGCTTTGTTTCTCTAGACTTATGAACTTATTTCTGCAGGTTTTACATTGGGCTGTGCTCTTTGGTCTGTGAGCCATTCGTTGTTGCTTATAGGAAGGAACTGGTTGTACCAACATGGCTGTATATATATTTGATTCTAGTTTACTGGAAGAAGCTGTTTGTTGCCTCAGGCAATAGGCTGATGCATGGATACACAGGGTTCTGAGCTTCCTCTTCAACTCTGGGGGTCTAGGGGTTATGATGGGTAAGGCTGGACTGGGCAGGTTTATTTTCAGGCCCTCTGATGGAAGGCACAAGAACCAATGCCAAAGGAAAATCCACAGGTGACCACCAAGTACCCAGAAGTCTGCCTAGGCTTGGAGCTGAGTAACCTCATTGGCCCCAAGTTCTCTGTAGGAGGATGAGGGTGGCTAAAATTCTAATCCAACAGAATGTGTGCTCCAGATTCCTGGAAGTGGGCTTGGGCATAGAGTGGAAAGGGCTCTCCTGCACCAAGGTATTTGCACAGGAGGAGTGAAGCAACTCAGGCTGCTTAACTAGTCAAGCAAGTGTTATGAATGCCTGAAAATATACCTGGGGCTTCACTTACTTTTATCACCCAGGCACCATCACAGGAGCTGTTTGCTGGGGTTCTCCTCCCTGTGATCTTGGGTATTCTTCACAATTCCAGTGGATTCCCATTTTCCTTCTTGAATTAAAGCTAACAGAGTTGATTTTTCTGTACTATCTTGCTATTTCCAAGTGGCTGAGGCCTGCTAAAACCTCTTATTTGCCATCTTGGGAAAAAAGAAAACTGTACTGTTATTTCTTAGACTAATGAGGAATAAATTTTAAGTTTTGGACTACTGGTTGAAGCCCCAATGGCACAAAGGGTTTTCTGCTGTCATGGATATTTTAGTCCAAGTGTGTTCATATTTTTCTTCTTTTAATTATGCAGAATCAAAAAATATATAAATAAATATTCAATAGTGTTCAAAATAGTTTTTATTAAATATTTGAATAAGAATATACAATCTTGTTTAAATAACATTATGCAGTCTAGATATTATATTCCTGGTCTTCAGTTTGAAAACTCATTTGTAAAATAAGAAAATTTAAAATATATTATATCTAAAGCTTCTTCTATCAGCAAAAATCTACAGTTCTTTGGGTCAAATTGGTATTTATAATATCCTGTATATATCTTTAGCATTCTTATACATTTTGGATAATTTTTATTAATGATGCCTATATTTTAATTCTGCATATATTGACCTATTGTCAGTAGGGAAGATATCTGTTTAGATACTTTATACAAAACTAGAAGTATAGGAATTTTGTAGAAGTTTATCTGCAACACTACTGCCTAAACTAAGATAAAACTGTTAGCGTTTAACTGGACTAGCCTATTTTTAGAACTGAAAGAGCATTTCAATGGCTTGTAAGACCTAACACATAAAATCCCTAGAAGAAAATCTAGGTAAAATCATTCAGGACATAGACACAGGCAAGGACCTCATGAGTAAAACACCAAAAGCACTGGCAACAAAAGCCAAAATAGACAAATGGGATCTAATTAAACTCCAGAGCTACTGTGCAGAATTAGATCCCATTTGTCTATTTTTGGCTTTTGTTAGTTGCCAATTCACTCTAATGATTGTTTCTTCACAGAAACAATCATTATTTCTGTTTCTTCACAGAAACAATCATTAGAGTGAATTGGCAACTAACATAATGGGAAAAATTTTTTTCAATCTACCCATCTGACAAACGGCTAATATCCAGAATCTACAAAGAACTAAACCAGATTTACAAGAGAAAAACAAGCCCATTCAAAAGTGGGTGAAGGATATGAACAGACACTTTACAAAAGAAGACATATATGAGGCCAATAAACATATGAACAAATGCCCATCATCACTGGTTGTTAGAGAAATGCAAATCAAAACCACCTTGAGATACCATCTCACACCAGTTAGAATGGCAATCATTAAAAAATATGGAGACAAGAGATGCTGGAGAGGATGTGGAGAAATAGGAACACTTTTACACTGTTGTTGGGAGTGTAAATTAGTTAAACCATTGTGCAAGACAGTGTGGCAATTCCTCAAGAACCTAGACATAGAAATTCCATTTGACCCAGCAATCTTATTACTGGGTATATATCCAAAGGATTATAAATCATCCTATTATAAGGACACATGCACATGCATGTATATTGCGGCACTGTTTACAACAGCAAACTTGGAACCAACCCACATGCCCATCAATGATAGACTGGACAGGGAAAATGTAGAACATATACACCATGGAATACTATACAGCCATCAAAAAACATGAGTTCGTGTCCTTAGTAAGGACATGGATGAACATGGAAACCATCATTCTCAGCAAACTGACACAAGAACAGAAAATCAAACGCCACATGTTCTCACTCATAGGCAGGTGTTGAACAATGAGAACATATGGACACAGGGAGGGGAGCATCACACACTGGGGTCTGTGTGGGAACTAGGGGAGGGACAGTAGGGGCTGGAAAATTGGGGAGGGATAACATGGGAGACATGCCAGATATAGGTGATGGGGAGGAAGGCAGCAAACCACATCGCCGTGTATGTACCTATGCAACAATCTTGCATGTTCTTTACATGTACCTGAAAACCTAAAACACAATTTTATATGTATATATATATGTATATATATGTATGTGTGTGTGTGTGCACACACACATACACATATATACATATATATATACACATATATATAAGATAATTCACCATCTCACTTTCTGGACTGTAAAACTTCTTGGGGGAGTTTCAAACCAGGGAATGTTGGAGCTCAGAAAATAATACAACACAATGAAGGTCTTAGAAGCAGCTTAAAAGCAAAAGCTTATCTTTTACCTTCTTCTGCCTTCGTGTCTCTCACACCTCATTCTCCCCAAGGCTAGCCATAGACACTGAAATCGCTCTTCCCCAGGATGTGTAATAGAAACCAAATGCTTTTTCCTCAAAACAAGCCATAAAACCTGAAAACATTACTCTGACTTTTTCCCACATTTCTGCATAAAAACTGTCCATAAAGAAATTCTCCAACTTACCTTGTTAGGCTGTAAGTCATAGACCATCATTCTAGAGAGGATTCTGTCCCAGCCCAGAGGAAGGAATGCTGGAATGCTGCAAAGAAAATCCAAAAGCAAACTAAACACACAGGTCTTACCAGCTTTCCCTACTCAGTCTATTAACATTAGCTCATACCCCTTTTTTTTTTCTAATCGTATTTCTACACTGCTGTCCATACATCCTTGAACCTAAGCATAAAAATGGGTAGTTTTTCTTTTATCTTTGGGTCTTTATTCTGAAGGTTCCCATGTTACATGAAAAATGATCAAATATATGTTATGTTTTTCTCTTGTTAACCTATTTTTTTGTTATAGGAGTGTAGTCATGATCCTTATAATGGAAATGAAAGAGATCACACTCTTTCAGCCCCTACACCTATGAACTTGAGTATCAGTTATATTGAAAAAAATTCATTGAATTTAAAGGCATTTATATTCAAGTTTAAGAAAACTGTATATTACTTTGGATGTTGAGGCCCACAGAAAAGAGCTTCAATAGGTTTTAAAAAATTGTAAAGGCTCTGAAGTTAATAATACTTCAAAGTTTGAAAGCTGTCTACCCTAAGCAGTATAGTTTCTGTAGCATGCCATTACATTTTTAATTTTACAATATATACAGACTTTAGAATGATCTCACATTTGGATACAAACCAAAAATTATTTGGTTAAATATTTGATTTTATAAAATTGGTAAATATAATTGCTTTCTAAGATGCACTTTAATGCTTTTAAAAATTTAAACTTTTAATTTGATGAGTGAAAAAATATGGTCCAGAACTTGTTTTTCACTCAGAGTACATATACTTTTGAAAAGCATGTTAAGTCAATTTCAAGTTTCAACAGAGTTTTTAAAACAAGTTTAAATTTATTCATCATATTAAATAATATTAACTTATCCAAAATAGAGAAATTATGAGAGATTTAAATAAAAAATAGCTCCTGGATACACAACCTAATTCTGCCTCTCTGAGTTCCTCCCTCAAAGATTACTTAAATAGGTGGCCCACTTAGAGTGGAATATAATATTGTCCACAGCTGCCAATTCTCAGAACATGTACATTAAAAATCAAATCACTGCTGAATTTGAGATTCTGAGCACCCTAATTTTTATTTTCTTCAAGAAAAAGATGATATATTTTCACGTTACATATTTATTTTTCCTCCTCCTCCTCCACCTCCACCCTCCTTCTCCTCCCTCCTTCTCCTTCTCCTTCTCCTTCTCCTTTCTTCTTCTGACAGTTTTGCCCTATCACTCAGGCTGGAGTGCAGTGGTGTGAACAGAGCTCACCGAAGCTTCAATCTCCTGGGCTCCAGCCATCCTTCTGCCTCAGCCTCCTAAATAGATGGGATCATAGGCATATACCTCCACGCCCAGCTGCTTTTTTATACAGGCAGGATCTTGCCATATTGCCCGGCTGGTCTGGAACTTCTGGCCTCAAGCTGTTTTCTCACCAAGGCTTCCCTAAGTGCTGGGATTGTAGGTGTCAGCAACAGTTCCCAGCTATTAATTTTTAAACTCAAATGTACTTCCTTATTTTTCCCCT
This sequence comes from Cebus imitator, assembly GCF_001604975.1. Taxonomy (NCBI): domain Eukaryota; kingdom Metazoa; phylum Chordata; class Mammalia; order Primates; family Cebidae; genus Cebus; species Cebus imitator. Next base: position 7,513,197 of record NW_016107382.1, on the reverse strand, counting down.
CCTGTCCTGCTTATATTGTTTGTTAATTGATGTAAGCTTACTGTTCCTCCTGCTGTTTTCCAAGAAGAAAGGGAAGCTTTTAACATATTCTAGTTTCCATAGAAACAAGTTTTGTCCACCGTTGATGGTTGAGCATGTATTTGCTGATAAGATAACTTTTAGCTATGTCCTTATAAAGTTAACTTAGAATACTTGCTTCTCTTTAGAACAAACTTTTTGAGTACTTTCAGTTTTCAGGACTTGTAATAATATGAAATAGCTAAAAAGTTAATAAAACCTTCAAAAGAGTCAGATTCTACCATTGCCATAGGTCAAATTTATCAGTATAGCTACTAGATGAGATTAATATGCACTCATATGTAAATTAGGTAGCCATTTGGATATAAATTCCAGCTAATTTGTTATAATATGAAATATGCACTCATATTTAAATTAGGTGGTTATTTGGATATAAATTCTAGCTAAAATATGTTAAATGCTTTATTAGTTTGGTAGAGATGAGAACTATCTTAACAGTCTAATAATTTTTACAAAATAATCTGTGTGATGAACATAGCAATTAAACCAGAACAGAGGATACAGAACTTATCTAAGATATATGGTTATTCCATTAAATATATACTATAGCTACCATATGTTATTTTCACAGAGGAAATGACCTGAATGACATTTTAATATTTAATTGTAATGTAGTTTTATTTATAAAAACAAAATTTGACTTCAAGTAATATTTGATTTAATAAGTGAGTTAACTGTGCAGGTTAATATGCATACTGCACAAGGGCATGCTAATGCAATTAAAAATTAGCTAAGGCAAAAATTATCATGAAATATTTACAGAATTCTAAGAGCAAAGATTATTTTTGTATTTGCTATGCCTAATATCTATTTTTCAAAGACATGTTTCATACCCATGTTATTTTACAACTTAACTCTTTCCTGGTATAAAGTATTATTTGAATTCAAAGATAATTCTGCATTTAACAAAATGGCTCATAAATCAACATTTACCAAGATCATTGAGGTTTAGTTTCATATTATTATTTAAAGCTTAATGAAAACTTCTTTTTTTGAGACGGGGACTCAACAAATAAGAAGTTAAGCTTTTCTGAAAGAATCATTTGTAACAATGTCACATCTCTTGCCATTAATTTATTAACAAGATTATTATTTTTAATAAGGAAGGGCTATACAAATTTTCTCTCTCTCCCCTTCTCTCTGTACATACTTCCTCATCAAATGTTTCAAACTGTTCATTGTTTTCCGAAGAATTTATATATTAAATAAATATATATTTTTAATTCTGAAAACTATGGCAAGTTAGAATTGAAAGTAATTTTGTCGAGTTTACTTCTGAGAAAACAGATGTAGGATCTAAGATGACTGAATAGATGCAGTCACGTGGAAGATCTCCTACTGAGGGACTAAGATGACTGGAATGTTTTTAACAGATCTTTTGGGGGAAGGCACTGAGAATAGACAGAGGGAAAACACAGAAGCTGAGCTGAAGGGGGAAAAAGCTGGGACTCCTACACAGGGCTACCACACATCAAAACTCATTTTTGGATCTTAGCAGCTTCAGAGAAATAGATGAGTTGAACTGGAGAAACCCACTCTCGCCACAGGCCTCTGGAATACCAGCAGGAGAAGACTCCTAGACCAGCATGGACACTTGAGTTGGCAGAGAGAGCTGCTCCTAGAAGTAGTAAGGGCAGCAAGCCAATTGATGTAAGCGAAGATGATTTGATGTGGGAGAATCTGCAGCAAAACACAGCCAGGGACAGCTATACCCCTAGGCTTGACTTGCTCCCATTGGAGGCCTTAACCCTAAAAGAACTGTTGGACCTGATCTCTTCAGGGTGGTCTTGCCCATTTGGCAGGGCTAGTCTGACCTGAGCACCCCTTGGTCTGCTAGCCAACTTGTGGGATCCCAGCCTGGCCATGCCTGCTTTCAGGGAAGTTTTGGGTGCCTGGGGGCCTAAACCATAGGGGCTGCACTGGCAGACCATGCATGACCAGTAGAGAGACCAATGAGGTAGCCCCTATGGCCAAACAGAAGCCTGTCTTATCCCTCCCCATGCTGCAGTTTCCCCTGGGCCCATGGCAACTCTCCATATCACTTTGGTGGTATATGTCTACCTGGGCAGGTTTTGATTTCCTTGTCTCACCAGCATGCAAGAGTGCAGTCACCCTCTGTGCCCCAACCAGCCACCATTGATAATGAAGCCGTGGCAGGCACAGAGCCAGCAAACATCATTACTGACCATGTCCTGCCCTTGTGCTAACACTGTGCAGAGAACAGTGGATCTTCCACCACCCTGAATGATCATACCTGCTTGTGGTGCACAGAGAAGCCACCCAGAACTGTGCCCACCAGCACCACATTCCCATGTCTATAACACCTCCAGTGCAACTGACCACGTACAAAATCTCTGGAAGTGCCCCCTGGTGCCACCACAACTATGTTACCTCTGCCATTGTGGTGAACACCCATAGAAAAGCAGGCACCCCATCCCCCATTAGCCCTTTCCACAGCTGCTGTATGTCAAACCCCACTCCAGTGAGATGGAGTTTTGGCATGCTTCCCAGGCTAGACTCAAACTCCTAAGCTCAAGTGATCCACCCCATTTCAGCCTCCCAAAATGATAGGAATACAGGCATGAGCCACAGTACCCTGCTGAATATTGGACATTCTTAAAGAAAATAAATTTCAAGCCAGAATCTCATATTTGAGCAAACTAAGTTTTATCAGGAAAAGAGAAATTAGATTATTTTCAGATAAGAAATACTGAGAAATTTGTGGCCACTAGGCCTGCCTTACAAGAGATCCTGAAAAAAAGCACTAAATATGAGAAGGAAAGACCATTACCAGTCACTACAAAAGCACACTGAAATATACATACCAGTGACACTATGAAGCAACCACATAAACAAATCTGCAAAATCATCAGCTAACATAATGATGACAGGGAGAAATCCCCACATATAAATACTAACCTTAAATGTAAATGGGTTAAATGCCACAATTAAAAGACACAGCGTGGCAAGCTGGATAAACAACAAAGACTTATATGCAAAGACACATACAGGCTCAAAATAAAGGGATGGAGAAAAATATCCCAAGCAAATGGAAAATAGAAAAAAGCTGAGGTTGCAATCCTAGTTACTGACAAAACAGACTTTAAACCAACAAAGATCAAAAAGATAAAGAAGGGCATTTCATAATAGTAAAAGGTTAAGTCAACAAGAACTAACTATACAAAGTCTATATACATACAACTTAGGGACCCTCAAAGAGACTTAGACTCCTCCACAATAATAGTCAAAGACTTTAACATTCCACTGACAATATTAGAAAGATTATCAAGACAGTAAATTAAGAAAGATATTCAGGACCTGAACTCAGCACTGGATCAAATAGACCTGACAGATACCTATACAAGTTGCCATTCCAAAACAACAGAATACACATTAACCTCATTGCCACATGGCACATACTCTAAAATCAGTCATAAAATCAACAGTAAAATACTCCTCAGCAAATGCAAAATAACTAAAATCATAATAAACACTCTTTGATCACAGTGCAAACAAGTTATCAAGATTAAGAAATTCAGTCAAATTCATACAATTATATGGAAATTAAATAACCTGACCCTGAATGACTTTGGGGTAAATAAGGAAATTAAGGCAAATATCAAGAAGTTCTTTGAAACTAATGAGAACAAAGATAACAAAATACCAGAATCTCTGGGACACAGCTAAGGCAATATTAAGAGGGAAACTTATGGCACTAAATGTCCACATCAAAAACCTAGAAACATCTCAGGTTAATAACCTAACATCACAAATAAAAGAACTAGAGAACCAAGAGAAATAACAATCTTAAAACTAGCAGAAGATAAGAAATAACCAAAATCAGAGCTGAATTGAAGGCTATAGAGACGTGGAAAACCATACAAATAATCAACAAATCCAGGAGCTGATATTTTGAAAAAGATCATTAAATAAACAGACAAATAGCTAAACTAATAAAGAAAAAAAAGATTCGAATAAAGTCAATCAGAAATGACAGAGGAATATTACCACTGACCCCACAGAAACGGAAACAACTATCAGAGAATATTATGAACACCTCTATGCACATAAACTAAGAAAATCAAGAAGAAATGGACAAATTCCTGGACATATACAACCTGTCAAGATTGAGCCAGGAATAAATCGAATCCCTGAACAGACCAATAATGAGCTCACAAATGAAGTCATTAATAAATAGCCTACCAACCAGAAAAAGCCCAAAATCAGATGGATTTACAGCTAAATTCTACGACATGTACAATGAAGAGCAGATAGCATTCCTGCTGAAACTACTCTAGAATAGTGAGGGAAGGAACTCCTTGCAAATTCATTCAACAAGTTTAGTATCTCCCTGATACTAAAACTTGGCAGAGATGTAACAAAAAAAGAAAACTTCAGACCAGTATCCTTTATGAACATCAATGCAAAAATCCTCAACAAAATACTGGCAAAGCAAATCCAACAGCACATGAAAAAGCTTGTTTACCATGAACAAGTAGGCTTTATCTTTGAGATTCAGGCTTGGTTCAACATAAAAAAATTAATAAATATGATTCATCACATAAAGAGAACTAAAAACAAAAACCACATGATTATATCAACAGATGCAGAAAAGGTTTATAATAACATTTAACATCCTTTCATATTAAAAACATTTAATTAACTTGGTATTGAAGGAACATACCTCAAAATAATAAGCCATCTATGATGAAACCACAGTCAGCATCATCCTGAATGGACAAGAGCTGGAAGCATTCCCCTTGAAAACCAGCACAAGATAAGGATGCTCTCTCTCATCACTCCTATTTCAACATACCATTGGAAATCCTGACCGAGGCAAACAGGCAAGAAAAAAAAAAAAGGGGGAGCATTTAAATAGGAAGAGAGGAAGTCAAACTATTTCTGTTTACAGATGACATAATCCTATATCTAGAAAAGCCCATTATCTCAGCCCAAAAGATTTTTTTTTCACTTTTAAAAAAATATTATTATATTTTAAGTTCTGGGGTACATGTGCAGAACGTGGAGGTTTGTTAGATAGGTATACATGTACCATGGTGGTTTGCTGCATCAATACCCTCATCATCTGCATTAGGTATTTCTCCTAATTTTAGCCCTCCCCAATTCCTTTATTATCTGTTATCCTTCTGCTACCCCCACCCAAGAGGCCTCAGTGTGTGATGCTCCCCTTCCTGTGTCCATGCATTCTCATTGTTCAACATCCACTTATGAGTGAGAACATGTGGTGTTTGGTTTTCTGTTCTTGTGTCAGTTTGCTGAGAAGGATGGTTTCCAGATTCATCCATGTCCCTGCAAATGACATGAATTTATTTTTTTAATGGCTGCATAGTATTCCATGGTGTATAAGTGCCACATTTTCTTTATCCAGTCTATCATTGATGGGCATTTGGATTGGTTACAAGTTTTTGCTATTGTGAACAGTACCACAATAAAAATACATGTGCATGCATCTTTGTAATTTAATGATTTATAATTCTTTGGGTATATACCCAGTAATGGGATTGCTGAGTCAAATGGTATTTTTGGTTCTAGAGCCTTGAGGAATTGCCACACTGTCTTACACAATGCTTGAACTAATTTACACTCCCACCAACAGTGTAAGTGTTTCTGTTTCTCCACATCTTCTCCAGCACCTGTTGTCTCCTGATATTTTAATGAATGCCATTCTAACTGCCATGAGATGGTATCACAATGTGGCTTTGATTTGCATTTCTGTAATGTCCAGTGATGATGAGCTTTTTTCATGTGTTTATTGACTGCATAAATGTCTTCTTTTGAGAAGTGTCTGTTCATATACCTTGCCCACTTTTTGACTTTTTTTTTTTTTTGGTAAATTTTTTTAAGTTCTCTGCATATACCAGATATTAGCCCTTTGTCAGGTGGGTAGATTGCAAAAATGTTTTCCCATTCTTCTGATTGCTGATTCACTCTAATGATAGTTTATTTTGCTGTGCAGAAGCTCTTAAGGTTAATTAGATCTCATTTGTCTATTTTGGCTATTGTTGCCATTGCTTATGGTGTTTTAGTCATGAAGTCGCTGCCTATTTCTATGTCCTGAATGGTATTGCCTTGGTTTTTATCTAGCGTTTTTATGGTGTTAGGTCTTATTTTTAAGTCTTTAATCCATCTGGGGTTAATTTTTATATAAGGTGTAAAGAAGGGAGCCAGTTTCAGCTTTCTGCATACGGTTTGCAAGTTTTCCTAACACTATTTATTAAATATGGAATCCTTTCCCCATCGCTTGTTTTTGTCAGGTTTGTCAAAGATCAGATGGTTGTAGATGTGTTACTTCAGAGGTCTCTATTCTGTTCCATTTGTCTGTATCTGTGTTTTGGTACCAGTATCATGCTGTTTTGATTATGTAGCTTTGTAGTATAGTTTGAAGCCAGGTAGCATGATTCCTCCATCTTTGTTCTTTTTGCTTTGGGTTGTCTTGGGTATATGGGCTCTTTTTTGGTTCCATATGAATTTAAAGGTGGCTTTTTCCAATTCTACGAAGAATATCAATGGTTGCTTGTTGGGGATAGCATTGAATCTATAAATTACTTTGGGCAGTATGGCCATCTTTACAATATTGATTCTTCCTAACTATGAACATGGAATGTTTTACCATCGGTTTGTGTCCTCTCTTATTTCCTTGAGCAGTGGTTTGCAGTTCTTTCAAAAGAGTCCTTTACATTCCTTGTTAGTTGTATTCCTTGATGTTTTATTCTCTTTGTAGCAATTGTGAATGAGAGTTCACTCATGATTTTTCTCCCTGTTAGTCTGTTATTCGTGTATAAGAATGCTTGTGATTTTTGCACATTGATTTTGTATCCTGAGACTTTGCTTAATATGCTTATCAGATTCAGGAGATTTTGGGCAATGGGGTCTTCTAAATATACAATCATGTCATCTGCAAATAGAGACAATTTGATTTCCTATTTTCTAATTGAATACTCTTTATTTCTTTTTCTTGCCTGATTTCTCTGGACAGAACTTCCAATAATATGTTGAATAGGAATGGTGACAGAGGGCATCCTTGTCTTGTGCCAGTTTTAAAAGGGAATGCTTCTAGTTTTTGCCCATTCAGTATGATATTGGCTGTGGGTTTGTCATATATAGCTTTTATTATTTTGAAATACATTCCTTTGACACCTCGTTTATTGAGAGTTTTTATCACAAAGGGCTGTCGAATTTTGTCAAAGGCCTTCTCTGCATCTAGTGAAATAATCATGTGGTTTTGTCTTTGGTTCTCTTTATGTAATAGATTAGGTTTATAGATTTGTGGATGTTAAACCAGCCTTGCGTCCCAGGAATGAAGCTGACTTGATTATGATGGATTATCTTTTTGATGCGCTGTTGCATTTGGTTTGCCAGTATTTTACTGAAGATTTTTACATCAATGTTCATCATGGATATTGGCCTGAAATTTTTTTTTTAGTTGTGTCTCTGCCAGGGTTTGGTATTAGGACAATGTTGGTCTCATAGAATGAGTTAGGGAGGATTTCCTCTTTTTGTATTGTTTGGAATAGTTTCAGAAGGAATGGCATCAGCTCCTCTTTGTATGTCTCATAAAATTTGGCTGTGAACCCATCTGGACCGGGCCTTTTTTTGGTTGGTAGGCTATTAATGGCTTCCTCAGCTTCAGACCTTGTTATTGGTTTATTCAGGGATTCAACTTCTTCCTGATTTAGTCTTAGGAGGGTGTGAGTGTCCAGGAATTTATCCATTTCTTATTGATTTACTGGTTTATGTGCATAGAGTTGTTTGCAGTAATCTCTGATGGTAGTTTGTATTTCTGTGGAATCAGTGGTGATATCCCCTTTTACATTTTTTATTGCATTTATTCTTTCTTCTCTCTCTTCTTTTTTATTAGTCTGGCTAGCAGTCTATTTATTGTGTTGTTCTTTCCAAAATCCAACTCCTAGGTTTGTAGATTTTTGAAGGTCTTTTTTTTTTTTTGTGCGTGTGTCTCTATCTCCTTCAGTTCTGCTATGATCTTAGTTATTTCTTGTCTTCTGCTAGCTCTTGATTTTTCTTGGTTTGCTCCTCTAACTCTCAATTTTGACAATAGGGTGTCGATTTTAGATCTTTCCTTGCTCTCATGTGGGCATTTATTGCTATAAATTTCCCTCTAGACACTGTTTTAAGTGTGTCCCATAGATTCTGGTATGTTGTGTCTTCATTCTTATTGGTTTCAAAGAACATCTTTATTTCTGCCTTCATTTCATTGTTTAGTCATCATTCAGGAGCAAGTTGTTCAGTTTTTATGTAGTTTTGCAGTTTTGAGTGAGTTTCTTAATCCTGAGTTTTAATTTGATTGCATTTTGTTCTGAGAGACTGTTATGATTTCCATTCTTTTACATTTGCTGAGGAGTGATTTACTTCCAATTATGTGATCAATTTTAGAGTAGGTATGATGTGGTTCTGAGAAGAATGTATATTCTGTGGATTTGGAGTGGAGAGTTTTGTAGATGTCTATTAGGTCTGCTTGATCCAGATCTGTGTTTAAGTCCTGGATATCCTTGTTAATTTTCTCTCTTGTTGATATGTCTAATATTGACAGTGGAGTGTTAAAATCTCTCACTATTATTGTGTGAGAGTCTATGTCTCTTTGTAGGTCATTAATCACTTTCTTTAGGTGTCTGGATGCTTCTGTATTAGGTGCATATGCGTTTAGGATAGTTAGCTCTTCTTGTTGCATTGATACTTTTACCATTATGTAATGCCCTTCTTTGTCTCTTTTGATCTTTGTTGGTTTAAAGTCCATTTTATCAGAGACTAGGATTGCAACCCCTGCTTTTTTTTTGTTTTCCATTTGCTTGGTAAATCTTCCATTCCTTTGAGTGTATGCATATCTTTGCATGTGAGATGGGTCTCTTGAATACAGCACACCAATGGGTCTTGACTTTTTAGCCAGTTTGCCGGTCTGTGTCTTTTGATTGGGGCATTTAGGCCATTTACATTTAATGTTAATATTTTATGTGGGACTTTGATCCTGCCATTTTGTTACTGGTTGGTTGTTTTGCCCATTAGTTGATGCAGTTTCTTCATTCCATCATTTGTTTGTACCATTTGGTATGTTTTTGCAGTGGCTGGTATTTCTTGTTCCTTTTCATGTTTAGTGCTTCCTTCAGGAGCTCTTGTCAGACAGGTCTGTTAGTGATGAAATCTCTGAGCAATTGCTTGTCCTTAGATAATTTTATTTCTCCTTCACTTATGAGGCTTAGTTAGCTGGATATGAAATTCTAGGTTGAAAGTTCTTTTCTGTAAAAATGTTGAATATTGGCCCCCACTCTCTTCTGGCTTGTAGGGTTTCTGCCAAGAGATCCTCTGTGAGTCTGATGGGCTTCTCTTTGTGGGTAATGCAACCTTTCTCTCTGGCTGCACTTAGCATTTTTTCCTTCATTTCAACCCTGGTGAATCTGATAATAATGTGCCCTGGGGTTGCTCTTCTTGAGGAATATCTTTGTGATGTTCTCTGTATTTCCTGGATTTGAATTTTGGCCTGCCTTTCTAGATTGGAGAAGTTCTCCTGGATAATATCCTGAAGAGTGTCTTCCAGGTTGGTTTCACCCTCCCCTGATCAAACATAGATTTGGTCTTTTCACGTGATCCAATATTTCTTGGAGGCTTTGTTCATTTCTTTTCACTCTTTATTCTCTAATATTGTCTTCTTGCTTTATTTCATTGAGTTGATCTTCAATCTCTGATATCCTTTCTTCTGCTTGATCAATTTGGCTGTTGAAACTTGTTTGTGCTTCATGAAATTCTCATGCTGTGTTTTTCAGCTCCATCAAGTTGTTTATGTTCTTCTCTATTTTGGTTATTCTAGTTGGCATTTTGTCTAACCATTTTTCAAGGTTATTAGTTTCCTTGCATTAGGTTAGAATGTGCTCCTTTAGCTCAGATAAGTTTGTTATAACTCACTTTCTGAAGCCTGCTTCTGTCAATTCATTAAACTCATTCTCCAACCAGTTTTGTTCCCTTGCTGATGAGGAACTGTGATTCCTGTGAGGAGAAGGGGCATTATAGTTTTTGATGATTTCAGCCTTTTTGCACTGGTTTCTTCCCATCTTCATGGGCTTATCTATCTTTGTCTTTGAAGTTGGTGACTTTTGGATGTGGGTCTCTGAGTCAAAGCCCTTTTTGTTGATGTTGAAGCTATTTCTTTCTGTGTCTTAGTTTTCCTTCTAACAGGCCCTTCTGCTGAAGATCTGCTGGAGGTCCACTCCAGAACCTGCTTGCCTGGGAATCACCCATGCAAACTGCAGAACATCAAGGATTGCTGCCTATTCTTTCCTCTAGTAGCTTTGTCCCAGAAGGTTATCAGATATCAGCCAGAGCTCTTCTGTTTGAAGTGTCTATTAGTCAAGATAAATAGGGGTGAGGGAGCCACTTCAGCAGGCAGTCTGTCCCTTATCAGAGCTCAAGTGCTGTGCTGGGAGCTCCGTTCCTCCCTTCATAGCTGCTGGGCAGGAACATTTAAGTCTGCTGAAGCATGACTAACACTTCCCCTTTTCCCAGGTTCTCTGTCCCAGGAAGGTGGGGGCTTTATTTGTAAGTCCCTGACAGGCTGCTGCCATTTTTCAGAGATGCCCTGCCTGGCAAGAAGGGAGTCTACTCACAGTCTGCCTGTAAAGACTTTGCTGAGCTGCTGTGGGCTCCGCCCAGTTGCTTTGTAAACTTCAACAACTTTGCTTACACACGCAAGCTTAGAACCACCTACCAGAGCCTCCCTAATGGCAAATGACCCTCCCCCAACCAAGCTTGACTGTTCCAGGTTGTGCTCAGACTGCTGTGCGGCCTGCAGAATTTCAAGCCATTGGGTCTTAGCTTTCCGGTTTTCATGGGGGTGGGACCTGCTGAGCTAGATTACTTGGCTCCCTGCCGTTATCCCCCTTTTTTTCAAGGGAATGAGTGATTCTGTCTCACTGGCATTTCAGGTGCCACTGGGGTATGAGAAAGCGAAAAAAAAAAAAAAAAAAAAAAAAAAAAAAAAAAAAAAAAAAAAAAAAAACAACAAAAACTGCTTCAGTACCACAGCTGCACAGTTTTGTGCTAGAAATCTGGAGTGCTGGTGTTGTAGGCACTGGAGGGAATATCCTGGTCTGTGGGTTGTGAATACCATGGGAAAAGCACAGTATCTGAACCAGAGTGCCGGAGTGTCCAGAAAAGCCCCTAATGGCTTCCCTTGGTTAGGAGAGGGAGTTCTCTGGCCCCTTGCACTTTCTGGGTGAGGCAATGCCCCACGCTACTTTGGATTGCCCTCCTTGGGCTACTCCCACTCTCTAACCAGTCCTAATTAGATGAGTCTGGTACCTTGGTTGGAAATGTAAAGATCATTTGTCTTCTGGATTGCTCTCACTGGGGATGCAGACTGGAGCTGTTCCTATTCAGCCATCTTGGTGAAAGTCTCTCAGTCCAAAATCTTTTTAAGCTAATAAACAATTTCAGCAGCCTTAGGATACAAAATCAATGCACAGAAGTCACTAATATTCCTACACACTAACAACAGACAAGTTGAGAGCCAAATCAGAAATGTACTGTCATTCACAATTGCCACAAAAAAAAGAACAAAATATCTAGAAATACAGCTAATGAGGGAAGTAAAAGATGTCTACAAGGAGAACTGCAAAACACTGCTAAAAGAAATCAGAGATTTCACACACAAATGGAAAAACATTCCATGCTAATGGATAGGAAGAACCAATACTGTAAAAGTAGCCATACTTCTTAAAGCAATGAATAGATTCAATGCTATTTCTATTAAAATACCATTGACATTCTTCACAGAACTAGAATAAACTATTCGAAAATTCATATGAAATGAAAATAGACCCAGAATGTCCAAGGCAATCCTAAACAAACAAAAAAAGCAGGAGGCATCACTTCACTTCAAACAATACTACAGGACTATAGTAGCCCAAACATGGTTGGTACAAAAAATATACATAGATCAATGGAACAGAATATAGACCCAGAAATAAAGCATCATCTCTACAACTATCTGAAACTTGCAAAACTTGACAAAAGCAAGCAAAGGGAAAAGGATTCCCTATTCCATAAATAGTGCTGGGATAACGGGCTAACCATAAGCAGAAGATTGAAACTGGGCCCCTCCCTTACATCATATACAAAAATTAACTCAAGATGGATTAAAAACTTAAATGTGAAACCCAAAACTATAAAAACCCTAGAAGACAACCTAAGCAATATCATTCAGTATACAGGAATGGGCAAAATTTAATGATGAAGATGTCAAAAGCAACTGCGACAAAAGCAAAAATTAACAAATCGGATCTAGCTAAACGAAAGAGCTACTGCCCAGCAAAGGGAACTATCAACAGAGTAAATGGACAACCTACAGAATGAGAGAAAAGATTTGCAAACTATGCATCTGTCAAAGGTCAAAGAACATGAAGAGATACTTCTCAAAAGGAGGCATACACATGGCCAAAAAATCTCAACATCACTGATTATTATAGAAATGCAAATCAAAACCACCATAAAATACCATCGCATACCAGTCAGATTGGCTGTTACTAAAAAGAACAAAATAACAGATGCTGGTGAAGTTGTGAAGCAAAAGGAACGTTTATAAACCTGCTGGTGGGAGTATAAATTAGTTCAACCACCGTGAAAGACAGTGTGGCAATTCCTGGAAGACCTAAAAAGAAAAACACCTTTCAACCAAGTAATCCCATTGCTGAGATATATCCAAAGGAATATAAATTATTCTATTATAAAGACACATGTAGGTGTGTGTTTATTGTGGCACAATTGATCATAACAAAGACATGGAATCAACCTAAATGCCCATCAATGGTAGACTGAATAAAAATGTGGTATATATACACCATGGAATGCTATGCAGTCATAAAAATGAATAAATCATGTCCTTTGCAGGAACATGGATGGAACTGGAGGCCATTCATTATTCTAAGCAAACTAATGCAGGAACAGAAAACCAAATACCACATGTTCTCACTTATAATTTGGAGCTAAATGATGAAAACATGTGGACACAAAGAAGGGAACCACACACACTAGGGCCTATCAGAAGGTGAAGGATGGGAGGAGGAAGAGGATCAGGAAAAATAAATAATGGGTACTAGACTTAATACCTGTGACAAAATAATCTCTACGACAAACCCCATGACACAAGTTTACCTATACAACAAACCTGCACAAGTACCCTGACTTAAAAGTTAAACAAAATAAAGTAGATAGAGTCGTGCAGTTATTTGACAGCCTGTACATTAATAGTGATACCGCTGTGTGAATAATATTTTTAAATAACTGTTGTTTCTATTTTCAGTCTCATCATCAAATATACTCAGCATCTGCTTGTCATTGACACAGTGCTTATTGCATGTAAAGAAAAACATTTGTGTGGTTTATATTCAATATTACCTTATTTTTAATAAAAAAGAAAGTTATTGCAAAGCTTTAGTGTGCATAACAATCAACTTGGGTATTTTTATAAAATTTTTTTTTCGCAGTCCACCAGCAGCTATCTGACTTGTTAGATATTAGGAGGCGAGACTCAAGATGTGATTTAACCAGCACTTCAAGTGGTTCTGATGAAGATGGTTCCTAGAGAACATGTGACAAAACAAGGTTCAAACAATAAAATATAATTTTTAGAACGAAAAAGCAACCAGAAAACCTACTTGAGTCTTCTGATATTCTTCTCTGGTTACAGGATTTTAGTCAAAAACCAGCTAGGAGATCCCCCACTTTTCTCATGGCAGGCCAGGCTTTACTAACAACTGTTTCAATACTGAGTGGTTAAGTTAAATATTAAAAGCCAGTACCCTTGGTACAAAGGCTGGACTGTAAAAAAGCCCATCAAGAGATTTTCCTAGGCCTTTCCTGGGCCTTAAAACATGACAAAATAACAAAGGAATTCTTACCAGGACCTGCTTAGAATTAAATAGGTTTTACTTTGGGTCTGAAGAAACTCCCCAGGCCTCCACAAACAAGTTTACTGGGCATCTAAAGAAAATCCTCCAACCTCCCTGATTTAGCAGGATACAAGATAAGGGTAATCACTCCAGCACCTGGACCCATTTAAATTAAGTAAATTTACTGAGGCTCCAGAGGAAGGTCTTAGGGACTCTCACCTTAGTTATAGATTGAAAGAAGTTAATCACTTATGTCTTTAGATAAATGCACACTTACACATAGACATATAGCTTAGGAGGCATCTAAGCTCTGGAAATCTTTGTAATTTTGAGTTGTCCTGCCAATAATTTCCGGGTCTTCTCCCTGTAACCAGTTACAGAAACAAAAAACTCTCTTCCTCCCTAGTTCCTCTGCATCTCCTTGTTGGGACGCGAAAAACAGCAGCCCAACCCTCAGTTTGGTCCAGGAACATTCTTGCAGATCTTCAATGCTCATTCTCGCCTCCCCATTTTATCTGCTTGTTTTGTTTTCAGAGAGGGAATTAATTACATTACACTGGGCAACCATAATCAGCACCTTTAGGTTTCTTGTCCTTGTCTCCCACAACTCAGGCAAGAGTGGTTGCCAAATGAAACAGAAAGCTCAAATAGAAGGATAGTATCCTAAGTCTTATTTTTGAATCTAGGTTGACCATGTCTGACCAGGAAAAGCATTGAGTGACAATCTTATCTTCTGCTGTTTAAAATACAGAAATTTTGGCTTTTCCATGTCTCTGAATCTCTGGTTGCCAGTAATTTAAATTACAGGCCACAGGTAGAGAGAACCTTCCTTCTACGTTGCTTGCAAACTGGCAGATTCTTGCTTGGGTGTACCTCTTCCTTATAGGATTTTGCTAAAATTAGCAAGGAATGGAGCTCTGTTTTTCTATCCTCTTCTTATACAGCTACAAGTTTAAAAACATTTGATATGACTCCCAATTATCACTGCTTATAGTTCAAGTTTCTTCCACATGACAAGTGTCACTGGCATATCAGCATATGTTATACCCTTTCTCTGCCTGTCAGAACACCAAGACTATTGCAAATATTTTAAACTTTTATTGCTGTGAAACCCCAATACTAGGTACTAATTTCTGAATTAGTGTTTTAGTGTTCAAGCTATACTGCTGAAATCTTACACAAACCAATATAAAAATGAATTGTTCAGGGTTGGTGAAAATGAGCTGACCCATAAAAACATTTAGAAATCCAGGCTGTTTTCATTTTGTTCTATTATCTCCAAGTGTTCAGTTCTTGATCACATCATTAATGCTGACTTATATCCATATCCACCTTTCCAGATCAGAAAAAGGTGAAGAAGAAAATCCATGGTATTGATACAGAGCTTGCTCATATAATTCTTGCATATATCATTGGCCTAAAGTGAGTACATGGACACATCTACACTAAAAAAAGACTGATAAATATATCTTGCTAGATTATCATCTTGTAACTAAAACTTAGACATTCAATTATTGAAGGGAAAAGTATATATATAAATGCAAGGGAACAATTAGTACTTAAAGCCAAAAATGATAGTTGTGAAGAATAATGAGAAAATTGAATTACAAATTGCTATTTACAATTAATAATTAAAGCCAAAAATGATAGTTGTAAAAAATAAGAAAATTAAAGATTGCTATTTGCTATGCAAACGCTGTTTTTTTCTTAAAGTATGCTATTTATTATTGTTGAAATACTCTTTTCTTGATCTATTTCATCATGCAATATTCCTCCTAAAGAAAGTACAGTGGTTTTGTTTTAGTATTTCCTATTTTGACAAATACAAGTCCTTCTGAGTGGCATTCTAGCTCTCCGAAAACTACTTCTCCACTTGTCTATCCTCATCTCTGAAACAATTTTACTAAGGTCTAAGTAACATTCATGCATTCCCTGCTTTTGTGTTTTTAAGCAAAGACTTTTCCCATAATATCTCCACTCATTCATCTTTATCACTGTCAAAACCTGATTTAAAATTTGTCTTCACAACGTACCAAATTAAAACTATATAATTTGCCAATTTTCATAACATCACTATTTACTATGCTAATTTGGATATACATTTAATAATTTTAAAACATTTTAAATTTACATGCTATCTGAGACCTAGACTATAAACTCTTCAAGTACAGGAATAAAGTGCTTCTTTGGATCACACCATTAATATGTAAAACCAATGCAAATATCCCTTGTTAAAAAACTATTCTTCCCGTGAGAGATACATTAAATTTGTGCAAAATATCACAGTGTTTGGATAGCAGAGTAAGCACTCTTCCTAGATCCACCATTTAGCTTATAGTGTGAGATCCTGAACAAATAACCTGATATTTTGTACTGCAATTGATGTTATCCTAATGATAAAGTCTAAAGTTCTGTCAGCAGAGAAGTTCCTTAAGGCTAAGTTTGGTGGTTGTGGCATATAGGTTATTCAGTTTTATCATTTAGAATGCTTAATCCTATCCTATTTGTATATAAAAGTTTATATTATTTATAAGTATTTAACATGCATTTTGTCTGTCATATTAGACAGCATTGGCATGAGTGTCAACTAACTCCTAATGATAGTATTCAACTGCTTTCTCCTTGGGTCTTTAGAGCCATATAAAAAAGATAATTCACATAATATGCCTATTAAGTACATTTTTAAAAATTTATTTTACTGATGGGAGTTATTTGATTAAAGGAATAGATCATGAACCATGGCCTAAGGCTCAACAATCTCAGAATTTGTAAAACCAAAGGTGAATATTTATCACGCACAGTTCTTACTGACTCAGCACTTTGATGCAGAATAGTTCATATAAAATGATATGTTAAGATTATTTGAACTTTAATGTCCCCTTCAGCAATAACATGCAGTGATTCATACTATAAAAAGCAAATATTTCTTTATATTTCTAAATATCAGTACCATTTATTGACATTATAATTTTTCTAGATCAAACATATCACATTAAAAAATGAATCATTTTGTATTCAATATATTTTATGTTTCAAATAAATCTTTTAAAATATACCTTAGTCATAAAAGTTTGGATTTTAGTGAGCCTTCTAGAAATACCAAAATTAACTAGCCATCCTGGAAATAAAATTGAGTACTTCTGTTGGCTTCAGATAACAGATATTTCATTTTCTGTTCTTGTGTCCTGAATGTACAGTGGTTCTTTGTATACAATGACATTTGTATTATGAGATAATAATAGGGAATATTGATATTTGGACTTTTACATAGTATTTTTTTATTAAAAACCATGTTTTTAGTAAGGAGCCAAATTTACATGCCTTCCCTTATGTTATTGGAGGTTCCACGTTCTTCTACTGAACTTATTGGTAAATTATCCCAACTTATAAAATTGGGCTTTTAAAAAAATCCAGAAATTTCTATCTTATAAAAAATGAAAAAATTGGAAGAAAAAATATATTGTATTTTAATAGACTCATGGCAAGAAACTGGAAGCAGATTGTTAAATAATTTATCCACCCAGCACTATCCTATTTCGTAAGCTGTTGCCTATCATTTGTTACAAGCCTGGTCCTTCATCTGTTCTTTAATTCTGCAAGAAATTTCATGTTTCTTATCAAGTTAATTGGAATTGGGTTCTGTACATGTGCAATGAAAGAACCAAAGCAAATCCAATAATTTGTATGTTTGTTGTTGTTGTTTTTTACTTTTAAATAGAGGGATAAAAGTAGAAGGAGAAGCCCTAAAGCAAATAGAGAGCAAACCCAAGATAAATATTTATTAAAACTCCTACCAAGATGTGATTTATTTTAGTTCTAGATTGAATTAAAGACATAAATTCTCACGCTGGGATAGGATGGGGAAACATTCTCTTACAGAATAAATTATTTTAGGAGTCTATATTTTTAAATTTTAATACAGGTGACTAGCACTTCATAGAGACAGGAATATATGATCATATCACAATATTAATAGACTCTACGTGAATAGACATAAGTTATCAGACTCAGTTCTTTAAAATAACTATGGCTAATGCACTTCAAAAGCCAGAAAAAATAATGGAGAAAGGTGAAAAATTGAGAATATCACTAGAAAACTTGAACCTAAAAAATTAACCAAATGAAAATTTCAGACCTGAACAATACCATAAATGTAATTACTAAAGTTACTAAAAGCAAGCTGTATACAATAGAGGACTGAATTGGTATAATAGAAGACATGTTAATATAAGTTATAAATCTGAAAATCTAGGAATAATACAAATTCTTAAAATAGATTATGATTAATGTGAAAAAAGTGAAAATACATATCTTTTTTCTCATAGTAAAAGATAATTCTAAAAGAAAGAGAGAGAGCAAATGGGGCAGAAGTAATATTAAATGCCTAAAATTTGTTCAAAACTGTTGGAAGATATGAACTCATGGATTCAAGAAGACCTGTAGATCATGTGCAGCATGAAAAAAGAAAGAAAAATTACACTGAGGCACATCATAATAATTTTGCCAAAAGAAAACAAAAAAAGTAAACTTTACAGGCAGCCAGAGAGAGACTATCATGGGAAAAAAAATAACAATGATAAGTAATTTTTCAAAATAAATGATGAAAGTTAGAAGACAAGGAATTACATTGCTGAATTTTGAAATAAAATATCAACTATCTTTAAGTCTTACTTTCAGTGAAAATAATCTTTAAAAGCCAAGATAAGTATTCTTTTTATGGTTAGGATATAGACAGAAAAATGGCAAGTAACCATCAATTGCACCCTCACACAGAGTAAAAGCTTCAAAAGATGCAATATCATAGTTTTATTGAATATAGCAGAAAGCCAAGAAGAAAGCCAAATTATTTAAAATGAAAAATATGCAGCTATCTTCTAAAGTATTATAATTGCTTGTGTCCTTGATGAAGCTGCAGAAGGAAGAAAAATTGCCATAGAATGGGGTAGCGAGAAATCAGTTAAAATTTTTAACTACTTTTAGCTAAGTAGGGCCTGGTTCAAGTATTAAAATCCCAAGGACTTCTGGCTACAGAGCAAGTTTGCATTAACTGCCATTTATTATGTTCAGGACTTCAATGAGTACTTGGAAATAACATGCTGAATGAGGGGGGATGCGGAGGGGGACAAGTTATGAGAACTGAGAGGAAATCACTCTAAGGAATTCTGGGAATTCACCAAATGCAAGACAGTGGTGGCATGGTACTAATGCTGAGACATGACATTGAAAGCCAGTTTTTTCTCTGTAGAATTGTCTTTTTGTGTTATTTTTAAAGTATGTGTGTGAATTACATTGATAAAAATAACCATTCATTTAAAAAAAGTTATCTAGCACTGTCATGAACTTGAACATGTACTATGTCTTTCTGCAATGCAGTTAACATATGATAGGCAATCCTAAATCCTAACTTCCACATGAACTTGTCATACAAACAAAAGTATTCTTTCAGCATGTTGAGTTTTAGATCGAATTAGATTTTCTTAGGTCAGATTTCTTTTTCTAATTGAGTTTCCTTCTTACACTTGAAAATTATATACCAATTTATAAGGAATTTAAGAGAAAGCTTTGTTTATGCTGGGGGCTGGCTAAAACATCTATTTCATTTTAATTCTACTCAAACTATACAAAAGCTGTATATTTTTATTTGATTATTGGATCATTATGAATTTTGTCATTCACAAGTCTGCTTAAAATACAATGTTGCACATTGTTAAAAGAAAAACTTTGGACAAATTAAATTTAACATAGTTTGTGTAAAAAAAACATGAAAATTTGACAGTCCCTAGAACTAGAATAGATTCAGAGTGATTCTAGTGTTACCACACAGTCAAATAACATTTATGGATTAAAAAAATGAAAGTAATGTACAGAAAATGGAAATGAGGTACAGAAGTATCTGGGTTGGTTAGTGCTGGGCATTTGCTTTTTTTGAACATGGTTTGATTTGGCTGCCTGTAATTGGCAAAGACTTGGCTACTTGTTACAGGAGTAAATTATAGTCTCTTTCATATTCGGTTAGTTCACCGTTCACTATGAATGGAGAAATCTTTAGGTCAAACTTAAAATATGTAAGGAGGCAGTTTAAGGTTAAAATTAATTTAACTCCACATATAGCTTTGGTATATGAATGTCATTTAAACTCCACAATATCTATCTATGAGATACATAGTACCTCTATTTTCTAGTTGAGTAAACTTAATCCCATGGTTAAATAACCAGCTCAGTATCACATAGAAATCCTAATTTCTCAGACAGAATGTCTAGAGCCTTTCAGTTACACTGTGCCTCTGCCTTTCCTGCTCTGAAGTAACTAATTTCACACAAGTATGTTGGGTTTGTTTTTAGAATATTAAATGAGTTGCTCACCAAGATAATATAATACTTGTATCAAAAATCAAGAATTTTAGTAAAAATGGACCACGCATGTGAGTCAGAGAGAGGCGCTTACTACATATGTCTGCAGATGCATTCCTTAAAGTTAAAATATACCTTATTTTGACATAGATGTGCATAATAATAGAGCTAAAAATGAGAGTTGTTAAGGTTTCCTGGATTGACAGAGAATTAATTCATTTTACATACTGAAATAATAGATGCTCGTTTCTCTTAATGATGACACTTGAGAATTCATTAAACAAGTCCATGTTGATTGACAGACAGTGTTGACTGCTGAACAAGTACTTTGTGCTACCTTTCATTTGTTCCTGTTCTCATATCCTTGCCACTGTGTAAGTTCTATTTCAATATGTCTGTATTTTGAAGAGGAAAAATATTTTTATGACATATATCCTTTTTCTATTTTAAAAACAGTTTGGGACAGAATCACTATCAATATTGTCAATATTTTATTTTATTTTTTCCCTACTGATCATATGCTCAGCATTTAGACCATATGAGAGTTGAGTGATGAATTGGCTGTGGCTTTGCTGGTCCACAAATGTCAGTAAGGATGTGTCATAGGATACATTTCTATATTATTAACTGTGCCAATGATTTCGCTATAGTAACTGATAATACTTCAAGAGTACAGAAAGAATTGATCAGCTCAGCTATAACTCTAATAGACAAAACCACAGTTCTTTCAACATTGGGATAAGACTCATTAATTTTAATAAAATCTCTTTTGTTCATGTCATGAAATGTTTCTAGTTTCTGTCATATTTTGAACCCAGTCAGATTTGTGATCTTAGGTCTTTTACCTCTGATAATTCATAAAAGCACATTTCTTCTACTAGTATCTTTGTTTCATCATTAATGAATAATATCAAATCTGAGAAACTTGTGTTTACTATATGTTTCAACATCTATTTGAAAATCTCATCTTTTAAAGTCAAAAGTGGAATATTTTTGCACATCTTAATCCTTAGAAAGCTCTGACCTCTCTCTAATATGCAGACAAGGTAAGATTCTTCCAAGCAAACTTAAGTTCTTTTCTTCTGAAATAACTATAAGTGTTTGTATTATTCTTTTCACATTTTCATATTGAGTCACTCCAATGTAAAAGGATAACGGGTTAGGGCTATTGCTCAATATTATGCCTTATTGCAAAATTTTTTTGCTATAATTTTTATACCCTCGAAATAATTATTGTAACATAACTGCTTTCAGAGTAGCACAGTGGCCATAATTCATACCGCCTGCATTCAAATCTTAGCTTTGTCACTTACAGCTATGTGTCTTTGGCAAGTTAATGAATTCTTCTATGTCTCACTTTCCTCATGCATAATGCAGATATTAATTGTATTTATCTCTGTTGTGGGAATGAAATGTGTTAGTAGATATACAGAGGTACAGAACTTAGGAAACTCTCTGGCACATATTTAGAGTTCAAAAAATGAAAGTCATTTCCCTTGTTGTTGCTGTTGCTGCTCTTGTTACTATTCAGGCACTCAGTATCCATATGCTCTAAATTAATAAGAGGAGGTTCTTAAAACTGTAAAAAGGCCGGGCACAGTGGCTCATGCTTGCGGTCCCAGCACTTTGGGAGGCCAAGGGGGTGGATCACCTGAGGTAAAACCCTATATCTACTAAAAATACAAAAAGTAGCCGAGCGTAGTGGCTGGTGCCTGTAATCCCAGCTACTCAGGAGGCTGAGACAGGAAAATGGCTTGAACCCAGGAGGTGGAGGTTGCAGTGAGCCAAGATGGTGCCACTGCACTCCAAACTGGGCGACAAGAACAAAACTCCATTAAACAAACAAACTGTAGAAAACCGTTTGAGTCATCTAGAAAAATGTCCATCTTATTATAGAAATGGAGCACATCTTTGCAGATAAGTTCCTTTTCCACTGCAGGATACATTTTACAGTGGTAATATATTTTCTTCTCCCTACATTATTCTTAATGCAACTTAAATATGCATAAGGATGTATGAAACCCTTTTAAGTGTATACAGTTTTACTGTGTGCATTTCAGCAATTCCAGGTATACTTGGGAAAAATTATGAAGTTATATTTTGGTAAATGTTATGATCCTCAGCTCAATGAGGACTTGAGGGTCTTGCAGGAGGAAGATTTTCATCTAGTGATAGATTATTATTTTTTTTGTTAACAAGATGAGAGAAAATATATATATACATGTTTTGTATAAATGTCTATAATTCTCATTGTTTTCTTGTTTCAAATTTTTATGATATTTAGTGACCCCTAAAAGCCTTATATAGAATTTAAGTGACTTTCTTCAGAGTATTCAGTTCCAGTGCTAGAAAAAGAGATGTAGTATTTAATACAGCTCATTGTGGGAAGAGTGATCAATTGGTAGACATTTCAATATTGTTTCTCTGATAGTAGGACAGGTTATAAAGGGGCACAATCTAAATATCTGAGTTTTTCAAATATTTGTTAGAGGTTGCAGAGTAAGTAAAGGATAGAATCATACAACTTCTAAGGTTTTCTCTCTCTTTATATTGAAACGTCCCACTGCACCCTAACATTTAGAAAGTTACTTGAATATATTTTGTTTTCCCTTCCATCAAAGCATTTTATGATAACAACAAGATAAGCTTGGTGTTACTTAATCATTGTTGAAAAACACTAAGCTATGAAGATTTAGCTAAAAGAAAGAAAATTCAAGTTCTTATTTTTAAAATCCCCAAATCAAGAATACCTCCCTTTTTGTTGCAAGGTACAGCTTTGAGAATCTAGCCGGCTGTGGCTGTTATTTCTTAAAATGACCCAGATATACTCTTTTTGTCTTGCTGTTTCTAACTTTCAAAATGAACTATCTTCTTGACTTAGAGTTTCATTATCACATAGTAATAAGAGAAAATATCAGCAGACACAGGATACAAGACAAAGAGAAGGAGAGATTGCTGGCTTTATATGATATAAATATTTAGTAGATTTTTAAATTATATAACTGCTTATTATAATAGGAATTCCACCACATTTGAAATTGTTAGATCAGATGGTATTTTAGTTTGCATTCTCCAGAAGCAGACCTTGAAATGAAGATTGGAGAGAAAATAGCTTATTCGGAAAATGCAAGAAACACTTATAGGACAGTGGTGAGGCAAAGAAGGGAAGGAAATAAAAGTCAGCGGCTCTTGTGGGTGACTAGAGCTTATATATGTGGAGAACTTTGGGAAATTATATAACATACAAATATTAGCATTATTTCACAAAAGCGATAAGCCAGGGCCTTTAACCTCTAAGTTCTGTTAGTCATTGATTTAGGGTTGCTTCTGGAGGAATGAGGCAGTGTTAATTCTCTGGGATTTTTGGCTTGATGGGCACTTGCCACAGTGGTTTTCCTCCTCCAAAAAATCGTTTGACCAGGTTTTCCTCTTCTGGTCAAAAGATTCGGATACCATTAGTTGCATGTCGGACAACAGTCATTTAAGTGGTAAGGTTAAAGAGATATAAATAAGTAGGGTACTAAATACATTTGTTACAAACGATCTACATTATGTTTTTCAAATTAAAGCTACCTAGTGTTCTCAGGTGCTTACAAATCACACTTTTTCATTAAGTATCTCATTACATAGTGATTGCTTATTTATGTATATTCTTTGTTTACCTATGAGACTCCAGTGTACTTCCCAGCAGTTGCTTAAAGAACATTTCTTAAATGATTGAAAAAAAGAATGTCCTCAGAATCAAGTATGTCATTTTACAATCTTCCATTATTAATTTTTTTCTACTAACAGTGCTAATCTAGACCATTTGAATATGTCTTATTTACTAGTAAACTTTTTATAGTACTTTTAAACACACTTTATAAGTTCTTCTACATGGGAGTACTTTTTCAGTCACTCTACTGTCCCACTTCATTTCTGTTTAATTAGAAATTAGGCGTTCTCACTCATAAGTGGTAGTTGAACAATGAGAACACACAGACACAGGGAGCGGGACATCACATATCTGGGCCTATTGGGAGGCAGGAGTCAAGTGGAGGGAGAACATTAGGATAAATACCTAATGCATGCAGGGCTTAAGACCTAGATGATGGGTTGATAGGTGCAGCCAACCACCGTGGCACATATATACCTATGCGAAAAAACCTACACATTCTGCATATGTATCCCAGAACTTAAAGTTAAAAAAAAAAAAAAAAAAACAAGTTAGAGTGAAGGAAATAAAATGCAATTCCTATGTCTTGACATATCCAGATACAAAGGATGAGTACATTAAAGACCAAAAGTGATATAATCTAATCATATAAATAAATATGAATTCACAGGTAAGTGCACTTTACAGAGATGCAATGCAATTCGAGAGGTTGGCTTCACAGAGAAAAGAGAACAATAGGCTTTCAGCAGGATTTTCAGTGAACAACAGTTCCTGCCAGTTTGAGAGTGATCTAGGATATAATTACAGAAGTGCTGGTCAGATAGACAAGTTTTCAAGGAAGATTAAGAGACTCTTCCATCAACTTAATGCTTCTTGTCAGTGCTTACATTTTCACACACATAATAAAATATTTTAAACATACTTAAATTTTGAATATTTCAGTAGTTTCATTTCTTTTGTTGTTCTTATTCTTAAAGTGTATTCTCTCTGTTTTTGCTATGGCTTTCATTTTAAAATATAACTTATTATTAAACCAACCTAACATCTGCCATCAAAATACATAGTGCTGAAGATTTTAATTTACTTCTGAATCAGAGTACATTCTAAGACATTCAGTAATACTCATTTTGCTTATAGCAAATACATTTATATGCATAGAGAAGTTGGTGTGTGTGTGCACTTGTGTGCATGAACAAAATTCTATTTACCTACACCAATCTACCTGTCTGTCTATCTATGTATTTATATGTAGATGAAGAAGATAAAAAAAAGTATTTGAGAAGAGTTGCTTTATTCCTGGCTAAGAAGTGATGATCTTTATAGCTTTGTTTTTTCCCTTGTTCTATAATGGTAAGCCATGTCTCTCACCTGTAACACTTAAAATTTACAAAGTTTGCAAATAGATGACAGGGATATACTGTTTGTTAAATACATGTGCAAAGATTTTATGACTCTGCAATGGTAGATCTTTGAAGCTGAGGTGCTGTGTAAAGAAGGAAAACTAAAAATGATTATTTTAAATGATTTCCAGAGCCTGTTAGTCATTTCAAATTTTAGATTTAGCAAGCAAGATTAATAATGGCTAACACTTTCTGTCATCACTATTTAATAGGCGCTGTCCTAAGCATTCTGCATGAATTTTCTCACTCAATCATAACAATAACCTTAGTAATAGACACTATTATCCTTCACATCTTGAGGGTGGGGTCAAAAACTTAAGTGACTTGCCTGTGGTCACATAAGCTCACAAGTGTTGATTCAGGATTCAAACTCAGGAGGTCAGACTTTAGTGGTCATATCCTTAGTAAAATTCTGCATATAATTTAAAGAAGAGAGAAAGAGAAAGATATCACAGGCTTCACATCCCTTTAAAGTATAATTAAGGACTACAGTAGATCTGACTGCAATATGTAACTTAGGGGCTATGGAGCAGTCATCACTAAATGACAAGGGATTTTCTTGCATGAAATTTATTCAGTTTATGAGTAAAAGCCTCTAAGTCTTTGAGAGACTGAGTAGATACTGTTGATATAATTATAGCAGTCACTTTAGTAACTTCTCACTGCCTGGCCAGATAAAAAGGGACAGAAAAGACTGAGATAGGTCATGCTCAACTTCCTAAATAAAGAAATGTATTATCAACATGTAAATGTAGCAGCATGATTTTGGAGTTCAGCTTACCTGCTAACAGTGTGAAAAATGACAGAAGGATGGAACACAAAAAGTAGAATTGAAGCCATATAAACACCACCTCTTGCAAAGCTCTCCAAGAGACTGTCATTAGATAGTTGCCATTTAGAAGCCAATGTCTTTGAGAAAAAGAATATTTTTTGACTTCAGAAGAGTATTGACAATTTCTATCCAAGCATTGAGGGAAACTGGAGTTTCTGATAAGATGAGTGATACCCGTGAAGTCAAGACTGAGGACTTCAAAAGGAAGTGATGTGAGAGTCTCAGTGTGTCTCAGATAAATGACTGACTTTTAAGGCATCATAACAATGAGTTTTGACCCTCAAGTCACACTTGTAAGGCAAAATTTATTTTCAGTCTCAGACTATGTAAATTAGAAGATGAATCTCATGTATCAGAGAAGGCCAACATTCTTAGACAAAAAGTCACCTGGGACAGTGGTTTTCAAGGGGGCTCTATTTTGCACTTGAGAGGCATTTGACAACGTCTAGAGACATTTTCGGTTGTCAGAGCTAAGACAGATGCTATTGGCAATTAGTGGAGGGAGACCAGAGATGCTGCAAACATCCTACAATACATTGTTAGGACAGCTCCTAACAATAAAAAATTATCTGGCCTTACATGCCAACCATTTCAAAGGGTTAAAAACCTCTGGATTAAAAATAAAGCCTTATTTGGAATATTATCACCCATGAAACCTTGAATCCTGAAAGTAACAATCTATTGAGAAGGGTAGCAACTATTGGAATTGTGAAGCCTTGTGCTTCTGAATTTTTATGACTGCACAAAGCTATTTACCTCTAAAACGACCCAAGAGGGAGTTTTGGATCATTGGGAATCCTGGCTACATTAATTAAACACTGTTTTTTTAAATGACAGCTGATTACCAAGAATATTCACAATTCTGAATCTTAATATCAATCATTGGTAAAAATAAAATAGTAAGTATATAGACATGTCATGTAAATTATTCCAAAGTTTATAATGGAACAATGTCTATGTGGTTCTCTCAAAAATATTTTTATCAATACTAATGAAATATAAAATAAATAGAAGACAGAATGGTACATACAGGATTTTCTTTAAGTATTATTTCTCCTCATGTTTTATGACAAAATTTAAATTTAAAAATTTCAATGAATTGCATATTTGCAAAACTGTCAAGCTTCGAGCTCAAAAACTACAATAGAATATAACAATAATGGCCGCGCGCGGTGGCTCAAGCCTGTAATCCCAGCACTTTGGGAGGCCGAGGCGGGTGGATCACGAGGTCAAGAGATCGACACCATCCTGGCCAACATGGTGAAACCCCGTCTCTACTAAAAATACAAAAAAAATTAGCTGGGCATGGTGGTGCGTGCCTGTAATCCCAGCTACTCAGGAGGCTGAGGCAGGAGAATTGCCTGAACCCAGGAGGCCGAGGTTGCGGTGAGCCGAGATCGCGCCATCGCACTCCAGCCTGGGTAAAATTCTAGAAAAAAGATCACATGATTTCCCCAAAATGAAAGAATTTTAATCTAAATGCACCTACCTTTAATAAAAAATAGTTTCAATTTTGTTACAGGATGCACCCTGTATTTGTTTTTAAATTAAGTGATAATCACAGCAAAACTCCAATTCTGATTTATGTAGTTGATTTTTCAGTGAAATGCCTAACTTTCTTTTTTCTGAGGTTTAATAAACGTATGACAGTATTGTTTTTAGTGAAATACATTTGAAGGTGAAAAGGCTGTATATTAGGTGTTCCGTATCTGGGGTGAGAATGATATCATAGGACCTCTGACTTCTCTAAAATTAAACTAAAAATTATGTGTTTGAATGGACTTCCCCATACCCCCACGAACTAAGCGCCATGTGGAAATACTGCATAGTTTTCATAGGGTCATAACAAAGTTGGGAAGGGCTTAGATCAGTCAGAAAAGTCTAGTTGTCTTCCTTTATCACCTGGAAATACAAAATTAAAACTTTCATATTCCCTGCTGAAGCAGAGGACAAAGGAGGTGAAAATGTCTTGTCAAGATAAGCTCTTAAGGAATATTAATCTTTCAAAAAACTCAAATTTTCAGTGTTCTGAATTCATTTTTAAACCCAAATCAACAAAATCTATAATCTTACAATATTTCTAGGTACTGTCTCCAAAGAATTGAGCATACACACATACATGCACACAAAAAGACTAAATTTTAAAAATTTTACCTGCCAATGAATGAAATTGGATCTTTATCTTTCACTATACAAAAACATCAATTCAAAATGGATTAATGACTTGTTCATAAAACCTGAAAACATAAAATTCCTTAAAGAAATTATAAGTTAAAATCTTCATGGCAGTAATTGCATAGATATGACACAAAAAGTGCAGGCAACAAATACAAAAAAAAAAAAAAAAAAAAAAAAAAAAAAAAAAAAAAAAAAAAAAAAAAAAAAAAAAGTGAGACTACATCAAACTCAAAAGCATCTACCCATCAAAAGAAACAATCAAGAGAATGAAAAGGCAACCTATGAAATGGGAGATAGTATTTATAAACCATGTATCTGATAAGTAGTTAATTTCCAAAATATGTAAGGGAATTGCACAACTAAATAGCAAATACAAAAACAAAAACTGATTTTTAAAAGGGTAAAGGGCTTGGATAGACAGTTCTCAAAGGAAAACATACAAATGACCTACAGGCAATAAAAAAGTCGTTCAGCATCACTAATCTTCAGGGAAATGCAAATTATATCCACAATGAGATATCAAGAAACGCCTATTAGAATAACTATTATCAAAAAAAAAAAAAGCAAAACACAAAGATAACAAGTGTGATAAAGTTATCGAGAAAATGGAACACTTGTACAGTGTTGGTGGGAAAGTTAAATGAATTAGATGTTAGGGAAACCACTATAGAAGTTCCTCGAAAACTTAAAAATAAAACTACCATATGATCTATCATTTGCAATTCTGGATATATATAAAAGAATTAAAGTTAGGATTTTAAACAGTTTGTGCACTCTCATGTTCATTGCAGCATTATCCACAGTAACCAAGAGATACAAAAACCACCTAAATGTTCACTGAAAGAATAATTGATAAATAAAATGTGGTGTGTATATATACATTCAGCCTTATATATGTAATAGAAGAAATATTATTCAGCCTTAAAAACATAAGAAATTCCTACCATTTGCAACAACATGGATGGACCTAGAAGACATTATGTTAAGTGAAATAAGTTGGTCACAGAAAGACAAACATTGCATCATTCTACTTATATGAAGAATCTAAAATAATCTTATAAAAGCAGAAAATAGTCCCTTTGGTGGGGACAGGTGGAGGAGTAATGGGAATTTGCTGTTCAAGTGGTATAAAATAATTTCTAGAGATCTGCTGTACAACAGAGAGTGTCTATAGTTAAATATACAGTATTAGGTATTTTTTAAGAGTGCTGCTCTTATGTCAAATGTTCTTACCACCACACACACACACACACACACACACACACACACACACACAAAGAGCACAAAGGGACACTAGGACACTTTTGGAGATGGTGAATATGTTTATTAATTTGATTGTGGTGATGTTGTCACAGGTGTATGCATTTTGTCCAAACTTATCAACTTGTATACATTAAATATATGCAGTTATTTGTATATAAATTATACCTCAGTAAAATTGTAAAATTTTCAATTTTAAAACTAAGATACTATAAAACGTTCCTTTTAGTTACAAACCATGGCAACCTAAACACTGCAGTTGTAATCACTTACAACTACCTATTTTAGTCTCTATCTCTATAGCATACTGTGTACCAGTTAATAACGACATACTTATGTTAGAATTCTTGTTTGATTTTTGTTTTTAAATATTCAGTTTTCCTAGGCCTATGTCCTGAATGGTATTGCCTAGGTTTTATTCTAGAGTTTTTGTGGGTTTTGGGTTTACATTTAACTCTTTCATCAATATTGAGTTAATTTTTATATAAGGTGTAAAGAAGGGGTCCTGTTTCTGTTTACTGCAGATGGCTAGCCACTTTTCTGAGCACTATTTAATTGGTCTTTATCTCTATTTTGGTACCAGTACCATGCTGTTTTGGTTACTGTAGCCTTGTAGTATTATTTGAAGTCAGGTAGCATGATGCCTCCAGCTTTGTTATTCTTGTTTAGGATAGTCTTGGCTATGCAGGCTCTTTCTTGGTTCCATATGAAACTTAAAGCATTTTTTTTTTTCTAATTTTGGGAATAAAGTCAATGGTAGCTTGATGGGAATAGCATTGAATCTATAAATTATTTGGGCAGTCTGACCATTTTCATGACATTGATTCTTTCTTTTTTTTTTTTTTTTTTGACATTGATTCTTTCTATCATGAGCATGGAATATCTTACTATTTGTTTGTGTCCTTGTGGGAAGATCCACCAGGGAGTCTTGGCCGGCAAGAGGGTCCCGACCTGAAAGAGGGGGTTCACGGAAATAAAGAGAGACAGAAAAGTTAGGGTCTGGAGGACTGAAAAGGCAATGCCTAAACAGCGAATTTATTTTTGCTCAGGGTCTCAATATCTTAAGATCATAGGAGTTTAGGTGTTTACACAATCAACAATGAAAAATTACAAAATATAAGATCATGAAAATAATCTTAAGCATGACATTCAAGGATCATGAAAGTGGGCAGTTCGTATGCTTTATCTGTTTTTTACCAAAACACACTTTTGTAAATAACAATATCTAAGAGTCACAAGCTAAGCCATAAAGTCATTATCTAGGGTTCAAGGCAGTCATGCGGATAAGGTTAAGCTTCTTGAAAAACAAAGTTGTAAAGGTCATGCAGAGGCCTAGTGGAGGCATAATGTCTGACAAAACCACGCGACCCTTGCCCAAGCCTCATTGCAGACAGAAGTAGAAACTTTTGCAACATCAGTCATTTCTTAGTTCCTTCTTTCCCATAGCTCCACTGCCTCCAGCAGGAAACTGTGTTTGGGCTCAAGCTCACCGTCTGGCGAGGCCCCACACATTAGGGGGGGGCCTCACACGGGAGCATTCCCCACATGTCCTCTCTTACTTCCTTGAGCAGTGGTTTGTAGTTCTTGAAGAGGTTCTTCACATCCGTTGTAAGTTATGTTCCTAGGTATTTTATTCTATTTGTAGCAACTGTGAATGGGAGTTCACTCATGATTTGGCTCTTTGTAATTCTTGCGATTTCTGAACATTGATTTTGTATCCTGAGACTTTGCTGAAGTTGCTTATAAGCTTAGGGTGTTTTGGGGCTGAAAAGGGGGGGTTTTCTATATACATTCGTGTCATCTACAAACAGATAATTTGACTTCCTCTTGTGCTATGTCAATATACTTTATTTCTTTCTCTTGCCTGACTGCCCTGGCCAGAACTCCCAATACTATATTGATAAGGAGTGGTGAGAGAGGGCATCTTTGTCTTGTGCTGGTTTTCAGTGGGAATGCTTTGAGCTTTTGCACATTTAGAATGATACTGGATATGGGTTGGTCATAAATAGCTCTTATTGTTTTGAGATATGTTCCATTAATACCTACTTTATTGAGTGTTATTAGCATGAAGCGGTGTCGAATTTCATCAAAGATATTTTCTGCATCTATTGAGATAATCGTGTGGTTTTCTTCTTTAGTTCTGGTTATGTGATGGACTATGTTTATTGATTTGAATATGTTAAACCAGGCTTGCATCCTAGGGATGAAGCCAACTTGATTATGGAGGATAACCTTTTAAATGTGCTGCTTGATTCGGTTTGCCAGTATATTATTGAGGATTTTCACATTAATGTCCATTAGGGATGTTGGCCTGAAATTATCCTTTTTTGTTGTGTCTCTACCAGGCTTTGCTATCAGGATGATGTTGGCTTCATAAAATGAGTTAGGGAGGATTCTCTCTTTTTCTATTGTTTGCAATAGTTTCAGAAAGAATGGTACAGGCTCCTCTTTCTACCTCTGGTAGAATTTGGCTGTAAATATGTCTGGTCCTGGGTGGTTTTGTTTTTTTTTGTTGTTGTTTTTTTTGTTTTTTTTGGTTGATAGGTTATTAAATACTGCCTCAATTTCAGAACTCATTATTGGTCTATTCAGGGATTCATCATCTTCCTAGTTTAAGGATTGGGAGGGTGTATGTGTCTAGGAATTTATCCATTTCTTCTAGACTTTCTAGTTTAATTGTGCAGAGGTGTTTATAATATTCTGTGATGGTAGTCTGTATTTCTGTGTGATCGGTGGTGATCATTCCTTTATCATTTTTTATTATATCTACTTGATTCTTTTCTCTTTTCTTCTTTAGTAGTCTGGATAGCAGTCTATTTTGCTAATCTTTCTACCAATAATAGACTAACAGAGAGTCAAATCAAGAGTGAACTCCCATTCACAATTGCTACAAAGAGAATAAAATACCTAGGAGTACAACTAACAAAGGATGTAAAGGACCTCTTTAAGAAGAACTGCAAACCACTTCTCAAGGAAATAAGAGAGGACACAAACAGATGGAAAAACATTCCATGCTCATGGTTAGGAAGAATCAATATTGTTAAAATGGCCATACTGCCAAAATTAATTTATAGATTCAATGCTATCCCCATCAAGTTACCAATGACTTTCTTCACAGAACTGGAAAAAAAACAACTTAAACTTCATATAGAATCAAAAAGAGGCCACATAGCCAATTCTAAGCAAAAAGAAGAAAGCCAAGACAATCCTAAGCAAAAAGAAAAAGGACAAAGGCATCATGCTACCTGACTTCAAACTACACTACAAGGCTACAGTAATCAAAACAGCATGGTACTGGTAACAAAAAAGAGATATAGACCAATGGAATAGAACAGAGGCCTCGGAAGCAATGAAACAGAATAGAGGCCTTGGAGACAATGCCACACATCTACAACCATCCAATCTTTGACAAACCTGACCAAAAAAAAAAGCAACAGTGAAACAATTCCCTGTTTAATAAATGGTGTTGGGAAAACTGGCTAGCCATATGCAGAAACCAGAAACTCGATCCCTTCCTGATGCCTTACACTAAAATTAACTCCAGAAGGATTAAAGATTTAAACATAACTAACACCATAAAAACCCTAGAAGAAAACCTAGGCAAAATCATTCAGGACATAGGCATAGGCAAAGACTTCATGATTAAAACACCAAAAGCAGTGGCCACAAAAGCAGACTAACAGCAAAAGATATAATCATTAGAGTGAACCGGCAATCAACAGAATGGGAAAAAAAAATTCAATCTATCCATCTGACAAAGGGCTAATATCCAGAATCTACAAAGAAATAAAAGAGATTTACAAAATAAAAACAAACTCATTCAAAAGTGGGCAAAGAATATGAACAGACACTTTACAAAAGAAGACATATATGAGGCCAACAAACCTGTGAAAATATGCTCATCATCACTGGTCATTAGAGAAATGAAAATCAAAACCACATTGAGATACTATCTCACACCAGTTAGAATAGTGGTCATCAAAATATCTGGAGACAACAGATGCCGGAGAGGATGTGGAGAAATAGGAATTCAATCATCGTGGAAAACAGTGGTGATTCCTCAAGGATCTAGAAATAGAAATTCCATTTGACCCCAGCAATCCCATTACTGGATTTATATCCAAAGGATTATAAATTGTTCTATTATAAAGACACATGCACATGTATGTTCATTGCTGCACTGTTTACAATAGCAAAGACCGGGTACGAACCCAAATGCCCATCAATGATAGAGTGGACAAGGAAAATGGGCACACATACACCATCGAATACTAGACAGACATAAAAAACTATCAGTTCATGTCCCTTTAGGGACATGGATGAATATGGAGATCATCATTCTTAGCAAACTGACACAAGAACAGAAAATCAAACACCACATGTTCTCACTCATAGGCGGGTGTCGAACAATGAGAACGCATGGACACAGGGAGGGGAGCATCACACACTGGGGTCTGTAGGGCTGGCTAGGAGAGGAACAGTGAGGGGTGGGGAGGTTAGGGCGGGATAATATGGGGAGAAATGCCAGATATAGGTGATGGAGGATGGAGGCAGCAAACCACCTTACCATGTAAGTACCTATGCAACAACTCTGCATGATCTTCACATTTACACCAGATCCTAAAGTACAATTTAAAAAAAAAAAACAACTGAATTCATTTATTTTTTGAAGAGTTCTTCATATCTCTATCTCCTTCAGTTCTGCCCTGATATTAGTTGTTTTTTGTCTTCTGCCAGCTTTTGAATTTGTTTGCTCTTGCTTCTCTAGTTCTTTTAACTGTGATGTTAGGGTGTTTATTTTAGATCTTTCCCCCTTTCTCCTGTGGGTAAGTAGTGCTATAAAGTTCCCTCTAAACACTGCTTTAGGTGTGTCCCAGAGATTCTGCTACATTGTGTCATTATTCTCATTGGTTTCAAAGAACTTAATTATTTCTGTCTTAATTTCGTTACTCAGTAGTCATTCAGGATAAGGTTGTTCAGTTTCCATATATCTGTGTGGTTTTGAATGAGTTTCTTAAACCTGAGTTCTAATTTGATTGCACTGTGGTCTGAGAGAGTGTTTGCTGTTATTTCCATTCTTTTGCATTTGCTGAGAAGTGTTTTACTTCCAATTATGTGGTCAATTTTGGAATAAGTGGTATATGGTGCCCAGAAGAATGTATTTTTGTTGATATGGGGTAGAGAGGTCTGTATATGTCCATTAGGTCCTCTTGGTCCAGATCTGAGTTCAAGTCCTAAATACTCTTGCTTATTTTCTGTCTCATTGATTTCATGACTAAACCACCAAAAACAATTTGCAACAATAGACAAAATTTACAAATGGGGTCTCAGTAAAATAAAGAGCTTCTTTTCATCAAAAGAAATTATCAGAGTGA
The DNA here is from genome assembly GCF_001604975.1 of Cebus imitator. Lineage (NCBI taxonomy): Eukaryota > Metazoa > Chordata > Mammalia > Primates > Cebidae > Cebus > Cebus imitator. The sequence goes on along the minus strand of NW_016107382.1, from coordinate 7,478,155 downwards.
AGAGGCAACCAATAGAATGGGACAAAAGTTTTGCAATCTATCCATCTGACAAAGAGCTAATATCCAGAATCTACAAGGAAACAAATTTAAAGAAAAAAACAAACAACTCCATGAGGAAGTAGGTGAACAAAATGAACAGAAACTTTTCAAAAGAAGACATTTATGTGGTCAAGAAACGTACTTAAAAAAGCTTATCATCACTGGTCATTAGAAAAATGCAAATCAAAACCACAATGAGATGCCATTTAGAATAAGATCATTAAAAAGTCATGCCATTTAGAATGGTGATCATTCAAAAGTCAGGAAACAACAGATGCTGGAGAGGTTGTGGAGAAATAGGAATTCTTTTATATTGTGGGAGCATAAATTAGTTCAAACATTGTGGAAGACACTGTAGCAATTCCTCAAGAATCTAGAATTAGAAATACCGTTTGACCCAACAATCCCATTCCTGGATATATACCCAAAGGATTATAAATCATTCTACTATAAAGATACATGCACACATATGTTTATTGCAGCACTTTTCACAATAGCAAAGACTTAGAACCAACCCAAATACCCATCAATGTTAGACTAGATTTAAAAAATGTGTCAGATATACATCATGGAATACTATGCAGCCAGAAAAAAGAATGAGTTCAAGTCCTTTGCAGGGACATGGATGAGGCTAGAAACCATCATTCTCAGCAAACTAACACAGGAACAGAAAACCAAACACCAAATGTTCTCACTCATAAGTGGAAGTTGAACAGTGAGAACACACGGGCACAGGGAGGGAAACATCACACACTGGGGACTGTCAGGGGGGTGGGGGTAAGGGGAGGGATAGCATTAGGAGAAATACCTAATGTAGATAATAGGTTGATGAGTGCAGCAAACCAGCATGGCACATGTACACCTATGTAACAAACCTGCAATTTCTGCACATATATCCTAGATCTTAAAGTATAATTTTAAAAATGTTCAATTATTTAAAGCATCTCTACATCACTCTGTTTGTATTTCTGTTATGTTAATCATACAATTCCATGTTACACTGTGACTAGTTGAAATGTCTCTTTTTATTCCATATGAGATAAGCCTCCTGAAGTCAGGCATGTTTCATTATTTCTTTCTTCTCCTTCAGAGTATGTTTCAACATGAAAGTGATTTAAAAAATTGTTTAGTTTATATTTTTCCCACTTTAAATTTGGGAAAAATGTTTTTTTGAGAAACAGCATAGAACAACAAACTACAATTTGTTAGATATTAAAATGAATTTACTCTGTTCAAAGGGCAAATTTATAATACAATTTAAGAAAGTAAGTCAGATGTTCAAATACGTGGCATATAAATGCACAGAAAGAAGAGACAAGGTTTCAAACTAGGGGCTCCTTTCATTATATTAATTAGAGTTCAGCTCAAACATGAAGATACACGTGGCAAAAGGGGACATTGTGATAAGTACCAGATTAATAATCACATAAATGCCTTTTCTACTTAGAAAATTTTCTTCCTCAGTCCCAGACTGACTATATTTGGCAAAGTGATTAATTCTATTTTATTTCTATTTTTTCTTGCCTCAGCTCCTCTCTTTGCACCGTGATAATTGTGGGCTACAAATACAAGAGTCAAAATATGCAAATATTGCAGACCAATGAGTAAACTCAGGACGTGCTTACTTCAACAATTTTGCTTTCACGTGACATGCATTTCACAATAGATGTAATTTGCAAGGTTGAGATTTTGTAAAACTAAAAGGCAAATCTCAATGTAAATTTCTTTTTCCATGTCTAAACATTTATTACTGGCCTAAAGCAAAGATTCACCCTTCAAAGTGTCACTAAGCCAACTGCAGATTTACAGAACATCCTAAACTTCACTAAGGAGAACTAAATTAAAATCAATTTATATAATTTTTGATAACTCTTTTGGAGCCTTCTCAGGTGCTGTAGCTTAATAACAGGTGTTACATTACTGTAGCCAGCTGTCAATACCTGCTATCACCACTGTAGACATAAAATATACACAGAAATACAGCAACTACCCTTCCCTAATAACATTCACCTTTGAGGTTAGATAATGTCAAGTTTGCTTATCTATCCTCTTCGTCCTGATTCGTTATTCAAAAGGAAGATATTAAAGATTCACATTTTTTTAAAGTTTAGTTTTCATTCTTGATAAGAAACAAACTACACTTTAAAATAGTTAGAAATATGTTAATTACTATTCAAACACAAACTTTTAATGAATTTTTCCACAAGTTAAATTATGGGAGAAAGTACAATGAAATTGCATTTATTTTCGGTGTCACTTTCTCTTTCTAGTTATACACTTTTTTAAAATCCCTATGTTCTTTACAAGAACATAAGTCAAACCTCCTCACTTTTCTCTTTTGCGACTTCTCTATACAGAAAATATTTTGGATATAGTCAGAAATAATTAAATTTCGAATTCTGATAAATTATTTGCCCCTCTAGCAAGTTAAAGTGTAAAGAATAATTTAAGATCTTCAAATTTTAGATTTTATTTGCTTGAAATTGATTCACATATTGTCAGAGCTGCTGATTTTCCTCAAGCTATTTTCATTTCCCGTCAATCTCCCGTGAGGTGTTTCTCAAGTTCCCTTTTAGCTGGCACATGTATATATCCCAAATTCCTTGCTTGACAGTTAAACCAAATGTTATGTTTATTTCTACTCTACTGATCAAATTTCTCCCAAACGTATTTTTAAATTCATGTCTCCCACCTGAATAGACCTGAAAGTGATATTCCTGGAAGTGGTGACTTCATATCAAAGTCAATTTCTTTATAGGAATTCTGGCTCATGACAATCAAGTCCTGTGTGACTGGCCGCTTACTCAGCACAGAGGTTCAGCAATGATACCTGAATAGAATACATTCCAGTTCAGAGTCTTCCTAACAAATAATCTAGTCTACCTCCAAGGTCAAGTCTTTTATAGAGTCAGATCTTTTCTCTGTGGGGCTTTATTATATCAGTTTCCAAAGGGAATAAAACTAGTCTTTAAAAATTTTTGAGCTTTAACTTATTCTCCATCTGATAATCAGATACTAGAGATTTATGTGATCATGTGTCTAAAAGGGATTAAAGCTATTTTTTCCTTTTTTATTTTTTCCACAGGTGCTTGAAAAATAAGTAGTTTTTCAAATGGCAATTCATGTCCTTTCTAGGTTAAAAAGAAAAGGAAAATAATAATGTATTCATCTTTCCCCATACGATGGAGCTTCAGGTTTTGAGATACAGTGTTTGAAATAAGAGAACGTTTTTTTAATCCCCCTCTTCCGTTTTAGTCATATAAAAAAATGCCATCTTATATTAAATAATAGGTGTGATTTGTTCTCTAGGCATAAGTGCATGAATTTAACTTTAAAATTTTTTCAACAAAGTAGCAAGGAAGAATTTAATAATCTCTTATACACTGACAATTTAAAAAAACTATTTTACTTCTATTTTTTTAAATGTTAGGTAAATATTATTAAGCCCATATTTTTTAATATTGAGAACTAGATATTTAAATAACTTGTCGAGTTCTCAAAACGAAAACACAAAAAAGTGAAATCAGTGTTGCGATGAGGCTTTTAAATAAAGGCTAATTGCAATTACCTAATTTCTAAGTCTGTACTCGTGTCACAAATAGAAATCTGTAGCCTGGACTAGCATAGAAAGAGTACAGGATAAAACTAATTTACACTGGTACTCTCAGACACTAGCTTGGAGAAATTAATGGGTTATGATGTTCTGAATCATAGAAGAAATGAGATATAAGTAAATGCTAAATATATTAGTTCTATTAGAAGAACCAAATCCAAGAATCATATTAGTGCCATAGAGACATTAAATCGCAACATTATAAATACCTGGATAAAATTTTTTATATCCTTTTCAAATAAGACTGTTCATGTGATGACATAGCACGTCCAATATCTTTAGCTTATTAAGTATAAGGTACTTTTGAAACTATTCGACACTAAATATTTTTTGTAAAAGAAACTATTCAACGCTAAATATTTTTTGTAAAAGTTGATGGGTCATAAACTTACAGTATACTTCAGTTAATGCAGCACTTGACTTAACTTGATCCTTCTTAAGAATTAACAGAAAAATGACTTTTTTTGGTAGGGGGTAGTCTTTGTTCAGAAGATGACAATTGGTTTGTTTTCAACACATAATTTCCACTTTCAGTTTTCCTCTGATTTGAGGTCAGATTAATATAATTGTTTGTTCTGGAGCTGCATTCATATCGTTTTATCATAGAAGTATGTCGACATTATTTTGTAATACATGTAATCATTTTACCTCAAGTAATATACATTTGCATTATTTAATCTGCTAAAATACTACATATACTCATGTATGTGCACAAAACTCAGGTATGTGGATGTTCAATGATGCCTAAACGTTATTAGGTATTATTTGGCTTATAATTTTTATTTGATGCAGTAGTATGCGGCTAAGGAATAATATCCTCTATATCTTTACATTTTTTCCCACATTTGTATTGGGTTTTAGTAAGAATTCCTTAAAAAGAAAACTTTATCAGACATTCTGATAATTACAATATGAGATGATTGAGTGATCTCCTCTGCAGAAAACAAATACAAAGCTAAACAAATCAAAATATCATAATTAAGAATACCAGAAATCAATCAAATTCAAACAACAAATTAAGAAACAATTAATTTTTCAAAACTCCAATACTATTGGGTGAGAATGGTGGCAGATGTGCAGCCTTCTTGTTTGAGGGTATTGCCATCCTACTCACCACTCCATCATGTAGCTTCTGAGTGTTTCGCTCTGAAAGTTACTCTGAAGTTAAGTTCTGATCAGCCATTTTTCAGGTGACCTTCAAGTAGCAATTCAGGTCCAATATTTCGGAAGTGTTGGTTTTTAAAAAATGCTTTATCTTTTTATAAACATAATCTGTTTTTTTATTGAAATAACATTGTGAGATTAGATAAATAAGCAAGATGTGTTAAGGAGATAAATTTTTTAAGTCCAAGAATTTACTGCATGGATTGCACAGGTTCACAATTTAAAAGTAAGTATGTATTTATTTTATTTTTAGCTTCTTAACACGATGTAAACTTAAAACTTCTACTTCAGAAGACTCTGAAGTTTATAGAAAGCTAAAAAAAAAACTTAAGGTGCTCATTTGTAAGTTATAGCAAATCTTTTAGAATATTGTGCTATCCATTGATTAGATTGGCTGAAATAAACTGAATAAACTAGAGGTTAACAGAGTCTCATAAAATTTCTGAGACTTTTGCTGCTTCTGGTACCAATTCAGAAATAAAGAGGGAGGTATAAATTAAAAATTACTTTAAACCATATTGTCATGATGAAAAATAAAAATATGATAATATTTTAATTTTGATGAATCACAGAAAGTTCTGACTAATTTTAGTTGTACATTCTCTCAAGTTTTGATTTCCACCCTTTTGCCAATAATCAATATCAATTTACACTAAATAAACCCCAGTATATGCATATTATTGGCACTATATTTTTCCAGTTATCATTGTTAAATGCTTAGAAAAATGTACTAAAATCTTAAGTGGTAATATAAAAATATTTCGTATTCATTTTTTAAATGAAAAGACAATATTAGGTTTTAAAATGGGATAATCATTTTGAAGAGTTAAAATCAGGTAAGTATTGAGACAGAGTATATAAACTAACACATCACAAAGGATATTGATATAAATATAAACATAAAATATCCTGAAACATGGGAGATAGAAAATAATTTTAAATATGCTATATACTTATTAAATGTAAGTTTTTCATTAAACAATGACTCTTTTTAGCACCATCCTAATGTCAAACAATTATTTCTACATGTATTGAGTTTGAGATATAATAATTAAAAACATTTACAGTATTTCTAATAAGCTGATACTCATTATGTAGGCTTATGTAAACATAATTGTAATAGGAAACTTACTATATGTATTCTTCATGGAGAACTATATTTTAAATATGAAATAATGGATAATTATTCAAAGGTTTATCTCATAGTTCTTTATTTGCTTTATTATGTTATACCCTGACATAGGCTATCAGTGAAGTGTTCAAATACAAAATGTGTTTCTTCACTCCATAACGAAAAAAAGAAAAGTGCTTTTAAGGAATTAGCATCCTTATAAGAAGAAACACAACAGAGCCTGCTTTCTCTCTCTGCTCTCCACTATTTGAAAACAACAACTAGAAGAATATAAGATGATCACCTGCAAGCCAGGAAGAAGGCCTTCACGATTAACTCCACCATGCTGGCACTATAATCTAGGACTTTTGGCCTCTAGAACTGTAAGAAATGGATATTTATTGTTTAAGCAATCAATAGCATTGTTAGATGAAAGCCTTTGCTTTGGATCAAATGATACTCAACACTCGACATGTCCCCATCTGTCCTAAAAGAGTCGAAACTCAGAGGGGAAAACTTTGATGAATTTTAGACAATCTGTGTTCAGTTATCAACCTGTAATTTCTAACTCAGTGTTAAAAAGTTTTCACTGTTTGGGTAAAACCTTGTAACCTGAGAAAGATACACTTGCCTTTGCCTAAAGAGAACAGAATAAAATATATTGCCAGTATTTCATTATCTATGTCAATAAAGGGGAACAAAGAATGAGATAATATAGTTCCGTATTTAATTCAAAACACAACATGTTTTTTCAATGCAATCAATTGCTTCTTTTTCTACTTTCTTAAGCATTATATACCAAGGTGATCCCTGAAATTGATTCACAGTATTTTAGCACACATTCTCTGAGGTGTATCAGAATGGGCCAGGTGACAAGTAGAAAATGTCTTAGATCAAACAATTATTTTCATTAATCTTTAAATAAGATATTTTTATTAGTGTATTAATAATGACAAATATAGGTTTTGTGGCAACTGACATTTATGCAATTTCAGAGGTCCTCATTAAGTAAAAAATAATTATAAATATAAAATTACAAAAATAATAAAGGGTATTGAATTAGAAAAAGAGTAAGTTAAATTGTCTCTATTTGAGGACGAAATGACTGTATATTTACAGATCCCATAGTCTCAGCCCAAAACCTCCTTAAGCTGATAAGCAACTTTGCCAAAGTCTCAGGATAGAAAATCAATGTGCAAAAATCCCAAGTATTCCTATACATCAATAATAGAGAGCCAAATTATAAGTGAAATCTCATTCACAACTGCTACAATGAGAATAAAATACCTAGGAGTACAACTAACAAGGGATATGAAGGAACTCTTCAAGGAAAGTACAAATCACTGCTCAAGAAAATAAGACAGGACACAAACAGATAAAAGAAAATTCCATGCCCATGATTAGAAAGAATCAATATCGTGAAAATGGCCATACTGCCCAGGTAATTTATACATTGAATGCTATCCTCATCAAGCTACCATTGACTTTCTTCACAGAATTAGGAAAAACACCTTAAACTTAATATAGCATCAAAAGAGAGCCTGCATAGCCAAGACAATCCTAAGCAAAAAGAACAAAGCTGGAGGCATCATGCTACCTGCCTTCAAACTATACTACAAAGCTACAGTAATCAAAACAGCATGGTACTGGTATCAAAACAGAAATATAGACCAATGGAACAGAAAAGAGACCTCAGAAGTAATGCTACACATCTACAACCATCTAATCTTTGACAAATCTGACAAAAACAAACAATGGGGAAAAGATTTCCTATTTAATAAACGCTGTTGGGAAAACTGGCTAGCCATATGCAGAAAGCTAAAACTGGTTCCCTACCTTATACCTTATAAAAAAATTAACTCCAGATGGATTAAAGATTTAAACCTAAGACCGAACACCATAAAAACCCTAGAAGAAAACCTAGGCAATACCATTCAGGACATAGGTATAGGCAAGGACTTTATGACCAAAATACCAAAATCAATGGCAACAAAAGCCAAAATAGACAAATGGGATCTAATTAAACTTAAGAGCTTCTGCACAGCAAAAGAAACTATTAGAGTGAACTGGCAAACAACAGAATGGAAAAAACTTTTTGCAATCTACCCATCTGACAAAGGGCTAATAACAGAATCTACAAAGAAATTAAACTAATTTACTAGAAAAAACAAACAACCACATCCAAAAGTGGGCAAAGGATATGAACAGATACTTTTCAAAGAAGACATTTATGCAGCCAACAAGCATATAATAAAAAGCTCATCATAACTAGTCCTTAGAGAAATGCAAATCAAAACCACACTGAGATACCTACTCATGCCAGTTAAAATGGTGATTATTTAAAAGTCTGGAAACAACAGATGCTGGTGAGGATATGGAGAAAAAGGAACACTTTTATACTGTTGATGGGAATGTACCTTACTTTAACCATTGTAGATGACAATGTGGGGATTCCTTAAGGATCTAGAACAAGAAATACCATTTGACCCAATCATTCCATTCTGGGTATATACCCATGATTATAAATAATTCTACTACAAAGACACATGCACATGTACCCTTATTGCAGCACTATTTACAATATAGCAATGACTTGGAACCAACCCAAATGTCCATCAATAATAGACTGGATAAAGAAAGTGTGGCACATATATACCATGGGATACTATGCAGCCATAAAAAAGAATTAGGTCCTGTCCTTCACAGGGAGATGGATGAAGCTGGAAACCATCATCCTCAGCAAACTAACACAGGAACAGAAAACCAAACACTGCATGTTCTCACTCATAAGTGGAAGTTGAACAGTGAGAACACATGGACACAGGGAAGGGAACATCACACACTGGGGCCTGTCGGAGGATGGGAGGTAAGGGGAGGGACAGGATTAAGCCAAATACCTAATGCATGCCTGGCTTCAAACTAGATGACAGGTTGATAGGTGCAGCAAACCACCATGGCACATGTATACCTATGTAACAAACCTGCATATTCAGCATGTGTATCCCAGAACTTAAAGTAAATTATAATTTAAAAAAAAAAAGGAATAAAAATACTGGGCTACACATGATGGCTTTCACCTGTAATCTCAATACTTTGGGGGCTGAGGCTTGAGCTCAGGAGTTCAAGACCAGCCTTGGTAACATAGTGAGAATCCATCTTTACGACATTAAAAAAAAAATTATCCTGGTATAGTAGCATGCAGTTATAGTCCCAGCTACTTGGGAAACAGAGGCTGGAGGATTCTGTGAGCTCAGAAGTTTGAGGATGTAGTGAGCCATGACTGTGCCACTGCACACCAGCCTGGGTGCCAGAGTGAGATGTGTTCAAAAAAAAAAAAAAAAAAAGGAAAAAAATATAATACTAAAGGAAATTTGACTCATTACTTATGTGCTAACTACTTAACACACAGTATTTCATTGAATAAAACTTTATAGAATACTATTATTTACCCCCATTTTAACAATTAAAACATTATATCTTTTTCAGATTGAGTAACTTACTTAGTCATACAATTACAAATACAAAATTTTTAACAATATCATGTTGACTATATGCTAGAGGTTTATCTAAGTTACTTATATACTAATATATTTAATCATTATAATAATTCTTTGAGGTAAGTAATAATACTATTTCTGTTTCCTAGATGAAGAAACTGAAACATAGAGTCATTAAACAATTTGGCCAAGGTAATGTAACAACTAAGAGACAGACTCAGTATTTAGCTGTGCTAGTTAGGCCAAGGAGTTCATCCTGTTACTTGCTATACTTAAAATGTGTTTACTGAGAAAATATCAATTCATCTTAATTGATTTCAAGATATTCTAGAATTAGCCATTCCATGAAAACCAGCAGTTAAAAAGAAAATTGATAATGAGAGTGAGGATTTTTTTTTCCTCAACAGGAAAAAAATTACAACTCTATTTTTGTAATTCATATCGAAGGTTGTCTGATTGCAGATGCAAGTCAGTTAGAGGAAGATGTAACTGAGCAAATGAGGAACTATTTTATTTGTTTGAAGTGCCAGGTATAGCATAAAATATCTGAAATATTTGTTTAACATTTTTTAAAGCAAATCACATAATTACAGACTAAAACACATGTGATCATCTCAATCAGTGAAGGAAAGTATTTGACAAATTTAATATCCATGTATGACAAAAATCTCTCTGCTACCTACAAATATAAGGTGATTATTGCCCTGCTTACCTCAGTACAATAAAGGGCTTATACATAAAAGCACACAGTTCACATCATATTTAGTTGTGAAAGAGTAAATACTTTCCCCCCAAGATCAAAAAGAAATCTAGGATGATAATGCTCCCCATTTCTAGTCAACATATTTACTGGAGTTTCTAGAGCATACAATAGCGAAGTAAAAGAAATGTACGTTATTCAGATTCGAATGGAAGAAAAAAAATTCTTTCATTCTTACGACATGATTATCTAGGCAGAAAATGATAAGAAACCCATAAAAATTTCAGTAGAACAGATAAATAGTTATAGAAAATTTTCAGGATAAAAGATGAATCAATGAATCTATGTAAGACTATTGAAAAATCAGAAGTTAAAATAATAAAATACACCAAAATACAGTCTGTAATAACAACAAAAATACATAACAATTATGAAACTTTGACAAACATGTGCATGACAAATACAGTAAAAACAATGAAATATTACTGAGAAAAATTAAACAAGACCTAAGTAAATGCAGAGTTATACCATGTTCACAGGCTTAAAACATCTATATAAGATGTCATTTTCCCCAAATTAATCTTTAAATTTAACACAATTCTAATTAACATCTAAAAGGACTTTTATAAATATAATTTTGCATGCTAATTCTAAAATTTATGTGAAAATGCAAAGAAACAAAAATGATTGAAACAAACTAGAAAAAATAAAAACAATTTTGGAGGACTTATACTATCTGATGTTTATATTTATTACAAGGCTACTTTAAGAAAAATAGTTTGGGATTCACAGAAAGATAGTTATATAGATCATATAGAAGAGAGAGACTGAAAATAAACATATACTCTCCAGTCAATTATCAAAACGTTGCCAAGGCAAGTTATTGAGGAAATAATTATCTTTTCCAAAAGAACAGTACTAAGATAATTGATAATTTTAGCACTTACTTTTAAGTATATGCTCCATTTCAAGTTTATATATGTGTGTGTGTGTGTGTGTGTGTATAAAATGTGTATATATATACATTAAAAGATATGTATATACACACACACACATATAAACTTGAAATGGAGCATATACTTAAATGTAAGTACTAAAATTATAAAACTTCTAAAAAAGTAGGCAAATCTTAGTAAATTTAGGTTTGACAAGATTTTCTTTTTTTTTGAGAAAGGATCTCCCACTGTCGCACAAGCTAGAGTACGGTGACATGATCATGAGCATACCACCATGCCCAGCTAAATTTTGTATTATTTGTAGAGGTTTTTTTTTGCCATGTTGCTCAGCTGGTTTGGAACTCCTGGACTCAAGGGATCTATATGTCTTGGCCTCCCAAAGTGCTGGGATTACAGGTGTGAGGCAAAAATATTGTACATAGGACAAAAGACCATATGAAGAAAAAAATAAAAATGACTGGTATATGTTGTTGAGGAAATGAAGCAAAACCTGAACTCTAAGAGTGCTGACAATAAAATATACCAAAATACAGTCTGTAATAACATCAAAAACTGCCAAATTGTTGATAATTGCCTTGTTCAACAGTTTGGCAGTCTTTTATAAAGTTAAGTATGCATCTATTTTATGACAGCTATTTCATTTCTACACATTTATCCATAAGAATTGAAAGCATATACTCACAAGAGACTGGCATACAAATGCTTACAGCATATTATTTATATTAACTGCAAACTTGAAACAACTCTACTGGCTATCAACAGGTGAATAAACGAACCAACTATAGTGTATTCATATAATGAAATTCTGCACAACAACAAAAAGGAACTAATAATACAACAATGTGAAGAAATTTCAAAATAATTTTAAGTGAAAGATATCAGACAGAAAAGAGTACATTTGATATGGACTCAACTTACATAAAAAATAACCAACGCAAAAAAAAAAAAAAAAAAAAAAAAAAAAAAAAAAAAAAAAAAAAAAAAAAAAAAAAAGGTCTACGGTGACAGAAAACAGGTCAATGGTTGCCTAAGGACAAAGAAACTAATGAACTAAGGGAGGAATGGATCACAAAGAGGCATGAGTAAATATGTATGTATTACCTTGGTTATGGTGATGATTTTATGGATGTGTATATATGCCAAAAACTGCATATGTTAAATGTGCAATTTAATGTACAACAATTATACCTTAATAAACCTGTGAAGAAATAGGAAAACAAGAAGGATGAGCAGGATAAGGAGGAGGAGGAACTGTAGCAGCCCAATAATCACTTGCTTTATGCAGATTTTTAAAAATAAACATAAACCTCCCCGTGCAATCTTTTTGAAACGGATAGCCTGAGACTAATTTACAAACCACACTAACTAAAGTTAGCAAAATGCCCCTAGAATATCTGTCAGGCTAGAACAGCATTCATTTACGGGCTGGACATGGTTGATTGCAAATGACTGGTTAAATATTAAGGACAATGTGGGTGTGGGTTGGAACCAGATTTGGGTTAAGAAATTAAAATATTTATGCTATATAGTTTTATAAAGTATGTCTGTTTGGATTATCATATTGGACCCTCGTAATAATCCTATGAATTAAATTGCATTACAATTGCTATTATTAACATTTTGATAACAAGAAGGAATGTCAGCTACAATAAATGACTTGGCCAGTAATGCCTGGCTCTTGTTTTTATCTTCTTAGGCTGAATCCCAGGCATATTTCACCACAAAATCCTTTGGATTTGAATTAGAAATGAATGGAAATCCACAGTACTCAATGTGCATTGCAATAAGAAAACATTAAGTAAGGAACGATTAGTTTTAGGAAAGGATATTATATATTGCTTCCCAGAGAAAGCGATTCATAAACAAATTTTGAAGAAACAAACCAGGATAGATTTGTTAATAGGAGTTGCACAGTATCTGGATCATTAAACAGGGAACTGTTAAATGTGTGCTGAAGAATGGAAGTTATTTAAGTAATTCAGAATAGCATGAAAAAAGTCATAGAATGGGGGAGAAAGATGTAAAATTTCTGTGGCAGTGTTAGTGAGAAGCCTGACCAAGTTAAAGAAAAGCATTGCTAAGTGGGGACAATAGATATTACCTTAGAGAACTGAGGAAAGGAGAGAGAGGGAGAGGGTTACACAAGAAAATTCAGAAATACATATGTTATCCTTAAAACAGGGTTAGTATACACCAGAATTAGACTGTCTTCATTAGTAGACAGGACATAGCTGTGGTAACTATGTAACAGTGGATAAGTTTGTTACCTTTCCATGCCTCAGCATCTTCACAATAAAATGGGAATAGTAACAGTACTTTTTTCATTTTAGAATTAAATGTGTCATTACATACATGTTTATGACTGTAGCATAGTCTCATATAATGTCTTACATTAATCAATAAGAAAAAAACAACAAAATTCCCTAATACCTGGTGCACTGATATTGCACAATAAATTGTCATTAAAGTGTTTGACACATTGATATTTTGTCCCTCTTTTAATTAAGGCACTTATAGAAAACACCAACCTCTCTAAAGTTATTTTATTTATGGATTCCTTTCAACTCCAAAGGAATTATTGACATTGCTTATTTTTCTGGTGCCTATCATTATGTGGAAGCACATATTATTGCTGCCAGACTGGTTTCAAAGCAAAATATACTTTTTCACTCAAGACTCTGCAATTTAATATTGTCTAAGGTGTAAAAGCCAGTGATATATAACAAGGACTTTTGAGGTATTCTATAATTTAATTGGCCTTTTCTTCTCTTTTTTTAGAATTCATTGCAGATTAAAGTAGGTATTATGATTTCAATGGAACAAAAGAGCTATCTTCAAAACATGTCACAACTGCCTGGGAAAGCTGGTAATAAGAAGCTGCTAATGAGAACCTGCTAATAAGCAGCTCAAAAATACCTCAAAATAACTCAACCATGAGCTCTCCATCCCCCAGTCCAACCTGCACACATCAAAGAGAAAGAATACAGAAGAGAATTGCATATTGATTACTACCTGCATTTTTGTTGTAGGGATCTTTTGTTGGGCACAGTTTGAGAAGCTTAATATGTATTAAAAAATGAAAATAGCTTAAATGGAACAAAATGTGAGTCCTATTATTAATAGAATGTTTCTAACTTTACCTCACTGGCTGTGAAAGCTGGGACAATGCTTTACTTTCTTTCTTTCTTTTGTGAACATAAACATGAATTTTATTAGACTTTGGTAGATTCACTCATAGAATCCAAGGTGTGGGAATACATTCCAACTAAAATTACATTTGTAATAAAGTTGGTGATAAATATTCCTAGATACGGTCTAAAGGTAAAACAAACAAACAAAAAACCCATTAGCCTATATTGAGTGTTTAGTAGATATTAGTTACATCGTGGCCCTCCAAAAATGGTTGCTTTTACTGTTTTCCTTTAAAAATCACATTTGTACCCATTCTTTGTTGCGTATTTTAGGTGAGATTCCACATCCCTTTTGAAAAGAAAGGATTTATGTGAACAGTGTATCTTGCAATCACTCTATCCTAAACTTCTGAATTCTATAACTAGATCGAGATGCTCATATGATCCATAAGAGTCAATTATAAACAATGACTTTTGCTTGTAATTTAGAAAAATATATTTTCCCTCTTACTACCAGAAAAGATGCGAGAAGTTTTTAGGTCTGGAGCTTTTCCAGCCACTGTGCAATAATGACGAGAGAGCTTGTTTGAGAAATCCATTTGAGGTGACATCGAGAAGAAATTTTACTCAACCAAGTTTACCATCTTTCACTTTTCATACTTTTTGAGACCTTTCAGGAGGAGGAACATTTGTAGTTGGCAAAATACACTGCATGAGAAATTTTAACGACCTTCAACCAGTCACTTTCTCAAGATGAAAAGAAACAAGTGACTTCACCTGTCATTCCAAAACTTTGGGGGTTGAGGCGGGTGAATCGCTTGAGATTAGGAGTTTGAGACCAGCCTGGCTAACATGGTGAAACCCCGTCTTTAATAAAAACACAAAAAATTAGCCTGCTATAGTGGGGTGCACCTGTAATCCCCCCTACCTGAGGCTGAGGAACGGGATTTGCTGGAACCTGGGAGGCAGAGGCTACAGTGGGCTGAGATTGTGCCACTGCACTCCAGCCTGGGAGACATAGTGAGACTACATCAAAAAAAGAAAAAGGAAATAAAAAGGAAAAAGGAAGGAAGGAAGGAAGGAAGGAAGGAAGGAAGGAAGGAAAAAAGAAAAGAAAAGGAAAGAAAAGAGAAAGAGGGAAAGGGAAGGAAAGGAAAGGAAAAAAAAATAAAGAAAAGAAAAGAGGGAGGGAGGGAGGGAGGGAGGGAAGGACTTATCTGTACATTTTTGATGCTAAATTGTAAGACTCATCATGTTGTTATTGAAAGGTAAATATGTTTTATAAATTTTGTAATAGACATCACTGGATGTTTTGCAAGCCTCTTGTGTTTAGCAAACCCAATTCTGGTGTTTTAGTTTTGGTGGTGTTTTTCTTCATACAAATTAATTTTTCTAAGATTATTTCTGAATGTATTCTGAACATGGAACTCAGGTATATAGGATATCACAGATATTCTATAAATCTGAGAACTAGCTGTCATTATTTTGTGGTCTTTTAAATTTTAGATATAAAGTAAGTAAACTTTAAAGGGTGAATAACATTAAAATATAAATTGATTGTTAAAGCTAATTTTTACAGAAGTTGATAGTGAATTCAACTATATATATGTCACATAGTTATTGAATACATTACCACTAAGCCTTTTTTTTGAACAATTTCTTGAAATTCAATCTTTAATATATGTTCCCTGTGGTTTATCAAAGTCTAAATGCCTGTTTGGTAAAAATCCAAATTAGAGATATGGTACATATATGACATAGCAATGACTTTACATTGTACTTTTATAATAAATTAATGATTCCAATTCCAGAAATAGCATAGTGGCTTGTTTTGAAATAACCAGATCAAAGATAACACACTAATTCTGGGTGGGAGGAGCGGTTTTAAGAAAGCACTAGAAAGCTATTTAAGTCAGGAAGGAACTTTAGAAAATTCAATTCTCCACATTGTAATTCAACAGGATGAAATCCAAGTATCCATGTCTTTCTGCTGCTGATATTTCCAAATATGCACAAGTATGGAGGTTAGAACTCAAGCAAAATGCCACTTTACTATCAGCTTAAGATTTCACAAAACAGAATTTTAGGTAACCCAAGTGGATGAAAATTAAAGAGGTAAGTTCTAGAAAAAAGGAAGACAAAGCTGAGCCTACCCAAAATATATCTATAAACTATTTTTAACGACATGACTTACTCCTAAGCTACTGAGGCATGTGAAAGAGTACAAAGAGCCAAGTTAAAAAAAAAGAAAAAAACTCAAACAAATAAAACCAAACAAACAAAAATAAAAACCAAAGCACTGAAAGACCAAGAAGAGATTTCAGGTTCTGCCAAAGCCTGGTAGGGTAGGCAGTAAAGTTCGGAGTTTGAGTCTTGCCAAATTAGAGATACTGACAAAAAACTTAAGCTTTCCAGAGTCTGCTTTACGCAGCATAAAATCAAGCTTTGACAGATTCAAAGTGAGTGACCAGCAACTTAACAGATATATCAAAATCTATACATTAAACTTAAGTTTAATAAAAAATTGAAAAAAACCTTTACATAGGAAATTCCAAGAGTGGCCGGGCTGGTGGTGTGCACCTGTGGTCCCAACTACCTGGGATGCTGAGGAATGAGAATCACTAGCACCTGGGAGGCAGAGGTTGTAATTAGCCGAGATTGGGCTACCACGGCACTTACACTTCAGCCTGAGCAACTATCTCAA
>NW_016107382.1:7440772-7461230 GCF_001604975.1 Cebus imitator | reverse complement strand
AAAAAAAAAAAGAAAGAAAGAAAAGAAAAAGAAAAAGGAAAAAATAAAAGCTGCATGAGTATGCCACAGGAAATTAAAAATGACCTAAATAAATGAAGACATGTACCCTGTTCTTTAATTAAATAGCCAAATATTGCTAAGATTTCAATTGATCTAAAAAGATAAGAAGTGATTCAAGTCAAAATTGCATCAAAATAGTTTCTTGTAATAATTGATGAGTTGTGATTAAAATGTATATAGATATTTAAAATAAGTTCACAGCCTAAAAGAGTGTTGGGTTAAAAAAAAAGTTGAAAGTCTGCACACTACTTGTTTCAAGGCTTAATATTCCTTACTATGAAGTTACAGTGATCAAGACAGTGTTTTCTTTGAATATGTCCAGGAAAAGAAATCAATATATGAGAAGGAGGTACACATATAAGGTCAGTTGCTATATGACAAAACACAAAGGAAATTCAATAAAGAAAAAACATTTTTCAAAAATAGACTTGCTGGATATCCACATAGGAAAGAAAACTAACATAAACTACCTGAAGTTATACGCAAAAATTTATGTAAAATGAAACATAAAGTGAAATCTTCTAGGAGAAATTATAGAAGTACATCTTAATAAACTTGGAGAAGAAATTTTTTTAAAAAGAACAAAATAAATCAATAAAGGAAACAGACTGGAATTTATCAAAATTCGGGCAAGGTACAGTGGCTCACTCCTGTTATCCCATCACTTTAGGAGGCCAAGGAAGGCAGATCATGAGGTAAAGAGTTTGAGATCTACCTGGCTAACATGGTGAAACTCCATCTATAGTAAAAATACAAAAATTAGCTGGGCGTGGTGATGTGCACCTGTAATGTTAGCTACTCCAGAGGCTGAGACGAGAATTGCTTAAACCCAAGAGGCAGAGGCTTCAGTGAGCCGAGATCTCGCCACTGCACTCTAGCCTGGGCAACAGAGCAAGACTCCATCTTAGAAAAAAAACAAAAAGAAGTTACCAAAAGCAGAATTTATACCCATCAAATCTTATATTTAAATAAAGGAAAAGATAAGATAGATAGAATATTTATAATACATGCATTTGACAAAGCATTTGTATCAGCAAGAACTCATAAAAAGCAATAGCAAAAAACAACTCAAAAGAAATTGAGCAAGAAACCTAAATAGACACTTTACAAGTGAAGATGTACAGTAAGCTGGATAAAAATCACATAAGAATTATCAACATCATTAATCATCAAATTAAAAGCAAAATGTGACATCATTTCAAATTTTTAAAAATTGCTAAAACTTAAAAGATTGACTACATTACATTGTTGGTAAGAAATATAGCTATTAGAATTCTTCTATACTGCTAGTAGGAACATAAAATGGTACATACTCTACAAAACTATTTGGCAGCCTCTTTAAAATTAAACGTAAATGAAGACCCATGATCTGTCAATTCTGCATTTAGATATTTACTATGGAAAAAATTTAAAAAATACATATCCACAAAAGACTGTACAATAATTTTTGTAGTTGCTTAATTCAAAATAACACCAAATTTTTACAATTCACATGTTGTCCTAAGACTGGATTAATAAATTACAGTATATTCCTATTACAGAACACACCTTAGCAATGAACAAGATATTGATATACATGGAAATATGGAAAAGATTTCAATATAAGAAGTCAAGTACAAAAGCATATCTTTCATGATTCCTTTAATGTGAAATCAAGAACAGGCAAAATTAAACTATGGTTAGGGATGAAAAATATTGGTAGCCTCTGGGGAACAGTAAATGGCTGAAAAGATGTATGAGAAGTAAGCTTCAAGAATGTGTTTAAAAATTTCTCTGTGGGAGGAAAAAGCCCTAATTCACAAAATTTACAATTTGTATATTTCAAACAACCATTGGGAAGTTGAAGTCACTGAATCCAGAATCAAGAAATTGTGGTAGCATAACGAAATCTAGTATTTGTAACATTCAGAAGCAGAATTAACTTAATGAGCACAAGAGAACAGTAATAATAGTAAAATAATTATTAGTAAGATAATTTTATTATACATCTATTTTGTTTTTAATATATTTAGTTGTTGTAAGTTTAGATAATTTAGTTTTTAGTAACACTTGTGTTTAACAAATAATTCATAAAATCCCTGAAAATTTGTCAAACTTCTCTTGCAAATTTTCATAAGGCATCTTCAGTACACCTTTAGAAAAGGGGACTTTCTGAGGTGTTGGTAATGTTCTATGTCTTAGCAGGAATGATAGTTTCATGGATGCATGTATTTATCAAAGCTTAGCAATTCTCCAGTTAAGTTCATTTATTATTATATAAGTTTTACCTGAAAAATATATATTATTAATAGTATGCTTTAACATAGGTACTTTAGGGTCATAAATATTCATTTTTACTGGGTCCATTGAGTGATTTTACCTGCTTATTTCTAAACTGGTATGCTCTTCCATATTAGAGTTAGTTCTTTAAAAATATTTTATTGCTATAGAACATATATTCAACATTGCCATTTTAATCATTTCATATATAAAATTCAGTGGCATCAATCATATTCACGATGTTGGGCAATGACTGTTAAAAACTTTGTTATCGTCCCTGCCTCCTCCAGCCCCAAGTAATTCTAATCTATTTTCTGTCTCTATGAATTTGTCTGAGATACTTCCTAAATGCAAACCAAATGCAAACAAGTCATTCGTTTATGCAGTGTAGGGGAGAAAAAGTTAAATATTTTCCTCACCCAAGGTTCATGGCTGACACCCCTATAACAACAAAGATTTACAACAGAAAAACAGAACAAATTTATTTAACCAACGTCTTATGTGACATTGGAGCCTTCAAAATGAAGACCCAAAGGCACAGACAAAACCGTATTTTTTAAGCTAAGTCTGATGAAAAAAGTGGGTAATGGTAGAGAGACATGATGAGACAAAAAGGGGTATGATCTATTGGTAATAAACTGGGGGAACTCAGCAAGGCCTGTTTGTTTAGATTCTTTCCTATCTCTGTGACATTCCTTCCTCCCAGATATGGAGCAGGATGACTGTCATATGGGAATCTTCAAAAAGATAGAGAAAAAGGCAGAGAGTTATCTTTATTATTATTATTATACTTTAAGTTCTGGAGTACATGTGCAGATCATACAGGACTGTTACACAGTTATACATATGTCATTGTGGTTTGCTGCATCCATCCCCCTGTCATCTACATTATGCATTTTTCCTGTTATCCCTCCCCTACCTCTCCCACCCCCACAGGATGTCTTGGTTTGTGATGTTTCCCTCCCTGTGTCCATGTGTTCTCATTGTTCAACAACCAGTTATGAGTGAGAACATGTGGTGTTTGGTTTTCTGTTCCTGTGTCAGTTTGCTGAGAGTGATGGTTTCTAGCTTCATCCATGTCCCTACAAAGGACATGAACTCACCCTTTTCATGGCTGCATAGTACTCCATGGTATATATGTGCCACATTTTTCTTATCTAGTCTATCACTGATGGGCATTTGGCTTGGTTCCAAGTCTTTACTATTGTAAACAATGAACATACATGTGCATGTGTCTTTATAATAGAATGATTTATAATCCTTTGGGTATATACGCAGTAACGGGATTGCTGAGTCAAATGGTATTTCTATTTCTAGATCCTTGAGGAATCGCCACCCTGTCTTCTGCAATGATTGAACTAATTTACACTTTCCCCAACAGTGTAAAAGTGTTCCTATTTCTCCACATCCTCTCCAGCATCTGTTGTCTCCAGATTTTTTAATGATCACCATTCTAACTGGTGTGTAACCCTAACACCAGAGAATTGCCTTCCTTTAGGGGACAGGAGTTCTAGTTTTTATGGCTTGCTTTGTGGGGAGAGAGGGAGACAGAAGAAAGGAGGGCAAAAAATAAGGTCAGAGTGACCTTTAAGGAGGCATATTTGGGGGTAGTGTTTTGTGAACCCAGACATGAACAAATATTTCTTTTGCATCCTCCTATGTGCTAGCATTAAAAAAAAAAATCATGAGATTATAGAAATAGGCAAAATATTTAAACATTTCTGCTCTTATGGAGTTTATATTCTTACTATTACAGCTTAGGGGATACTGTTTATCTTTCTCCCCCCTGCCCTGACTTTGGCCTAGATTTTTAGTAATACATGATTTCTAATGAAAACATACCATAACTTGGAAAGATAAATGATTCTGTTTTGAGTTCTGAATGGCAGATATTATACAGGAGATAAGTATTTGGAAGATAGAAACATAACAGCTTAAGTTTGTCCATCATTTTTGTCACTTGGTCATTCACTTTTCAACTTAAGTTCAGGAGTTTAACAAAAAAGAAGAAACAGATAATTTAATGACATCAGATTATTTCTTCAAGGGCCATAATATTATGTTTAGTCTACCACTGGGAATCATTAAGCATTTAGTTGAGAATGTTCCCTAAATGTATTGGTTGTTAATAAAGGTAATAAAATATTTTATATTTATGGTGCTTTAACCAGTTAAGCTTACGATAATCCTGTAAGGGAGACCACAACAGAAAATAATTTTATGTCTTATAATTAGGAAAACAATGATTATGTGATTTGCCCAGTATCATTTGTAAGATCCTATACTCAAACCAAGGTCAATTTAAGATTATTATAATGGATTCTGTTGTATGGTATATGCAATGTAACTATTTTTGGTAATAGTAAATTTTAAGAGAGTTTGGATCTAACATAGCTCTATAAAAAATTGTTGTGTAATGAAAGAAATTACAAATGACTTAAATAGAGTTTTATTTTATGTTTTTAAAATTTATAATGCATTTCACTTACTTTAATTGTGTTGTATCATTGGTTTATAAATTCAGATACACACAAATGGCATTCTACATGTTTAACAATGGTATCTATGTGATAGAAACATCCACATAAAATATATACAGTGTTTGTTATAATTCACATGCAGACAAATTAGGCTGTTCACAGATGCATTTAAAAGATCATATGTGAACTACTTACCCAAGAAGAAAATTTATGATAGATAATTTAAAGGGTTCAATATCTGATTTACTCTGGTTTGTTTGAGCAGTACTTTCAGCATTTGTATGCTACATGTAACTGCAGTAACATTTTAAGATTTGAACGCTTTTATGTGATTCTCCATGTTTTATCAGGATCCAACTTGTAATTGATAGATCATTTAACGAAATGAATATCTTACATATGATTAATTAATTTGAAAAAATTAAATTTAGTAAATATTTTCCCCCAATGGGCATTCTCTAAGTTAATTCTCTAAATTGTCTGCATAAATTAATTTATAAATTATGCATATTCTAAAATTATTTGCATACTTGTGAACACTGTATTTTGTCGAAATTCATATTCTGCTTTTTACACTTGCCATTACTAACTCTATGAATATTGACTATGTTGTGTTTCATTCTCACCTCTTTTTCTATTGGTGGTTCCAGACTATAAAATGACAGTTCCAAGTCTCTGATAACAGTAGGAATAACTGTTTCTTTTCATGTGCCAAATTGTTCTCACAGTCTGACAGCTGTTGCTTTTCTCATTAGTATCTCTTTCATATTTTCATGCTGTAAGAGTTGGCACAACAAACAAGAAGCTACTTTTTCATCAATTCCCTTTGTTGAATTTTTGCCAAAATATGGTAGCCCATTCTCTTCCTTTGCACCATTTCATGAGCTCAAAGAGTCATGATGTATTTTGTTTAATACTTTCTGGCAGAGGTTATTGGAAATAGCCCTGCAATCATATTTCAGCAAAACACCATTCACCATTGTGAGAGATGCCCTGATGTTCCCATATGTCCATAAGCCTTTTTTAGTTACTTTTACTTTTTCAGCCAACCTACTCATAATAAAATTAATACATTGTTAACATCAGGTCCACAGCTATTTCCTATGACATCCATCTGGACTTCTCTTCCATAATAGGCAAGATTTTATTAATGGTAACAATCTGTTTTACCAGACCTGAAATATTCTGGACAATATTCCCAAAGTTAACAATTTTTCACATGAGCTTGCAACAGGTACTTCCAAAGCACTGAGAATATAGTCAGATTTGCATTTTAAGATCATGATTGTGCTGAAAAGGGCCTGTTAGATTTAATATAGAGAGGTCTGGTATGTTCGTTCATTTGATAATCCTGAGTTTCCAGAAATTTTTTTCAGTAAATAGGTGCTATACTTGCTATTGTTTAGGTTTGGTTCCGTGGAACTGGAAGTGATACCTCAGCAAGTTATTTATTTAAGAGGGCTTTCAGAAAAGAGTGGAGGGAGAAGCATAAACCATGGAAAAAAGCCAAACATGAATTTGGTTTTAGCCAGCAACTTGCTTTAGCAAGATCTCACAGGGACACCTGTAGCACTAATTGAACCTAAGAGTTGTTTTCATTTTAGGGTAAGTAAGCCAGCTTCTCCTTAAAGGAAGTCTTCATGTGAGAAAGCCTTCAGCTGTTGATGGCTAAGAGTGACTGGCCAGTTAACCTCTTACTTGAATAATTGAGGAGCTCCTGTTTGGCCAGGGAAAATACTCCAGAAAAAAAAAGGACCTGTGAGTAATTTTGGATCCAACTGTTACACCAGCTGGGGTCAAGTCCACAAGCTTAGTAATTATAGATATTTTATGTAACTGTAGATGACCAATTTCATCAATAATAAAATACTGTGCATCTACAAAAGAATCACATCATGAATTTTTTGAAATTGTGATAAAATAGACAAAAGTTTATCATCTTAACCACTTTTAAATGTACAGTTCAGTGATAGTTAATAAATTTATACTGTGCAAGTGTCATGACTATTCATCTCCACATCTCTTCATCTTGCAAAACTGAAACTGTCCTATTAAACAATCAATTCTCATGCTCTGCCTTCTCCATTACCCAATTTCCTGCACAGTCCCTAGCAACCACAATTCTACTTTTTGTTTCTATGATTTTTGACTACACTAAGTACCTCATACAAGTGGAATCATACAGTATTATACAGTATTTTTCTCTTTGTGATTGGTTTATTGCACTTAGACAAATATTCACATCTCTAAGCAGTATACTGTATCACATATAGACAGACACAGCCATGGATTTTGAAATATTTTCTTTAATTTTGGGAATCTTTTTAAAGTGATACTGAAATTCAGTATCAGTAAAAAAATTAATTTGGCATTTCTTAGTCTACTCTTACCAGGTTTTGTATGTTTCATGCTCAGAAGCAAGTCTGACTTTTTAGCCAATATATATGATGAAAACTTTATGTTTTTCATCACTTGAAGTAGTTTCTATAGTTCTCTCAGTAGTGCAAGGCTTCTTTTCAATAAACAGAAAAGTTATGATCTATTAAAATAAGAGAATCTTTTTTTTTGCTTTATTCTATGACAAGTAAAATAATAGTAGTGAATTAGCATCCCACATGCAGAAACTGTATTTAATTTGCATGTTATTAAATAATCAAATATTTTCTGATATATATTTTGATTAACAATCATTTGACCCACTTTATGGCCTCTTATTCATTTCTGTTTTCAAGTAAAGGGTTTAGAAAAACATAATCACCATAATCATAGAAAAAAGAGAACTAACTTGATGAAAACTTCACAAACTTAGTTTTATTAAATAATCAAATTTCAATTACTAACAAAATGTAATTTGACCATTTGCATGATTTCTTATTAAATTATTTGTACACAGCTTTTCTCAGATAAGCTTTAGTCAGCACTCTTTTCATTCACAGTAATTTGTTTATTCAAATTAACAGGAGAGGATATGCACTGTGTATCATACTGATGTTAGATAGGTGTGCATCTAACAGCTATAAATATTCTATTACATCTAAAAATGAGTGATGAATTGCTCAGTCTTTTCCATACGGTTAGAATTACTCGGTATTTTAACACTTTGAAAGCCTCATTTCACCACCATCTGTGCATTGGTGGTTTATACACCTTTTAGTTCTTACTGAAAAGTTTGGGATTTCTTTCTCATTACCTGTCATAACCAATCACTGGCCAGTGGAGTGTGATGTGCATTGATTGTAGTGAAAAGATTTCCCCCAACCTAGCTTCAATTCAGATACCTATTACCTTACTGAACACTGAACTTACTATTATAATTATTTTTTTGCCAAGGCAAACCTTAGTGCCACAGGCTTTATAGAAGTGAGACTAAGTATGACAGCAAGAATAACAAATCACAGTGAGATCAACTGAACTATTTCAGTTTTCTCAGGTGACTTGTGTGAGCAGCCATATACTGTACCTGACAATATTCTAAATATGAGACTTTTTAAATAGCAACAGAGAAATTTTTAAATATGAATAACAAAATACAGGCCCCTCTGTTTTCTGCCTGCATTCCATTACCTCTGTTAAAATTAATTTAATTATATAAATGAGTTTTTTTTAAATAAATATATATAGCATTTCCATTTTACTTTATGGTTCAAAATCTTTTTGTTTAGTTTATACTCTTTGTTTTGTTCAGTTTTCAAAATATCCCCTTGGGTTTTGTAGAACTAATACTGTTACTCTGATGATATGTATACAGTAAAAGTCAAGGCACAGAGAGAATGCTTTATAATATTTTGAAAGATTTTAGTCCCCAGATGAACTGTATGTGCAGTATATCCCATCACTTTCCACTCTGTGCCCATGGCAGATATCACTATTAGTCATGGCATACTTTGTGAATTATAATATCTAAGATAACAAAGATAAGTATTCGCACCTTGCAGGTAAAAGGTAATCTAGCCCAGAGAACTATCATGCCCAGCAATTTTCTCCTAAGTGAAGACTGGGAAACTGAGGAAAATCGTTGAAACTAATCTATTGTTATATTCCTTCCCGCCTCCTAAGATACCATATCCTGGAAGTTAATTTAATAGGCTATTGTCTGGTGAAGATATCAAATCTTAAAATCTATCAGGTTCATAGCTGTCAATCTCTCTCCTCTACAGCCAAACATATTCTCTCTCTCCCCCATCTCTCATTCTCTCTACCTCCTTCTTGCTCTCTTGGATGCTTCAGAGAGTTAGCTTTTATTGTTTGTTTGTTTTTATAAATCTAACAGGCTTTTATATCTCAAGTCCTTCACTTATTTTTTAATCATAAATGAAACAGTTTTAAGCATTGAATGTTCTATGTGAGGTTGAGATCAAATTGAATTAGAAGGGATACATATGTCCAGACATTTCAAATGTCTACTATCTTCTCACAATTATAAAGCTTATAATGTAGCACTGATTCTCCTTCACACATTTATATTGTTATTTATAAATATATATGTACTTTATCTATCACAGTTACATTTAATTATCCAGTAAAAGCAAAATATTGTAAGCATTGGCTAACATTAGGCAGAATAATGCAACGACTCTTGAGATAATATTATTGGCGCTTTAAGAAAAAAACAGCATAATAATTTGCTTGACTTAATGGTCTGTACTCTGCTTGGACAGTTTTAATACTTGCTGTTCACGTTTTGTAAATGGAATTTTTATTAGACTTTTGATTATTATTAGCAATTTATTTGAAGTTTGGAGGTAAATTACGTTTTGTAAAAAAAAAACTATTACTTTATTTGTATGTATATCAGTTTTTGATACTGTAGACATAAAACATGTCTTAAACTGATTACATATTGCTTTAAGCAAGTTTATAGAGTTTTTCGGACAGTGATAATGTAGTTTTAATCTTGATCGGTAATTAAAAGTTTTCTCCAATCATACTCTCACCTATCCTTATGATCTCTGCTTCTTTAATATTGAAAGATTCCACCAACTTCTCAATTTTGTAATTTAGTTTAGGAGTAGTTACAGATCGTTTTTATTTTCCTTCTTTCAGATACTCTTACATTCTATTGCAAATTGTATTAATCATGATCATATTCTGGAACTCTTATTCTTCTCATTTTATTTTTTCTTATTTTCCTTAGTTTTCTTTAAAAAGTCATTTGTATTCTGTGTTTCCAATTCTAAAATTTCTATTCATATCTCAGCCTACTATTAGATTAATTTTGTCTAATTTTATTGAATTTTTTTTTAGTTTACAAATGACCTCCCACATATAAAACGAAATAAGCTTCAATATGTTTCAGCTTTCTTCCTAGTTTTCCTCTCATAATAATGGGTTACTGGTATCCTTTCTTTATTGAAATTCTCCTCATTTCGTATTAAGGATACAACCTGCTAATATCCAAGAGTTTATAATAAATTTATTATATTCCATTTCCTGCAATATGTCATAATAGCCAAATCTCTATCTATATCAAATTAATCACTTTATAATATCTAGCCAATTCTTTATCCTGATTTATCTGCTTCTATGGATGGTTCCACTATCAATCCAGTTGTCCAGATCAAGAGCCCAGAGGCCAACCATAGGTTCCATTTTCTTTGCCCACAACTGATCTATAAACAGCTGTTTTGTATTGCCTTTAAACCATTTTTATTTGTTCCTTCCATAACTATTAATTAGTATGTTCTAGAAGCTATTGATACTTAATGAGAAAAATAGAAAAATCTTGGTATTCATGAAGCTTATAAGAAGGTGGACAGATACTAAATAGACAAATCAAAAATTATCTTAATTATCTATTGCTGCAGAACAAATCTTCTTCAAACTTAAGGCTTCATAACTATTTTCTGATATTCACAACTGTGAGGTTAGGAGGTTAGGCACAGTGGCATGTCTTTGCTACATGGTATCTGGGTCACAACTGAGATAGATTAAATATCTGGGAAGGTTTTAGATAGTTCAGCTGGACTCCTATGTCAAGGGTTCAGATTTTCATTTGGAATTTGCTTGTGGTGACATGTCTAAAATGGCTTCTTCACTGGTGCTTGGGTTGGTTAATGTCACTCTCCCTCCATGTGGTCTTTCCACATGGCCATTGTCGACTTCCTCAGATCAAAATGGCCTGAAGGCAGTCAAACTTCTTCCATTATGGCTGGTTTAACCCAGGATACCATTCTGAGGGAAGTACAATGGGAACCACTCAATCTCTGAAAGACTAGGGCCAGAATTTGGAATAGCATCTCCTTTACCATATACAATTGGTCAAAGCAGTTACAGGCCAGTGCAGTGGCATATGGGGAAATTTCTAGAGTATCTTGAGAGACAAGCGTTTCTGCTGGAGACATTCAGAGTTTCATGCGCTTCCCTTAAATCTTACTGTGGTTGTCTTTAGTTCAGGGAGGAGTGGTTTGACTAGGAATTCTGCCTTTGTTGAGGCTGGAGCACTTTCTCTTTTTCTTTCTTTCTTCCTCCATTTCTTTCTTCTTTCCTTCCTTTGTTTATTTTTTCTCTTTTCTCATTGTTTTAATTAGCTCAATAGCTTCATAATGGATCTCTCTGCCTACAGGCATGGTTTCTTTTCCTCTCTACTCCATATTGTAGACAGACAAATTTTTCAAGTTCAAAATGTCTTATCATTCCTTGCTTAAACTATTCAATGCATCTTCCAAACTTGTAGGATAAAGGTCAAATTTCTGAGCTCTCATGGCTTAGCCCAGATTTAATGCTGATATACATTTCTGTATTCTTAAGTTCTAATCACATACAACCCGTGTATTAATTCTGGCTTATGCCCAGGTACCTCTTAAATTCTTTACTTCCTGATTGTAATTCCATGGCCTCTTCCCTCCTCCAGGGCCATTATATTTCTATAAAGCATGTTTTGGTTGCAAATTATGTAATGGCATCTTTTCCTCTTTGCAGAAAAAAAAAAAAAAAAAAAACAGCATGAGAATGCACGCCTTGCCAGAACATGTGTTGATTCCAGCATTGATATATAGCAATTGCCAGGCACCCTGTGTGGTCATCAACCTGAATCTTCATACATGGAGGCACAGCTCCAGTCTCCTGATATCAGCTGCTTGTGATTTTGCATTCATAAAGTCTTTGTTTATTTATGTACAAAATTAGGTTAATCATTTTCCTTATAATATTCTTTGAGTGTTAGATAATATTTGCAAAGCGTCTAGTAGGGCGCTGACTCAGTGTAAGTGGTATGTTGCTATTTGCTATTACCTTGATTACTTAGATTCCAAGAAAAGTCCATTTTTTGTTCTAAAAAAAAAAGTCTTCCTACTATAAGTAACATGTAGACAATTAATCATATAGTTTGACTAGGGTTTCAAATAAGAGTACATACGTGCAAGTACAGTAGTAGTTATAAGGAAATATAATTTATACTCAAGGTAAGGTAGGGAAACTTTACAAGGAGATAACTCATGCAAGGTATGAGGAGTGAGTAGTAAACTTTATGTTTTGAAACCAAGCTCTTGGACATCAGTGTGTACACACTTGTGTGTATGCAAGTACATGCATATAATTAAAACTAAAGAGTAATCCAATCCAATGGTTATTTAAAACACCAGCAAAAGATTTTCAGGGAGGAGCTTTTTTTTTTTTAAAATTTTTTAATTTTTTTTTTTACTGATAATGTTTAGAACTGCTAGGGAATGATGATAATAAATAGACTAAATTTGTCAGTGTATGGAATTTGATTTCTCTATTGGAAATGGGGGCTCCACTCACTGCCTGTACCTGAAGAAATCACTTCCACTAACTATAGTACTCATGCTACTGCACTGGAGCTAGGTATACCTAGTATAACTGATACTTTTTCTTAATTCTCGAAGTTTTGCTGGGCTAAATCATATTTCCAAAGGGCTACATCAATGGAGAGAAGTCACTTTTTTTTTCTGATTGCATAATCTCATTTTATGAGTTACAGTTGACTCTAGGAATTATAGGCAGAAAACAAACAAACAACAACAAACAGAAGTAAAAAGTCACCAGAATATGAAAGAGTATGACACAACCAGAAAACTGATTTTAGAGCAAAGTAATAAGTGACCAGATAGTGAAGTGAAAATGGAGAATGAGGCCATATCAGAATATCCAAGGCTTGGAGTACCAATCTATACTAATCTAAGCAATTAGAAACTAATTCTAAATTCTTCAGCGGAATATTGAATGCTTTTATACGAAGTGATTGTTTGAGATTTTCATTGTGGAAAGGTTTCTCTGCCCACAGGACAGGAAATAAAAGGGTAGAGAGTAAGAGTAGAGGCAGGGGATCATTGGGATCCTTTTGAAATACTAAGGAAAAAGTGATGAAACCTTGAACCAGGACAGTTTCAGGTAAGAATACACATTCTCTGGCTATGTAAACAACAAAGCAGCAGCTATGAGAAGTGGCCAAACTGAATTGCTCTGATGGTTTCTTTAAATCCCAGGATTGTCCAACAGATGTCTCAAGAAGTGGCTTTATTTCTCCTACCCCTCACATGAAAGTTGACCATGAGCTTGATTAAATATGTAATATGGCTTCATTGCTATTTCCAGGCCAGGAAAATAATAATAATAATAAAACCTCTAGGCTCTCTGAAGCACCTGCCATCAGATTACATCATCTACAATCCCTCTGTGTTGCAATTATTTATCACCCTGCCCTCATTCCTTAAGATTTCAGCATTTGCAACACTGTCTCATAGCCACTACTCCTGTCATAAGCTTTGCTGATTTCTTTCATTCTGGATGATGCATCCTGATCCTGTTCATGTTTTTGCTTCAAATAACTTTTTCACACCACTCCCTCCTTTGGTCACCACACCAATGCTGTCAAATTGTCATTATCAATAACAGTTTCCATTTTTATGAGGCTCAATTTCAAGCATCCCCAGTGTCCACTCTGTGGACACTACTTTATAATTCCAAAATTGTTTTTGTTGTACCCCTAGTCCAACAGGTCCTCAACCCTGCTAGTACCTCCTGTCCAGTGACTTCTCACCATTTCACACCCATTCCTCCCTCCATAGCCTCATTATTCTTTTTTATCCAACTTGCTTTCATGCCATATGATTAAAATTGCTCAATCCCATGCATCTCAATTCCTTTATTCTTTCTTTCTCTATCATCCTTTTTTTCTGAAATTACCTCAGGTATGGTTAAATATGATATTTTTTCTTACTCCATGTCTTCTAAGTAGCTGAACATGTTTGGAGAAAAAAAAAAAAAAAACGTAACCATGCAACCTGACCTCGTGGTAAATGTGCTATCACAAACCTCAGTGAGTCCTTCTCACTGCTTGGCAATCATACAGTATTTCTCAAAGAAATTCACTCTTTTACTTTCTGAGATGACCATTTTTCACTTAATCTTTATTCTATTCTTATTTTGCTTGCTTCTAATTTTCCCAAGAAATGTAAGAAATCTGATAAGAATCTATACGTAAAAATGTTTCTACTTATTTCTGTATCCATATATTCTGCCTTTTATTTTATGGTAATGAATGAATTGATTCTACTCATATACAAGCTCAAAATCATCATAGGTGCACGAGAACCTATAACGTACTAAATCTGAGAAAAAAAAAAAAAAAACATGTAATATGTTAAACTCTTGAGATTTGAGGTTAGTTTGTTTCTGCAACAAAACCTGAGTTATTCAGGTTGATTTTGCAGCTATAAAAATAATTACTGTTTTATGTCACTACTGCTGCATAAGAAATTATCACAAATCTAGAAGCTTAAGCCAATATGCATCTATTACCTCACAGTTTCTGTGGGTCAGGCATCCAGGCACAGCTTACCTGGGTCTTCTACTTAGCATCCTCCAAGGCTCCAACTGACTTTTGTTGAGACTGCACGCTCACTTGGAGGTTTGTCTGGGGAAAAATCCCCTTCCAAACTTAAAGTTTTGGCAAATTTGTTTCCATGCTGCCGTGTTACTAAGACCCCTAACTTTTTGCTGCCTGTCAGCTGAAGGCAGCCCTGGGGTCCTAGAGGCTGTTCGCAATTCATCATCAGATGAACTTCTCTAGCATGGCCTCTTTATTAATTAAACCTGTAAGAGTCTCTGAATTCTTTTAAAACTTTTACCTGAGTAAGTCCTCCATTTAAGAGGTTTCACCTGGTAGAGTCAGCACATGCAAGACTGTTTTCCTCCAAATTAACTCTGAAAAAGCCTGGACTGTAAGGTAAGAATATCTGCAAAATTCCTTCATGTTTGTTATGCTTTTTTGACCAGTGGTAGGTCATTGGTTCCCCACTACCACCTAACACACACACACACACACACACAGAGAGAGAGAGAGAGAGACAGACAGACAGAAACAGAGACAGAGAGAACAGAGAGAAACTACAGGGGCAGAGTTATACAGTGAAGAAACTCTAGGTTACAGGGATTATGAGAAGCATGTTAGATTTCTGCTTACCACAATCACTTAAAGAAATTTAGGTAGAGATACACAGTGCTGCTGAAGTTTAACAAAAAGTATTTGCATTGTATTGGTAATTGAGATTGAATTAGAGTGGTAAAAGACAGAGAAAAAGTGACCAACTTAAACTTTTTTTTTATTAGTAACTTAAATAGGAATAATTACGCATCATAGAGGATAAACAGTTTCAAAGATATCTTTTGTGTTTCTGGCTTAAAACGTGAGTGAATGAGAGATCCATTTACTGAGTTGGAAATAATAGAGAATGACAAGATTTGGATGAGATTATGAGGTTAGTTTTGAATGCACAGAGTCTTAGTTGCTTTTGAAAACTTTCAAGTAGATAGACTAGAAAATATGAATTTATAATCACTTAAAACTTAGTGGAGAGGTCTAGACTAGAGATATAAATCTGAGCGTTCTCATTGTTAAGTTATAAGCATGAGACAGATTTTAGTGAGAAAAGAGATGGTCTATGACAGCACCTTAAGACATTTTAATATTTAAGTAGAGCAAAAGAGAATAAACATGTAATTGACTGAAAATGAGAAGTCAGAGATGTAAGAGAGAAATTAGAAGAGCTGCTTAGATAGGAAAACTGAGAATGATAAAAGTTAATTAGCTTTACTGATACAAAGTCTTCAGTAATTTTGCAAGTTCTAGTTTGGTAGAACAATGAGGCTGGAGACAGACTGGCATGTGTGATAAGGAAATAAGTCAGACAGAAACTGGCTATGAGATTAGATGTAGCAGAAACTTGAGGGGATTGATATTCAAGTCAGAGATTTTTATTGTTTTCTTAGTAAGGAATATTTGGAAATTGATAATCTGGTGTCTTAGTAGCTCAGTGCTCACAGAGTTTTGCAATTATATAAAATTACAAGCCAATAAAATTCAGGGTCATCAAAGTTAAAGCACGTAGCATAGCCTAGGAAAAGAGCCAAACTAACCAATCTTGTATAAGCAAGAATAAGAGGTGTGAAGGTAAAGGAAATAGACCAGCTATTACAGCATGAAGGGCACCAATAGGTTACAAAAGTTGCCTGCCTAGGCTTTTTATTATTTACTCTTAAGAAAATTTTCAGTTCTCTGTCCCTATAAGGAGATAGTCTTTTAAGGAGCTATCACTAACATAAAATATAACCAAAGTTTTCAGTGTACCAGGCAATATATTTCGCTTTTTCTTCTTATAATTCTTATTAGCCTTAATTGGACCACAGATATCAAGAACTGAATTAATTATGAGCTAATGGTAAGCTATAAACATGGGCCACATATGCCCTCTTCCATTTTATTTAATGTATTTTATAGCCCTTGTGATTCTGTAGTTTTTCTACTCTATTTATGACTGGATGGGTAAATTTAACTCTGAAGTGAATGGTTAGCTAACCCATTGCTTCCACATTTCTAAACCACATTTTCTACAATAGCTTTTGCAAATGACATACCTGATATTTACATTTACATTTGTTTGATTTCTACATGTCTTAGTTCTGAATTCATGAAGAGAAGAGTTGTATACAGGGACCTCTCAAACTTCACACATAACAAATTGCTTTTGATTGCACTTTGGGATATACATTCTTTTTTTTTTTTTTTTAAATTAGGGCAGTAATATAATTCATCATTCAAACCTGGATGTTTGAAAATGAAAACCAGCACTATCAATAATTAACCATCTTTTCCAGTAACTTTGGAATATTGCACTAGTTTTGCTGCATAAAAACTGCTCCAAAATGTGGTAACTTGAAACAATAATAGCATCTTATCTCATCTTCTTTAGGTTGGCTGGATGGTTTTAAATTTATCAGTTTTTCTGGGCTTGCAGAATGAGGCTGGAGCATGTAAGGTGTTCTCATTTATATGACTAACAGTTGTAGGTAAACCTCCTTTGGGTTGGCATACCTCTGCTCAATGGGGTTGTGTGTTGTCCAGTAGACTATCGTAGCCATTTTTTTCTTTTTTTAAAATTATACTTTAAGTTCTGGGGTACATGTGCAGATCGTGCAGGATTGTTACATAGGTATACACATGCCATGGTGGTTTGCTGCATCTCTTTCCCTGTCATCAACATTAGGTATTTATTTCTATTATAAAGACGAATGCATACGTATGTTCATTGCAGCACTGCTTACAATAGCAAAGACTTGGAACATGCCGATCAGTGATAGACTGGATAAAGAAAATGTGACACATATACTTCATGGAATACTATGCAGCCATAAAAAAGGATGGGTTCATGTCCTTTGTAGGGACATGGATGAAGCTGGAAACTATCCTAGCCATTTTCACATGGCAGTTCCACATTTCCAGAAAGGAGCAAGAGAGGTTAAATCCCAAGAAATAAGCACTTTTCAAGTCTACTTTCTTCTCAGATTTCCAGGCCAAGCCAAACACAGAGTACTTGTGGGAGGGGCTTCTTAAAAGGAGTGGGTAGAGGAAAATGTAAATAAATCAAGTCCAGTACAGCAACAATCTACCACAAAAAGATACAGCCCCACTCTAAACATTATCTTATTCCATTGAATAGAAGCATGCATTATTTCATTTAATTAGAAATAAAACTAAAAGTTTTAGGATTGTAGTAGTTATAAATCAGAGTCAAACTTATGTTCAAGAAATTTCACAGTTATTTGCTATTGTTGATTTCAGTATCAGGCTAATTTTCATTCAGAAACTCCATCTGAACAGACTAAAAATAAATTGAAAACTCATAATACCTGGCTGGACCTTCTCTTCCTGTTACGTATGTGCCACTTTTTTCAGATTTTAACTCAGTGCAACGATGTAAAGGGGAGAAGGGTGTCCTCTCAGCTCAGTGTGGTTACCGCTGATATATGTTTTCATTAGGTCTTCTGGTTCTGCTGTTCTCATTCAAGTGTGAGGAGTTTTATGATTTTGGTAACCCTGATTTACGGTCCTGCCTCTTCTATCTTAGTTGCAATATTTTGTCATTTTTTCTCTGAGGTTTTACCTTCTCCCTTGGGGAACTGCTTGGAATCAAACAACCAAATTCTGTTTCTCCTGGAATCATTGAATTTTCTACTCCTAACATAGGAGAATTTAAAATACATTTCCTGTCTGCAGAAATTCTCTCTTCAAACTCTATTTCCTTCAACAATGTTAAGAATTTGTGTTGAGTATAAGAATGAAGTCTTCAGAACTACTAACTGAATTTTGTTGCTTGCTTTCTCTAAGAAACAACACTTCCTACTTGCTTAAGAGGGAACAGGTAGGGAAGAAGGAGAGAAATACAAACGTAACTAAAACCAAAAGTTATTTAGTTACATGCTCACTTCAGAATAGCTATTTAAATAATACAAAGTAAACTTTCTAAAAGTGTTTTGAATAATAGCATAATTAAAATACATGGACTCTTACGTTTTTAAACCTTGAATGATGAAACATTTATGGATTCTTGAACATTTGTTTTCCCCTCAAAATTTTATAAATATATTAATGTAGTACCCACTGTTTTGATAGTAAATAATGCATTGATAAATAAGTAAAGACAGGAGAATCAAGCAAAAAGCATAGTACTTTAAGTCTGTTTTTGAATAGTCTTGCTTATAGGTTCCTATTATATTTTGTGGATAAAATATAATTTTTATTTATGAATGGAACTGAGGGAAAATGGTATGGCATAGAAGAGAAGTAAATAAGCAAAGATAAGAAAAAGTGCTCATTGAGTGTATTGACAAGAAACAGTCTAATAAAAAATAATTTTAAAAAATTCAAGGAAAAGTAAGATGTCAGTGTAATAAAAGTGATGGTAAAATATAAAAGGGAGATTGACTAGTTCCACTTTATTAGCAGTAAGCCTGGAGGAAACAGATTCCTACTCTAGGCACCGAGAAACCCAGCAGTCTGTCAAGTAGTCACTGCACAAGGCATCCACTTCCCCATGGCAAACAGTAGGGGCAAAATAGTCATCACTTTCAGCATTTAGACCTTTCAGGGAACAAGTAACTTAGAGCAGTTAAGTGAAATTACTGTGCTTATTTTTTGATCTTGAAATTGGCTTTAACTTTCATATGCATATAGTGGTTTCTAAAATTATAAAATTAGTGACATTTTTAAAGCTTGATATGACACAACTTACCTCTACGATTTTAATTGTTCTGATTTAAGCAAATATTTGTGTACTGGTGAACTTTTGAACTGATAGAAATTTGTTATAAGTGAATTCTATTTTATTCTGAATTGTAATAAATGCATTTTCAGTATTACAGAAATATGTGTTTATCCCCTAAGTATAGGTTAAATAGATATCTGGGTAAATTGCTAAATTAGCAGATAAGGGGATTTCACTGTTAGGGACAATTCTCGAATTTGTCTTTCTAAGAATTTGGGGTCTACTCATCAACATTTATGAGGGCTTCACATTTTTCTGATAAATATTCTTTGTTCTTTGTTTCTTATTTCTTCTTTTAAATAATTTACATATCTTCGCATAGCATAAATACCTTGGTTCTTTTGATTACATTTTAGTAGTTAGAAATTCTCATTTTTATCCTTGAGTTATGTAAGTTTAATATTGTTATTTCTTAAAGGAAATTGCTACTTTTATTTCTTAAAGGAACTTAGGACAATTCGTGTTAGCACAGTTTGTCATGTCCACTCACTCTCTGCTAACATATATTATCATTGTTGTGAATTTTAATTATCTCTATATTTTAAATTCATTAAGCCATTATCGTTGTTTTACATGTAATTTCATATATGCATATACTCCACAGAGATAGTATGCTAGGAATCTTCTTTTCTATAAGTTTATTTTTTATCTCTAAGTAATGAGAAGTGGGGATCTCAATTATTTAACATTCCCTAAACTTGTACAGATTACATATATCTTAAATGAATGGTGAGAATTTAAAATCTTGATTATGTCTATTAAATAAATTAGTAGGTTTAAGATCGCATCATGGAACAATATACCTTGTTCTTTTCTACTGTCAATTAATATACCTAAACTATTATTTTATGTTCCATAGTAACAATATTCTATTTTTAGCAACCCCCAAACTATCAAAGTACTTGATGTATGTATCCTGTGCTCTGAGAATCTTCTCTGTAAACATGTCCCCGGACAACCAACATTTTTTTTTCACCTCCTCAAATAGCTCCCTCCTCATTTGATATATATCCTAACTTCTGCAAATAACGTAGTTCTCTTTCTCTTCCAAAATTTCAATAAATTCTAGCCTCTCATTTTAAATAAAATAGTTACCAA
>NW_016107382.1:7334540-7440567 GCF_001604975.1 Cebus imitator | reverse complement strand
AAATGACAGTTTGAGAGCATCTCCTTAAGCTAATAAATAGACAAGAGAAAAAGACTGTAGAAGAGAAGAAATTTTGGACTTCCCTTGATTTTCAGTTTCATATATGGCAAACTTTGTACTTGGGAGATAGGAAACATAGTATGGTTTATGTTTAACCTTTTGAGATGTACATCTCAGTGATTTTTATCTCGGTGACTTTCCAGTGCGTTTTTCTTGGGAGAAGAGTCCAGCGTGAGGCCTACAAAGACCTACACGGTTTGGCCTCTACCTACTTGTCTAAATTCTTCTAAAACCATGCCACCTTCACTTTTTCTGCTCCAACACCAATTATCTTTCTCCAGTTCTTCATGTCCCCCATGATTTCTACAACACCACAAATTTTACAGATGCTTTCCTTTTTACCTTAAATTTTCATCTTTTACTTCCTTAACTGCAGCTTTTAGCTTACATGTTGCTTACCCAGGGAAGCTTTGAATGACCCCAGGCTGGCTGTCTTTCACATGGCCCACATCTAATCTATGTGAAACATCCACCTTTGGCATTTTGTTAGTAGGAATGTAATTATGGCTCAAATTTTAGCCCTTAGCTCTATGGCTTAAGATGATAGCTCACAATTTAACACTTCAGTTTTAAATGTGGATACTTTTGACCTCAGATAGAACTGAATTATTGTGTGTGTGTGTGTGTGTGTGTGTGTGTGTGTGTGTGTGTGTGTGACAGGCAGACACTTGCTCTTTATTCTGTCTGTGATTATCCCATTAAAAGAATAGAGGCAAAGATCCCCATCTTTGCAATCTCTTAAAAATATGATAAACTACAATTATAGAATCTTCTATTTTCCTGATCTATAGTTTGCTATCAAGACACCCATGATGTAACAAATTAATACATATAATTAATATATATATATATATATATATATGTTTTCTTTTAATTGGAAGTCAAAAATGTTGAATATATACATTGACTTTACAAAAAAATTATATATATATATATATATATATATATATATATAGACAGAGAGAGAGAGAGAAAGAGAGACCCTCTTGCTTGGATCTGGGATCAGGTAAAGATTAATTCTGCCAGCAGCAGGATAGGCCACCATTGGCCTGTTTCTCAAGTTCTCTAAGTTTCAAATTTTCCATCTGTAAAATAGAGATAATTATAGAAATACTTCATATTTATTTCTGTTGTTTTTGTTTATTTGCATGTGAATTTAACTTATCCAAATAAAGAGATTCATACAGTGGCTATGCTAGCATAGCAGTAAATGTTAATTTTCATTATTATTTTCAAAATAATTTCTTTCTCCCAATAGTATTTATGAAATAGAAATGGTTGAACTACTATAGCTTTCCCAAAAAAGTTCAAAATATTGACTCAATATTTAAATGTATACACATTTAAAACTGAAGTGTTTAATTCCACTTTCCTGTCATAATTAAAGCACTGTGTAATTGAGTGGAATTCATAGTCTACTTTTTTAAAAAAATATATGCACATTATTTTGACCAGTCAGAATCTATATTTAAATGATAAATTGTAAAAGAAAATAAGAAAAAAATATTATCCAGAGAACAATCAATATTATTGAATATGATAAGCTGAAATTTACTAAATCATTTGAAGTTTCCTTGTCCTATATAATTTTGTAGATAAACATTTGTCTAAAGAAGTTTAGATGACTGATTTCATCCCAGTGTACTTATCGATTAATAGCACTATGAACGACTCTGGTAGATCCAGTAGAATTAAGTGCTTTATCCAAGGAATCAATGCAAGAAAATACCTGAAACTTTTATTCACATAAAAAAGAAGATAATTTTAATAAAAAAGAATAAATGCTGTTTCTATTGAAACAAAACTTTTTCACTAGAGGTGTGAAATTTCTCTGTTGAACACAAGTCATTTGAGATTTATTTTGCTACATTCAGAAAGTCTAGGCTGCCTAGGGACGTCCTGAAATGATTAGCTCTGCTTACTATTTCCAACTGACAGGCAGAGACTTGCTCTTTTTTCTCCTTGGGATTGTCCCATTAAGAGACTAGAGGCCAAAATCTTTGCAATCTCTCAAAAATATGATAAACTACAATTATAGGATATTTTCCTTTCCCTGATCTATAGTTTACATTAATACAAATTATATGTATTAATTTGTTACACCCATGATGTAACAAATTAATACATATAATTAACATATATTTTTTTCTCTTAATTAGAAGTCCAAAACATCAAATATATACATGAATTTAGAAAACTGACCCTACATAAATTAGCTTGCTTAGTTTCTCTAGTATCTATATGGGACTTATTTTTGTTCCTTCAATTGATTATATATTTTCTCAAATCATGATTAAAATATAATACATAACTGTCTAAAATGGAATCAGAACATAGCCTATAGCCTGCAAATTAGTTTCTTCCAACTTCTAAAAATATCTTTATAACTATGGGAGGGGTCTTTTTGCATGATGATGATGCTTTATCACGAAGGCATAAACATCGTTTTAATTGGAAGGCAACATTTTAAAACAACATTCCCGATTCAGCCTCTTCCTTTAACCATATTTCTACCTCCATGTAGTGATAGTGAAGAAAACAATATAGCAGGAAAGAATAGATGCTGCGGAAGGTCATCACATCCTATGGTTAACATTTTCAAAACTGTCACCCATTCAGAAGAAAGGAACCTATTCAG
This sequence comes from Cebus imitator, assembly GCF_001604975.1. Taxonomy (NCBI): domain Eukaryota; kingdom Metazoa; phylum Chordata; class Mammalia; order Primates; family Cebidae; genus Cebus; species Cebus imitator. Next base: position 7,437,869 of record NW_016107382.1, on the reverse strand, counting down.
AGAATAGGCAAATCTTTGGCAGGAATTAATACTGAGATGTACAGATGTTAACTACTGCTTTATTTAAGAAAAAATTAGACAAGATCATAAGGAAAAGCTTCTGTCTCATAGAAGCAGGATAAGCTAAATGAATCCATGCCATATGTATAGAATTAGTCTGGCTCTTCCAGAGTATGAAAAAGGGAAATAAAATACCATTTGCTCATGCCTGGTATCACCAGGTACCGATACCAGATCTGAGAAATGGATAAGAATATGAGCAGACATTGAGATAACTGATGGAAGCACTACCTGTGAACAGCAGAATGAGTTAAACTTTCCATCCCATACAATTCCTGGAAGGTATGGGAAGGTTATGATCTTGGTGGTATCTATTATACATGCAATGGGGGCTGTTTATATGTGTCTTGGGAAGGAATTATATATAATGTATACTGGCAACACTCTTTCACAGAAGTTATTTTTAAGTGTAGATAAAATGTAAGAATGCTGTCTCTGCATATGTGTGTGTGTGGGAATACTGAACATACTAAAATATAGTGGACATATTGGAACATATCTAAATTTTTTTGAGAGATAATTTGAAAATATGTATCTTGCTATATATTTGGAATGTAAATGTGGAATACATGTGTGTATATATATTTATATATTCCAAATAAAAAATGGAGCAAAATGAAAAAAGATGACCAGCTTGAGATAGAGAAAAAGGATTATCAAACAATTGAGAAAATAAACAGCACAGAAAACAAATACTAAGATGAGCAAATGGAAAAGCTAAACATAGAAGAAAGAGATACTTTGGAAATCATAAACACCAAAAAGGTAATTTTTACAATTCAGTTATTATATTCAGGTCTTCAAGTCTTACAATATATTTAAGAATATAATAGTAAATAATTTTTAAAAAGCAGGAAATAGTAAATAATTTTTAAAAGCAGAAAAACCAGACAGCAATAATTAATTTATGAAGATTTTTAAATTGCCACAATTTAAAATGTAATATGAAAGCTCTAAGAGAGATGATTCTTTAAAAAAGTTGAACCAGGAAAGAAAAGAAACATGAAATACTAAGGAGATGTTAAGTAACCTAGATTAGCAATCCAAGGGTGCCAACATCTATCAAATGACTCCTAGAAAAATAAAATGGAGAATGTTGGTGTATGTGTGAGTCAGGAGAAAGGACCAGTCAAAGGACTGTAAGAATGAAATTTCTCAGCGGTGAGAAACCTATTATTTGTCAGTGGGAAAGACCTTATCAAGTGTTGAAGATAATAAATGACAAATACTTCATGCTTTGATTTTTCCTTGTTTAATGTCCAAATATCAAAGATAAAGAAAACACCTGAAATTTTTCAAACATATGCTTTATAACAAATTGATGAGAAGCAGGCCCATCCCAGGTTCCTTTGTAAAAACAAAGGATATTTAAACTCCATAGTGTAATGTTTTTAGTGCTTTTAATTTGAAAATGATTCTGAACTTACAATTCTGTACCCAATTAAGGCACATTCAAGTACCTGAGGAATGTTTTCATTCATGTTCTGAGTATCAGAGCCTTAGCAGGAAAAAGCTGGAACACTCAAATTTGAATAATTAGAGGAGAGTTCATTTGCAAAGGAAAGTGGGTGGTTAATTGACTACAAGATGCCTATATAGCTGGGAAAACATTTCTGGATGTGTCTGTGAGAGTGTTCCAGGAACAGAAGAGTGTCTGAATCAGTAGTAGACTGAGCAAAGAATACCTACCCTCATCCATGTGGGCAGGTTTCATCAAATCGTGTGAGGGCTCAAAGAGAACAGAAAGGTGGAAGAAGGGTAAATTCTCTATCTCTCTGCTGTCGTGAGCTTGGAAGCTGAGACACCTATTTTCTCCTGCCATCCTGATTTGAGGTCCTTCAGCTTCTGAACCCATACCAGCAACACCCTGCTTCCCTCCTGGATTTTCATGCCTTCAACCTCAGACTGAAGTATACCTCTAGTTTTTGGGTTTTCCAGCTTGCAAATGGCAGATGGTGGAACTTCTTGGCCTCCAAAGTCAAGTAAGCCAGTTTTCATAACAAATTGTATCCCTGTATAAATATACATACACACACACACACACACACATATATCATGTTGGCTCTGTTTCTCTGAAGAACTCTGGCTAGTAACAGAAGAGGATAATTAGTAGAACATTGAAAGAGAGACATGTAGATAAATCATTCAATCTGAACTTTGGTCAAGGTAAATAGCCAGTCCATGGTGATAAGCCCTGGCAGGGAAGGAACCAGGAATGAAATACCCTAAACTTCCCTCTCTTCTTCTAATCTCCTGTCAGAAATTCTTATGGACTGAACCCAGAAGAAAGCTAAGGGATGTGGGAACTTTAGATGCAATTCACAGAGGCTAGTCCCTTGTAGATAGAAAGAAGTTTTAAAAAGAGGAGAGAGATTCTGGAGAGACAGACAAAATATATTTGGCATATTGTGTCTCAGAAAGTTTACCTCATATAACTGTGATATTTGTTTTTTTTTTTTTTCANTCTATTTGTTTAATGTTAGTCTTTTCTTTATTCCTGAATCTCCACAGCCAAATTCTAGTAAGAAGCTTTATAGGAAGTGACAGACTGCTGCTTTGGTTCCTAGGTCATAAAAAAAAGTGACAAGACACAAAGTTCACTATAAATTTTAATCTATGATATAAAATATTACCTAAAGATATAATTGAACATCATGTATCAGAAAATAAAACATAACAATGAAATGTAATTTTGTAAATACTTCTATGGTACAAGGATTATTTTTCTCAGATTCAACCTTGTAATTATGTTTTGTTTGCTTTCTAAAAAGCACACGTCATAACTGTGATATTTGTACTTGGAGAAACGTGAAAAAATAAAGATAAAATAAGAAACTTAATTCAACAGACAGTGGAGTCAAACTCATTATGGAAGATAGAGAAGATTTAATCTGTCAATTTGTTGTTTAATTAATAATTTAAGAAAATTCATAATTTTAGCAATATAAGGAAAAAATAATGAAAAACACAAAAGTTTATGTAAAATTATATCTGTATAAAAATAATGTTTAAAAATGAAGCAAACTAAAATATATAAAGTCTTAAGAAATTGATTGAGCATAATCAAAAGAATCCTATCAATCTTGACACTTTAACATTCTGTCTCAAGTGAAATTCAAAATTTAGTAACACATAACTATAAATGTAGTATTTCTCTATAAATCAAGTGTACTACTTAATTCTGGAGTTAATAATTACGTGAGCATAATATTACAAATACCATCTTGTTTAGAATTAACCTATAGATAGAAAAAAATGTACCATCACAGAGCACAAATTGAATGCTATACTATAGCATTATATAGCATATGATATATATTTTTAATATACAAATGTATTAAATATATATACTATAGCATATAGCATATTATATATATTTTATATAATACATAATTATTTAAAAATATATAGCATATTTTTATATATAATATATATGATATGCTATATAATGCTATAGTATAGTATTTAATATGTATAGCATATACACATACATTTAAATAGTATAGCATCTAACATTATATATATATATAATATGCTATATAATACATATTATATATTTTCTATATAAAAAATATATAATATATGTATAATATATATGTATATTTTGGAAATGAACACTCCTCTAATTATCCAAATGTTTTAGCCTTTTCCTGCTAAGACTCTGATACTCAGAACATGAATAAAAACATTCCTCATGTACTGGAATGTGCCTTGAGTACAGAATATATACATATATATAATAAAGCAATAATATCTATATAACTTACACACACACACATACATGTATAACAAAGCAATAATATTACTGACACAAGTTGGAAGACAAAGTAGATAGTAAGAGAATGGTAAATGTAAAACTAAAAATTACCTAATTTTGTATATTATGAAGTCAAGACAAATTTTAAAAAATGGAGGGTTAAGCTTACTGATAGAAGTATCACTCCCTAACTTAAGAAAAATCTGGTCAAACTAAAATTCAGTGACTTTTGTTGGATCCCACAGAGAACTGAGGTCACAGGGAAAACACTGTCCTGAAATCTGAACAAATAGGTGTATACAGAGAGACAAGGTTGATAATCTGCTTAGACAGAAAAGAAGCCACATAAGCCATAAATTGGTAAGAACACTTAAATGGTAATTTTGATGAATTACTGGAGGCTGACAGTGAGCTAGCCTGACAGTGAGAAAGTTCTAGTGGTCACAATCTTATGTGGACCCCACATTTTCACTTTGCTGAACTTAACTTCCAGGAATCCTACCAGATTCATAGAACCTAGCAAAGAAAGATACTCAGGTGGCTATGGCAGGAGAAAAAGGGAGAATAATCATGATAAAATGCTGCCACAATCTTCTCCATGACAAAATCTTATTTTCCAGGTAAAAGCATTTTGCCAGTGTCATCCCAGCTAAGAAAGGGGCATTCTTTCCAATCAAGTCTCCTCAAGTTTTTTCTCTCACCAAAGCATGAAAAATTTAGTCCACAGGAGTCAGGTTAAGGAAGTCAATTTAGAACACTGAAGACATAAATGGGAGTAGAGGGCAAAAGCCAACTAGAGAAACACTTGTGAATACCATAGTCCTGGTACTAGGCCCACTAAAACACTGGAATTTAATCAGGGAATTATAGAATGCATACTTTGCTCCACATTTTAAAGCCCAAGATGGCTCTAGTATACTAAAACCAGATTATTGCCAAAAGAACTGTAAGATACAGCCTTTCCCTGAGAAAAAAAAATTCAAGGAATATAAAAGTCACTGGGAAATACAAAAATAAAAAAAAGCTAGAAGAATTGAGTCATCTGGATATAGTAAAAATTAATCATAACTGAACTTCTATCTAGCTTCACATATCTCACACTAATAGTCTACTTACCTCAATTTCTATTATCTGATACAAAATGTATGAATTTTAACAAAACAATTATAAGGCCTGTTAAAAGCCAATAAAAAACAGTGTGAAGATACAAGATTGAGACAGGATATAAATGCTGAAATTATTGGACAGGGAATTTAAAATGATGCTTATTAATATGGTAAAATTTTTAATGGAAAGAGTAGTCAACTTTCAAGAGTATTTGATTAGTATATATGGACAGATAAAAATTCTGTGAAATAGGCTGGACCCAGTCAATATAAGAATCAGTGGCTTGAAAAGATAGGTCAATAGAAATCTCTCCAAATAAAACTCAGAGAGAAAGAAATAATGTTTTTTTTTTTTTTTTTTTTTTTTTTTTTTTTTTTTTTTTTTTTTGAGTTCTAACTTGATTGCACTGTGAGAAATAATGTTTTTATTTTACTTTAGATTGTACATGTGCAAATCACGCAAGATTGTTACATAGGTACATTCATGGCAAGGTGGTTCGTTGCCACCATCCCCCCATTATGTATATCTGACATTTCTCCCCTCGTTATCTCTCCCCACCCTCCCTCCCACTATTCCTTCCCTGGCCCACCCAAAGGACTCCAATGTGTGATGCTCCCCTCTCTGTGTCCACGTGTTCTCATTGTTCAACACCCGCCTATGGGTGAGAGCATGCAGTGTTTGATTTTCTGTTCTTTTGTCAGTTTGCTAAGAATGTTGGTTTCCAGGTTCATCCATGACCCTACAAAGGACACAAACTCATCGTTTTTATGGCTACATAGTATTCCATGGCGTATATGTGCCATATTTTCTTTGTCCAGTCTATCATTGATGGGCATTTGGGTTGGTTCCAGGTCTTTGCTATTGTAAACAGTGCTGCAATGAACATAAGTGTGCATGTATCTTTATAATACAATGATTTATAGTCCTTTGGGTATATACACAGTAATGGGATTGCTGGATCAAATGGAATTTCTATTTCTAGGTCCTTGAGGAATTGCCACACTATTTTCCACAATGGTTAAACAAATTTACACTCCCACCAACAGTGTAAAATTGTTCCTATTTCTCCACATCCTCTCCAGCATCTGTTTTCTCCAGATTTTTTAATGATCACCATTCTAAATGTGGTGAGGTGGTATCTCAATGTGGTTTTGATTTGTATTTCTCTAATGATCAATCATGATGAGCACTTTTTCATATTTTTGTTGGCTTCATATATGTCTTCTTTAGAAAAGTATCTGTTCATATCCTTCACCCACTTTTGGATGTTTTTTTTTTTCCCCCTAGTAAATCTGTGAGTTCTTTATAGATTCTGGATATTAGCCCTTGGTCAGATAGGTAGATTGCAAAATCATTTTCCCATTCTGTTGGTTGCTGGTTCACTCTAATGATTGGTTCTTTTGCTCTACAGAATCTCTGAAGTTTAATTAGATCCCATGTGTCTATTTTGGCTTTTGTTGCCATTGGTTTGGGTGTTTTAGTCATGAAGTCCTTGCCTATGCCTATGTCCTGAATAGTTGTGCCTAGGCTTTCTTCTAGGGTTTTTATAGTATCAGGTCTTAAGTCCTTAATCCATCTGGTGTTGATTTTAGTTTAAGGTGTTAGGAAGAGGTCCAGTTTCTGCTTTCTGAACATTGCCAGCCAATTTTCCCAACACCATTTATTAAATAGGGGATCCTTTCCCCACTGCTTGTTTTTGTCAGGTTTGTCAAAGATTAGATGGATATAGATGTGTGGTGTTGCCCTGGAGGCCTCTGTTCTGTTCCATTGGTCTATGGCTCTGTTTTGATATCAGTACCATACTGTTTTGAATACTGTTGCCTTGTAGTATAGTTTGAAGTCTGGCAGCATGATGCCGCCAGATTGTTCTTTTTGCTTAGGATTGTCATTGTTATGCAGGACTTTTTTGGGTTTTATATGAAGTTTAAAGTGTTTTTTTTTTTTCCAGTTGTGTGAAGAAGATCACTGGTAGTTTGATGGGGATAGCATTAAATCTATAAATTACTTTGGTCAGTATGACCATTTTCACTACATTGATTCTTCCTAACCATGAGCATGGAATGTTTTCACATCTGTTTGTGTCCTCTCTTATTTCCTTGAGCAGTGGTTTGTAGTTCTCCTTGAAGAGGTCCTTTACATCCTTTGTTACTTGTATTCCTAGGTATTTTATTCTTCTTGTAGCAATTGTGAATTGAGTTTACTCATGGTTTGGTTCTCTTTAAGTCTGTTATTGTTGTATAGGAATGCTTGTGATTTCTGCACATTGATTTTGTATCCTGAGACTTTGCTGAAGTTACTTATCAGCCTAAGGAGAGTTTGGGCTGAGATGATGGGGTCTTCTAAACATGCAATCATGGTATCTGCAAATAGAGACAATTTGACTTCCTCCTTTTCTAATTGATACCCCTTATTTCTTTTTCTTGCCTGATTGCTCTGGCTAAAACTTCCAATATTATACTGAATAAGAGTGGTGAGAGAGGACATCTTTGTCTAGTGCCTGATTTCAAAGGGAATGCTTCCATTTTTTGCCCATTCAGTATGATATTGTCTGTGGGTTTTTTGTCAACAGCTTTTATTATTTTGAGATACGTTCCATTGATACCTAGTTTATTGAGAGTTTTTAGCATAAAGGGCTGTTGATTTTCTTGAAGGCCTTCTCTGCATCTATTGAGATAATCATGTGGTTTTTGTCATTTGTTCTATTTATGTGGTGGATTACATTTCGGGATTTGCGTATATTGAACCAGTCTTGCATCCCCAGGATGAAGCCTACTTGATCGTGATGGATAACCTTTTTGATGTTGCTGTTGCAATCAGTTTGCCAGTATTTTATTGTAGATTTTTGCATCTATGTTCATCATGGAGATTGGCCTAAAGTTTTTTTTTAATTGTTTAGTCTCTACCAGTTTTTGGTATCAGCATGATGTTGGTCTCATAAAACAAGTTGAGGAGGATTCCCTCTTTTTGTATTGTTTAGAATAGTTTCAGAAGGATTGGTACTAGCTCCTCCATGTACATCTGGTAGAATTCAGCTGTGAACCCGTCTGTACCTGGACTGTATTTTGTTGGTAGGCTATTAATTGCTGCCTCAACCTCAGCCCTTGCTATTAGTCTATTCAGGGTTTCAACCTCTTCCTGGTTTAGTCTTGGGAGGGTGCAGGTGTTCAGGAATTTATCCATTTCTTCCAGATTTACTGGTTTATGTTCATATAATTGTTTGTAGTAATCTCTGATGGTAGTTTGTATTTCTGTGGGTTTGGTGGTGATATCCCCTTTATCATTTTTTATTGCATCTATTTGATTCTTCTATCTTTTCTTTTTAATCTGGTTAGCAGTCTGTCTATTTTGTTGATCTTAAAAAAAAAAAGCTCCTGGATTTATTGATTTTTTTTGAAGGGTATTTTTGTGTCTCTATCTCCTTCATTTCTGCCCTGATCTTAGTTATTTCTTGTCTTCTGCTAGCTTTTGAGTTTTTTTGATCTTGCTCCTCTAGCTCTTTCAATTTTAACAATAGGGTATTGATTTTAGATCATTCCTCACTTCTAATGTATTTATTGCTATAAATGTCCCTCTAGACACTACTTGGAATGTGTCCCAGAGATTCTGGTACATTTTGTCCTCATTCTCATTGGTTTCAAAGAACATCTTTATTTCTGCCTTCATCAGATATGAAACTCTCCTGGGAGAGGAATTCAAGTTGCTAGATCTTGTGGGGGTGGTGCGTATCCCCCCTTTCAACTCTCTCTTCTGTGGGATGGGCAGTTCCTTTTCGCAAGCTTTCTCCGTGTTAGCCCAAGTCTCTGCCTTGGTCTGCACAGACAAGGCACTAGTCTGTCTGGGGCTGCTGTCCTGGGCTTTCACCCAGGTCTGCAACTCTAGGCAGTAATTAACCAGGCAGCGTTTTCCTGGTCTGTGGGCTGCCAAAGTCTCGGAGTGAATCACTATATCTGATTTGGAGTACCAAGGGGGTGATGCCCCCAGATCCTTTGTGCAGGATACATTTTCCAGGTGGGGCAGTGCCCTGCATTGCCTTGGATCACATCCTTTGGGCTGCTTTTGCCACTTTTTTGGGGGTTAATCCCACTGTTCAACCAGTGTTTTTGGGACAAACCCAGTAGTTGCTCAGAGGTCTGGATATTGCTCTGGTTTTGTGTCTCTCTAGGTGGGAACTGCACTCCAGAGAAGCTTCCTTTCAGCCATCTTGGATTACATCCTCTCAAATAATAATATTTAAAAACAGCATCTAAGAACTATGAGACAATATCAAAAAGTAAAGTATATGCATATGCAGTGCCAGAAGGAGCAGAGATGGCAAAACAGAGGATTTATTTGTAATAATAATGGCGAATAACATTTCCAAATTAATGGCAGACACCAAACCACAGATCAAGAAAACTCAGTGAACAACAAATAGGTAGATAGAAAAAACAAAAGCAAACATCAACAAAAACTACACCTAGAAATGTAATATTCAAACATCAAAAATGTAAACACACACAAAAAAGAAAATCTTAAAAGAAGCCAGACCAATGAAGTGGAAATAGGGACACTTACTAATAGAATAGAGATACAAATTATTATACAATGGGCTTCTTTTCAGAAAACATGCAAACAGAAGACGCTAAAGCAAAACAATCAATGTGTTCATGGAAAAAAACACATTAAACTAGAATTTCACACCCATCAAAATGATCTTTCAGAAGTAAATTAAAATTTTTTTTCTCAAACAAAAAAATAAATAAAAACAAAAAAGCCTAAGGAAATGTATTGCCAGTAGACCTGCTCTGCAAGAAATATCAAAAGACATTTTTCAATGAAAGGATAATTTATGTAGGTCCAAAATCTTTACCTATATAAAGGAAAAGACCTAGAGAAGGAATACATGGAGATGATTAATTATTTTATGTAAGACATATCTTTATCAAATTAGTTTTGAAAATTAGTTAACATATAGGGCTTTTTGGTAATGATACAGCCATTGGTACAAAACAGAAAAAAAGATCATTCCGTTAAAAATAATAAAGAGATGAAAAAAGTAATATTACTTTAGAAGGCTAACAGCAGTTCAAAGAAATCTGTGGTAACTGCTTTAGGGCTAGGCATAGAACAAGGAAGATTACAAGAGATGCATTACACAAGAATAAAGGGATCAATTCTTCAAGAAGACAAAACAATCTTAAATGTATATGTACCTACTAACAGAGCATATTTTTCCCTCAAATATATGTGGCAAAAATTGAATTGAAAGGAGAAATAAACAAAAACTACTATTATAGTTAGACTTTAGTGCTTTTCTGTTAGTAATTAATAGAGCAGCAGAACAACTGTAGGAATATATATTGCTTGAAATACCCTATTAATCAATCTGATCTTCCTGAATTTCATAGAACACTTCATGCCATACTGCAGAATACACATTTTCTCAAACTTGCAGGAACCAATTATTATGAAAACCAAATTTGGGGTCATAAAACATACCTTAACATTTTTTGAAGTATTTAAATTATGCCGTGTATGTCCTTATTTCAAAATAGAATGAAACTAGAAATTAAAGGAATTTAGCTGGAAAATACCCCAAAATATTTGGAAATTAAACCACAAAGTTATAAGTAACAGATGTTCAAAGAAATAAAAATGTCAAGAGAAATTAAATACTTTGCACTAAATTAATATGAAAATGTAATTTATCAAAATTTGTTGATACAACAGAAACAGAGCTTAGAGGAGAACTTCTAGCATTAAGAAAATAAATTAGAAAGAAAATCTCCGTTCAATAACTAATTTAAATAAATAAATCAAGGGAAATTAGACAAAAATTATATGAAGAAAAATTCCAAAAAATTTGTATGGCACTCCCTCCTGAAGAAATGGGGGAATAACTGATCAGTCTTTAATGAAGATTTCACATAATAACTTCTTTTTAAAGAGTAGAATATATGAGGAGCAAAAAAGGTAACTTTGTAGTGGAGGCACTTGCAAACACTACCTCAGCCAGGTGATCAAGTTTAATATAATTAGTGGCCCTGATGGTTGTGTATACCCTTGCTATGGTGTGATGATCACAGGGACACTTTAGCTCTGTGTTTATTTTTTTCTAGTAATACAGAATGTTATTTTAATTTTAAGAAATAAGGTCCCCAAACCCAATTGATTGACTTTCTTTACAATACCAGACCAGTATTCCTCAAAATTGTTATGGTCCCAAATAACAGAAAAATAAGGTATGAGAAACTCTTACTGCCAAGAGGAGGAGGAACCAAAGCAAACAAGACAATAATTGTTCTAGATTAGCTCCTGTAAAGGAAAGAAGATTAGATAAAAACAAAGATAATGTAAATAAAGAATGGGATTCAGTAAATAATCATGTATCTATATTAGTTCATCATTATAACACATCTACCATACTAAAATAAGATGTTAATAATAGTGACAATTGGTATGGGGTATATTAGAACTATCTATGCTGTATTCTCAATTTTCCTATACATTTAAATATAAAATAAAGGGTTTATCAAATTATAGAGCTAAGGATTAAAATTCTAAATAAATTGTTAAAATTATAAAGTATAATTACAAGGAAAAAAAAAGTTAAGAGTGGAAACATAGATCTGATAAGCAACTTTAGCAAAGCCTAGGATACAAAATCAATGTACAAAAATCAGTAGTATTTCTATATACCAATAATGTTCAAACTGAGAAACAAATTAGAGGATTTGATCCTATTGACAATAGCCACAAAAGTAAAATATAATACCTAGGAATACATCTAACCAAGGAAGTGAAATATCTCTACAAGGAAAACCACAAAACACTGCTGAAAGAAAACATAGGTGACACAAATGGAAAAGCATTCCATGATCATAGCCTTAATCAATATTGTTAAAATGTCAATACTGCTCAAGGCTATCTACAGATTCAGCACTATTCCTATGAAATCACTAATGTTAATTTTTTTTTATTACAGAATTAGAAACAATTATTCTAAAATTCATATGGAACCAAAAAGAGCCCAAATAGCCAAGGCAAACTTAGGTGAAAAGAATAAAGCCAAAGGCATAATTTTACCCTACTTCAAGCTACACTACATGGCTACAGTAATTAAAATAGCAGAATGCTGATACAAAAATAAACACATAGAACAATGTAACTGACTAGAGACATCAGAAAACAAAGCCATACACCTAAAATTACTGATCTTTGACAAAGTTAACAAAAGTAAATAATGGCAAAAGGATACACTATTAAGTAAATGGTGCAAGAAAACTGGGTAGTCATATGCAGAATAATTAAACTGGTTTCTTACCTTTCACTTTATACAAAAATTAAAATAAAACAGTTCAAAAACTTAAATATAAGACCTCAAAGCATAAAAATTCTAGAAGAAAACCAAGGAAATACCCTTGTAGACATTGGCCTATGCAAATAATATATGGCTTCTAAAGCAATTGCAACAAATTCAAAAGTTGACAGGTAGGGCCTAATTAAACTAAAGAAATTCTGCACAGTGAAAGAAACTATCAGTAGAATAAACAGACAATCTACAGAACGGAAGAAAATATTAGCAAACTATGCATCTGATGAAGTTCTAATGGCCAGAATCTATAAGGAACTTAAACAATTTAACAAGCAAAAAGCAAGAAACCCAATTTAAAAATGGACAAAGAACATGAACAGATATACCTGTATCTCAAAAGAAGATATATATGCACCAAACAAACTTATTTTAAAAATGAGTCATGTTACTAATCATCAGAGAAATGCAAGTCAAAACCACAGTGAGATATTATCTCATACTAATCAGAAAGGCTGTTATTAAACAGTCAAAAAAATTACAGATGTGGGCTAGGTTGTGGAGAAAAAGGAACAGTTACACACTGTTAGTAGGAATGCAAATTAGTTTACCCTCTGTGGAAAACACTTTGGAGATTTCTGAAACAACTAAAAATAGAAGTACCAATTGACTAGCAATCCCATTACTGGGTATAAACTAAAAAGAAAATAAACTATTCTACCAAGAAACACCAAAACTCATAAGTCTATTGAAGTACTATATTCTCAATAGCAAAAAACACTGAATTAACCTAAGTGCCATTAAGAGTGGACTGGATGAATAAAATGTGGTACATAAACCATGGAATAATATGCAGCCATAAAAAAAGAATAAAATAATGTCTTTTGCAGCAACATGGATGCAACTGGAGGCCATTATCCTGAGTGAATATGCAGAAACAGAAAATGAAATACAACATGTTCTCACAAATGGAAACTAAACATTGGATACAAATGAATACAATTACATAAACAATAAACACTGAGAATTTGACTAGAAGAAGAAAGGCAGACAAGGGTTATAAAACTACCTATCAGCTACTGGGATCACTGCCCCATTGATGAGATCATTAGAAGCCCAAACCACAGCATCGCAAAATATACCCTCATAATAAAGCTTTGTATGTACTCCCTAAATCTAAAAAAGGAAAAAAAAAAAGTCCAAAATATAAAAAAGAGGAGGAAGGAAGAAGAAAAGCCATGTGTATCAAGTATTTGTTTTACATTTTTATGACAAAGGCACAATAATTATTGGTTTTAATTAATATATTAATAGATATGTCAACACATTATTTAAATTTACAGTGAAAGCCACCAAAAGAGCTAAAAAATGGGGTAAGGTATAAATCCTGAGAGTTTTTTCCTGTGGGAGTGGTAGAAATGCTTCCACCTTTTATTCTGTATGCAGCTGTATTGGTTTTGCTTTTATATTTTATATTTTTTATTTTTTTAGTGAGACAGAGTCTCACTCTGTCAGCCAGGCTGGTGTGATCTCGGCTCACCGCAACATCCACTTTCCAGGTTCAAGCAATTCTCATGCCTCAGTATCCTGACTAGCTGGGACTAGAGTCATATGCTATCATGCCTGGCTAATTTATTTTTTTATTTCTAGTAGAGATGAGTGTCACTGTGTTGGCCAGGTTGATCTTGAACCCCTGACCTCATGTAATCCACCCACCTTGGCCTCCTGAAGTGTTGGGATTACAGAAGCTAATTGTTTGACTATTGTTCCACATATACACAATGTCTTAATATAACAACCAACTATCATTGAAAGAGAAGATATATACTATAAAATCAATCATTTACACATATCTTTGGGGCTAAGTATTTTTAAAGCTTAAGCTATTTTTAGGAGAGAAAGGCCAGGGTGAGGTGTCAGGGAACAGTAAAATTGTATATCAAATTCCTAATCTTAATTTGAAAAACCTCATATGGCATTATCCTACTGGGAGAATGAAAATAATTCTAAGATCATGAACGCTACTATGGTGAGCTGAATAATGGTCCCTTCAAGCTGTCTGTGTCCTAACTCCAGAACCTATGAATGAGTGTGTTAACTGACATGGTAAAAGAGACTTTTCAAAGGAATTAATTTAATAATCTTGAAGAGATATTATCCTGAATGTTTTGAGTAAGTCCTACTTAATCACAATTGTCTTTATTGTAGAGAAGCAGAGGGAGATTTGATTGTAATAGTGTCAAAATGATGCAGTGTGAGAAAGATTTGCTCAGTCATTGCTCACTTTGGAAATGGAGGAAGAAATTTTTGGCCAAGGGATGCAGGTGGTTTCTAGAATTTGGGAAAGGAAAATAACAACTTTTCTTTGGAATCTTCCAGAAGAAATGCAGCCCTGCCAAAAAATATTAAAAGTCTGATATCTAGACCTATAAGATAATAGATTTGTTTTTACATCAAATAACTTTGTGAAAATTTGTTACCACAGAAATGAGAAACTAATATAGTGACATAAGCAGAAATAAGAACAGAAATATTGTATATGCATACATATATTCACTCACACAAATATACACATCAAAAGTAAGATCAGCTGTAATCAGCATAACAAGAAACAGGTGACATCAACAAAAAGTGATATAAAAAATTCTAAAATTCTTCACCTACATAAAAGCAATGAGAAAATGGTAAATAGAATCAACATTTTTGGAACTATAGAAACCTGTGAAAGTCTTACAGCAATCCAGTAAGCATTTATTTTTTTAAAAAAAGCTTATCATTAAAAATAACGAGGTCTGTAGTATTTTAATTTGCATTTTTTCCCCAGCTCCATGGTAGCCTTGAAAACCAACAGCTTAGAAGCCACCAGAGGGGACAGAATTTCACTGAAGCTTCTTCAATGCCACATTCCCAGAGAATTGCCATAATTTCTCCTGTCTGATGGTTTCCTTGAAAACCATATTTGTATTTCTTTAACCTAAATCTAACCTTATCAATTGGAAAGAGCTTTTTAGCTGAGAGAGTTTGTCCAAAACAATGAGAGGCAATTGTTGAACTTTGTTGCTACCATAAACAGTAGATAAATATGGAGCAAACATTAATAAATTTTTTTGTTTTCATGTTTAAATTGACAAAATGCTTACATAAATTTTCCGGGGGTTACTTCTGTTGGTTTTTACTTTTTTTTTTTTTTTTTTTTTTTGAGAAGAGGAATTGATTTAATACAGTATATTTTCAGGGCAATGTATCATTTACTCAGAGCATAGCCATAGATGCTTTCAAAAACTCCTAAATATCCTTATGAATCTGGAATACCTGAGTAGGGCTATGTATATATACCGTGCTTTGTGCATGCTCTGGAAAACATGAGAAGGAACAAAGCTCTCACCTTTAGCTAAATCTGAGGATCTTTAAGCAAGAAATGAAGACTAAGGCAGAATTGTCAGCTTTCCAGCTGACTTAGCCTCAACACACACAGTGTTCTTATACTAGAATTGAGAGACTTACTGGGTTCAGACATTATAAAATTATATATATGTGGCCAATTATTTGCTGACCAATATACTAACTGAACAGAGACTTTGGTTAACAAAAATTAAAAAAACACAAAATACAGAAATTGTTTGCAAAAGTCACTAAATGACAACAAATCCTGAGAAGAGTCGAAGATCTGATTTTGAGAATTACTACATTATATTATTTAAAATATTTAATTTTTAACACAAAGTATGAAACACACAAATAAGACATTGGCCTATACACAGAAAATAAAAGTAGTTAATATATAGCAAAAGACAATAAAAACATATATACAGAAAGGAAAAGGGTTGAAAAAAACGTAAAACCAAAAAAAAAAAAAAAAAAATCCTGCAAAACTAAAACCCCTTATGTTGACTAACACAAGAAAAATAACTATCATTTGCAAGAAATATTGCTAAAATAAATTGCAACAAAAAAGTTTAAAAATAAAAATAACCCACAAACACATCATCAAATACAACCAATGAGGAAGCAGAAGTTGCAATAATACGTCATTTCTTGGCAAATTAAATTACCTCTTAACTAATGTTTCTTTATCTACTCTTCTTGGTTTTCAATCAATTCTTTATGAAGTACATACAATTATATTTTTTAAATACAAATATGATTATATGTCTTTTAAAATATAAACAGAAGCTTTCCATTGTTTTTTGAATAATAAAGAATATGCCTAATCTCCATCTTAGGCTAGATCAGCATTACAGATCCCTTGCATATCAATCTGATCTAGTCTTATATCACCCTTTGCATTTCAGTGACATAGTTCTCTACATTTCTCAAAAGACTTTTCTTTTTTTACAGCTCAATATTTCCTTCACCTGCGAAGTCTGTAATTAATATTTGATGTATTCTCCTTCTCCCACCACTCATCACCCTCTGCTCCTCTAGGTTCTTTTTGAGCTCCATATAAACACAGAGACCATAATGTACTGTTCATTACTTTTTATGTGTAAATAAAAAATTTTGTTGTATGACATCTAAAACTGTGGAATGTGTCTTGCAGACCTCCCCTCCAACAATAGCTTAATTAACCAAGAGTCATAGCTGCTATGCTCTGTAATCTACCACATTTGGGTTGAGGCTGTACTTTTCACACATTGTTTCACACAGCTGATAACTAACTCTGTGTGTGTGTGTGTGTGTGTGTGTGTGTGTGTGTGTGTGTGTGTTTATTGTACTTTGGGCTCTGAGGTACATGTGCACATCCTGCACATCCTGCAGGATATCTGCATAGGTACATACATGCCGTGGTGGTTTGCTGTCTCCATCCTCACACCCCCACCCTATGGACTACTTCAGGCACTACTCCCAATGTTATCCCTCCCCCTCCTCTTTGTCCCCTGCTGTCCCTCCCCTCCCTTCCACTCCACCTCCTACCCCAGTGAGTGTTGTGACCTTCCCTGTCCCCAAGTGTTCTCATTGTTCATCACCCGCCTATGAGTGAAAACATGCAGTGTTTGGTTTTCTGTCCTTCTCTCAGTTTGCTGAAAATGATGGTTTCTAGGTTCATCCATGTCTCTTAAAAGGACATGAACTCATCCTTTTGTATGGTTGCATAGTATTCCATGGTGTATATGTGCCACATTTTCTTTGTCCAGTCTAGCATTGATGCACATTTGGGTTGGTTCCAGGCCTTTGCTATTGTAAACAGTGCTGCAACAAACATACCTGTGCATGTGTCTTTATAATAGAATGATTTATAATCCTTTGGGTATATACTCAGTAATGGGATTGCTGGGTCAAATGGAATTTCTATTTCTAGATCCTTGAGGAATAACCACACTGTCTTCCATAATGGTTGAACTAATTTATGCTCCCACCAACAGTGTAAAAGTGTTGCTATTTGCCTGAATCCTCTCCAGCATCTGTTGTCTCCTAATTTTTTAATGATCAACATTCTAACTGGCATGAGATGGTATCTCAATGTGGTTTTGATTTGCATTTCTCTAATGATCAAAGATGATGAACATTTTTTCATATGTTTGTTGGCCACATAAATGTCTTCTTTTGAAAGTGTCCATCTTCTTCACCCATTATTGAGTGGGTGTGTTTGTCTTTTTCTTGTAAATCTGTTTTAGTTCTTTGTAGATTCTAAATATTGCCTTTTGTCAGATGGGTAGATTGCAAAAATTTTTTCCCATTCTGTTGATTGCCAGTTCACTCTAATGATTGTTTCTTTTGCTCTACTGAAGTTCTGGAGTTTAATTAGATCCCATTTGTTTTTTTTGGCTTGTGTTGCCGTTGCTTTTGGTGTTTTATTCATGAAGTCTTTGCCTGTGCCTATGTCCTGAATGGTGTTTCCTAGATTTTCTTCTAGGGTTTTTATGATGTTAGTTCTTATGTTTAAATATTTAATACATCTGGAGTTAATTTTTGTATAAGGTGTAAGGAAGGGGTCCAGTTTCAGTTTCCTGAATATGGCTAGCCAGTTTTCCCGACACCATTTACTAAACGGGGAATCCTTTCCCCATTGCTTGTCTTTGTCCAGTTTGTAAAAGATCAGATGGTTGTAGATGTGTGGCATTGCCTCCAAGGCCTCTGTTTTGTTCCATTGGCCTGTATCTCTGTTTTGGTACCAACACCATGCTGTTTTGATTACTGTAGCTTGGTAGTATAGTTTGAAATCAGGTAGCATGACACCTCTGGCTTTGTCCTTCTTGCTTAGGATTGTCTTGGCTATGTGGGCTTTCTCTTGGTTCCAAATGATGTTAAGGTGTTTTTTTCCAGTTCTGTGAAGAGGGTCAATGGCAGCTTGATTGGGATAGCATTGAATCTATAAATTACATTGGGCAATATGGCCATTTTCTCTGTATTGATTCTTCCTAACCATGAGCATGGAATGTTTTCCATCTGTTTGTGACCTCTGTTATTTCCTTGAGCAGTGGTTTGTAGTTCTTCTTGAAGAAGCGCTTTACATTCTTTTTTAGTTGTATTCCTAGGAATTTTATTCTTTTTGTAGCAATTGTAAATGGAAGTTCGCTCATGATTTGGCTCTCTGTTTGTCTGGTGTTGGTGTATAGGAATACTTGTGATTTCTGCATGTTGATTTTGTATCCTGAGACTTTCCTGAAGTTGCTTATCAGCTTAAGGAGGTTTTGGGCTGAGACCATGGAGTCTTCTAATTATACAATCATGTCATCTGCAAATAGGGGCAAGTCAACTTCTTTTTCTAATTGAATACACTTTATTATTAATATTTTCTTACCTAATTGCTCTGGCTAGAACTTTCAATACTCTATTGATTAGGAGTGGTGAGAGAGGGCATCCTAGTCCAGTGACAGTTTTTAAAGGGAATGTTTCTACTTTTTGCCCATTCAGTATGTTATGGTCTGTGGGTTTGTCATAAGTAGCTTTTATTATTTTGATATATGTTCCATTTATACCTAGTTTATCAAGAGTTTTTTAGCAAAAAGGGCTGTTGAATTCTGTTGAAGGCCTTCTCTGCATCTTTTGAGATAATCGGGTTTTTTAGCAAAAAGGGCTGTTGAATTTTGTCGAAGGCCTTCTCTGCATCTTTGGAGATAATCGTGTTTTTTGTCTTTGGTTCAGTTTATGTGATGGATTACATTTATATGTATCTGTATGTTGAACCAGCATTGTATCCCCTGGATGAAGCCTATTTGATTGTGGTGGATAAGCTTTTTGACATTTTGTTGGATTTTGTTTGCCAGTATTTTATTGAAGATCTTTGCATCAATGTTCATCATCGATATTGGCCTGTAGTTTTCTTTTTTAGTTGTGTCTCTGCCAGGTTTTGATATCAGGATGATGTTGGTCTCATAGAAAGAGTTAGGGAGGATTCCCTCTTTTTGTATTGTTTGGAATAGTTTCAAAAGGAATGGTATCAGCTCCTCGTTGTATGTCTGGTAGAATTTGGCTGTGAACCCATCTGGACCTGGACTTGTTTTGTTTGGTAGACTATCAATTGCAGTCTTGACTTCTGCCCTTGTTATTGGTCTATTCAGGGTTTCAACTTTTTACTTCCTTAGTCTTTGGAGTATGCAATTATCCAGGAATTTATCTGTTTCTTCCGAATTTACTGATTTATGTACATAGAGCTGTTTGTAGTAATCTCTGATGATAGTTTGTATTTCCGAGGGATTGTTGGTGATCTCCCCTTAATAGTTTTTTATTGCATCTATTCCATTATTCTTGCCTTTCTTTTTTACTAGTCTAGCTAATGGTCCACCTATTTTGTTGATCTGTTTAAAAAAACAGCTCCTGTATTTATTGGTTTTTGAAGGGTTTTTTGTGTCTCTAGCTCTTTCAGTTCTGCTCTGATATTAGTTATTTCTTGTATTCTGCTTGCTTTCGAGTTTTTTTGATCTTGCTCCTCTAGCTCTTTCAATTTTGATAATAGGGTATCAATTTTAGATCTTTCCTCACTTCTCATGTGGGCATTTATTGCTACAAATTTCCCCCAGACACTGCTTTGAATGTGTCCCATAGTTTCTGGTACATTGTGTCTTCATTCTCATTGGTTTCAAAGAACATTTTATTTCTGCCTTCATTTCATTGTTTATCCATTCATCATTTGGAAGCAAGTTGTTCAGTTTCCATGTGATTGTATATCTTTGCGTGCTTTCTTTAATCCTGAGTTCTAACTTTATTGCACTGTGGTCTGAGGGACTATTTGTTATAATTTCCATTCTTTTGCATGTGCTGAGGAGTGATTTACTTCCACTTATGTGGTCTGTTTTAGACTAAGTGTGATGTGGTGCTGAGAAGAATGTGTATTCTGTGGATTTGGGGTGGACTGTTCTGTAAATGTCTATTAGGTTTGCTTGGTATAGATCTACATTCAAGTACTGGATATCCTTGTTGAATTTCTGTCTCATTGGTCTATCCAGTATTGTCAGTGGAGTGTTGAAGTCTCCCACGGTTATTGTGTGGGGCTCTAAGTCATTTGTTAGGTCATTAAGGACTTCCTTTATGTATCTGGGTGTTCCTGCATTGGGTGCATATATATTTAGGATAGTTAGCACTTCTTGTTGCATTGATCCTTTTACCATTATGAAATGCCCTTCTTTGCCTCTTTTAATCTTTATTGGATTGAATTCTGTTTCATCAGAGACTAGGATTGCTACCCCTGCTTTTTTCGCTCTCCCTTTGTTTGGTAAATCTTCTTCCATCCCATTATTTTGAGTCTGTGTGAGTCTTTGCACATGAGATGGGTCTCCTGTATACATCACACCAATGGGTTTTGACTTTTTATCCAATTTGCCAGTCTGTGTCTTTTGATTGGGGCATTTAGGCCATTTGCATTCAAGGTTAATATTGTTATGTTTGAATTTGATCCTGCCATTTTGTTACTGGCTGTTTGTTTTGCCCATTAGCTAATGTGGTTTCTTCATTGCATCATTGTTCTTTATCATTTGGTATGTTTTTGCAGTGGCTCATGCTGGTTGTTCCTTTCCATGTTTAGTACTTCCTTCAGTAGCTCTAGTAACGCAGATTTGGCAGCCACAGATTCTCTCAAAAATTGCTTGTCTGTAAAGCAATTTTTTTTCTCCTTCATGTGTGAAGCTTAGTTTGGCCAAATACGAAAATCTGGGTTGAAAGTTCTTTTCTTTAAGGATGTTGAATATTGTCCCCAACTCCCTTCTAGCTTGTAGGGTTTCTGCAGAAAGATCCACTCTGAGTCTGATGGGCTTTCCTCTGTGGGTGACTCAACCTTTTTCTCTGGCTGTCTTTAGGATTTTTTTCTTCATTTCAACCCTGGTGAATCTGCTGATTATGTGCCTTGGGTTTGCTATTCTTGAGCAGTATCTTTGTGGTGGTCTTCTTATTTCCTGGATTTGAATGCTGGCCTACCTTGTTAGTTTGGAAAAGTTCTCTTGGATGATATCCTGACGAGTGTTTTCCAGCTTGGAATCATTCTCTCTAACGCGTTTATTCTCCCCGTCACTAGGTACGCTGATCAAGTGTAGATTAGGTCTTTTCACATAATCCCCTAGTTCTTGGGGGCTTTGTTCATTTCTTTTCACTCTTTCTCTAATCTTGCCTTCTTGTTTTATTTCATTAATTTGGTTTTCAATCTCTGATATCCTTTCTTCTGTCTGATTGGTTCGGCTGTTGAAACTTATGTATGCCTCGTGAAGTTCTTGCATTGTGTTTTTCAGCTCCAGCAAGTCATTTATCTTCTTCTCTAAGTTGTTTATTCTAGTTATTATTTCTTCTCACCTTTTTTCACAATTCTTAGTTTCTTTGCACTGGGTTAGAACATGGTTTTTTAACTCTGAGAAGTTGTTATTACCCACCTCCTGAAGCCTACTTCTGTCAATTTGTCGAACTCATTTTCTATCTTCTTTTGTTTCCTTGGTGGTAAGGAGTTGTGATCCCTGGGAGAAGAAGTTATGTTCTGGTCTTTGATGGTTTCATCCTTTTTGCACTGGTTTCTTCCCAGCTTTGTGGATTTATCTTCCTTTGATCTTTGAAGTTGGTGATTTCAGGAGGAATCTCTGAGTGGATATCCTTTCTGTTGAGGTTTGAGCTATATCATTTTTGGTCTGCAGAGGCGCTGCTGGTCACCTTGAATTCAGTCAGGCTGCTGGGTGATTGGTCTTTCCTTGGAGTTTGTTTATGCTGGTGAGATTAGCCCAGCCTTCCCAATGGCATCTTTCCTTCCCCTAGCCGATCTTCCCAGTTGGGGTCAAACTGGTGTATTTGCTGCAAAACTCTCTAGCATGTGGACTTCAATTTGAGTTTTGTGGGGGTGTGACCTGCCAGGCCTATTTTCCTGCTTTCAACTCTGCCTCTTTCTGTGGGAAGGGTAGTTCCGTCCCACTGGCATTAGTCCAAACTTCCACCCAGGGATGTGCTGACAACTTGTGGCATGAGGCAGGAGCCATCACTCATATTTGTGACAACCCACAGAGCCCCTCAGTCTAGCAGGGCTCTTGCGGACCATGGGTTGCAGGAGGGTTGAGGTAAGTGCAGGATCTGAATTGGAGCATTGAGGGGGTGAAGTCCCCAACCCTCCCAGCCAACTGCACTTTCCAGGTGGGGATGTGTCTTGCCCTGTCTCAGTTTGACCTCCCTGGGCTGCTCTCACTCTACTTTATCTTGCCTTCCCTGGGCTATTTTCAGTGTCTTACCAGTCCCACAAAAACGAACCTGGCACCTCGCTTGGAAATGTGAAGTCCTCTAGCCCTCTGCATCTCATTTACTGGAAGCTACACTCTGGTGTTGCCTCCTCTCGTTTCTCTTGGTGTGCCCCCTTTTTCCAACTGATAACTAAACATAACAGGGATACTAAAACAGGCCATTCTCTGGGAGCAACAGAACTCTGGAAGCTGTTGGATTAATGACTACCTGACAAACCTTACTGAAACTTGCTGCTTGGTCATCTGGGTTGCCCCTACTCAATCTTTTTTCCCTCTCTCTATCATATGGGTCTCATTTCCATGGTCTCATGGCTATCACAGCCTTTTCTGGCTTTATTCACATATTTATTTTTCACAGATATCTTCTCTAATAAAGTCCTTGCACATTTAATCTAATCTTGGTATTTGATTCTCAGAGGACACAGATGAATATGCAAGTGGTGTTGGAGCACTGAATATTTGCAAAGCACATATGATTTAGTTTTAAAAAATGACTATTTTGTAATCCCAGCACTTTGGGAGGCCAAGGTGGGTGGATCACGAGGTCAAGAGATCGAGACCATCCTGGTCAACATGGTGAAACCCTGTCTCTACTAAAAATACAAAAATTCAGCTGGGCATGGTGGCGTGTGCCTATAATCCCAGCTACTCAGGAGGCGGAGGCAGGAGAATTGCCTGAACCCAGGAGGTGGAGGTTGCAGTGAGCCGAGATCGCGCCATTGCACTCCAGCCTGAGTAACAAGAGTGAAACTCCATCTCAAAAAAAAAAAAGTGACTTTTTATGTTTGCTCTGCATTTTGTCTGAGATTTGGTACTTTGCATGCTTTGCATTTGCTAATAATGATAAAATAATGGTGTATTCCTACCACCAGGTTACAGTCACTTTCTTCAAATTCAAAGGTCACACCAAATATTTCTATTACTGTTATACTAGCATTATGTAATGGTTAATCTTATATGTCAACTTTAGTGGGCCATGAGGTACTCAGATTAAATACTATTTCTGGGTGTTTCTGTTAGGATGTTTCCAGATGGGTTTAGCATTTCACTCAGTGGACTCAGTAAAGTAGATTGACCTCCCCAGTGTAGTTGGGCATGATCTAATCCATTGAAGACTTGAATAGAATAAATGTCTGAAAAGATTTTGCCCCTTTTTTATCTGCCTCACTGGTTGGGCTGGATTATCTCATTTCACCTTCTTCTGCCTGCAGACTGAAACTCACACCACTGCCTCCTCTGTTTTTAGAGTTATTTGACTAGAATGAAAGAAACCACAAGTTCTCATAGGTCTTCAGCTTGCAGTTAACAGGTCATGGGACTTCCCAGCCTCATAGTTGTGTGAGCCAGTTCTTTGTCGTATAGCTTCTTTTTTCTCTATATATAGTATATAAAGACAAAATGATATCCCATCAGTTCTATTTATCTGTAGAACCCTGACTAGCATACATAACCATCTTTTGGACAAAGCCAGAGGCCTGCTCTCTTATTAACATTCTCTTTCTCCCGTCATTCTTGGAAACCTCTAAGGGTTGCAGAGACAAAGTGTGAAGTACAATGATCTACTAAATGTAAACTGTATTTTTCTAGAAAATTTCTAAACAACTGATCCATTTATTATCCTACAATCACCAAAGAAGTTTAAAAAATTAAAAATTGAAAAATTATATACTGTTATTCTTATAACAGAGACCAAATGTTTTACATTGTTGGATTCTTCCTTTAGTCTTCTGTAACCTTTAATTTTTGGAAAAACACAGAAGGACATAAACATATCATTTTTATTTTGTCTTTTGCTAACAAGACACTTTAGTAAGTGTTATAGCTTGTGGTATTTAAGTCTTAATCTTAATGCATCGTTAGTTTCTTAACAAGGCATTAGAAGTAGTAAGAAAGGAACAAGGAACACTGTAAAAGTGAAACAACATTCTCAGTCACAATTTTGGTCTCACTCACCTTGGTGCAAGGAAGAACTTAGCAATAAAGATTAAGGAGTTAAGTGGCAATCAGAGATTTTGTGTTCTTTCTACCCTCAGCATGAGGAGGCCAATTCCTGAGTAAGTTTTGAGCTGGTCCCACTGGTAGTGTAGAATATGGGAAGGACATGATGTATGATAGTCAGTATTAAGAATAGAAATTGAGAAAGCCTTCAATTTTATTCATGACTGGATAAGGTAGTAGTATGTTGAGGATGAGAAGGTGAAAGGGGTTGGATGATTGAAGGTTATAAAGTGAGTTGATATAAATTCTAAAGAATTATCTACCAATTAGCACTTTTTTAAAAAATATTGTTTACCAAAAGTTGGGAAAATTTTGAGGAAAAAAATTGAGCCATTTGAATTGTACCTATGAGCTTGTGTGTAATATTTATTTTATATATATATATATATATATATATCCCCAAAGCAGTTGTTTGGACTCTATATGTGCTTTCTTGCTCATGCAGAATTGGCTTGGAAGCTCATGGGGCATGAAACTTTGGGATATGTTCTGGAAATGAGATCGGGAGAAAAGGGATGAAGAGTTTATATATGTACTATTATGTTCCAAAATGTCTGAGTTCTAAGACTTTTCTTGCTGAAAGTAAAAAAGAAAGGAGGGAAAGAGGAAGGAAAGGGAGGGAGGAAGGGAGGGAGGGAGGGAGGAAGGAAGGAAGGAAGGAAGGAAGGAGAAAATAGGCAGAGAGAAACTAAATAGCTGTACCAAGGCTTGTGTGTATTTTTATTTTTCTAACAACTTTTATCCATAAACTTGTTGCTCATTTATACTTACAAGTAGGTTCTCAGGTTAGCAAGGATAATATTAGCAAGGTCAGACAAAACACAAAGAATCATGAAGAGAGTCCAAAATAAGCTTTATTTGAACTCTAATTTGTCTCATGATCCATTCTGCAAAATATGTTGTAATTCGTGCACAACTTTTTCTAACTGCTTTCCCCAGTTAAAAACTTAAGTTGCAACATCCTAACTCCATAGTGAATGATACTATTTGCTCTCATAGCATAATTCAGAGCAGGTATTCCTTCTAAATCCCATCCATTATTTTTCCAGTAGTAAAATATCAGAGTCTAAATATAAGGTAGTCTTTTTTAAAGATGATCTTACAGATGCTGGAAACATTGTACAATAATATGTCTCTATGATGTTATAAGTAATCTAAATTCATCTGAGTGAAAGTAAAATTGTTACTTATTCACTCTATAAATCTCAAATACTATTTTGTTAGGTTTATCTCTTTTCTTTTTAAGGATTAAGACTGTAATGTCATCAAGGTGATGAAACTTTTCTGTGCACATTTTAAACAAAAATACGAATGGCAAGTTTTTTTTTAAATTGATTCCATTGTGTAAATAAATAGGTTTTTAAAATATAAATTAATCACTACAAAGGCTGTCAATTTTCATTAAAAACTTAGTGTATAAGTCATTTAAAAATATACATTCTTCAAGGAATATATAACTAAAATTGACCCCATTTAAAAATAAATTTAAATGAGCAGAATTCTGTAATTTGGTTGGAATCTGTAGTTAAAATTATGGTAATATATTTGACTCAGCTTTAAAAATAATCATTACTAAAAATCCAATTGTCACAGCTTGCTGTTTGGTTTTTAATTATGGATAAACACTCTAACTATCAAAGGTAAGTTATAATAAAAATAATCAGTTCTCTCATAGCTCCCACTGTCAGAACCTGGACTGGCTTGGATCAAACAATACCAGCAAGCTCTGAAGCTTTCTTAATGTAAGAGGAGGAGGAATTATTTTCTTTGCCCTCAATTCAATTTTGTCATCCTTAGAAAGTGTGCTACACTGTTATTGGTTGCTTCAAGAAGAAAATAATTAATAATATTCATATTGATTTTAAGTTTATCATAAAAGTGCCTTCAAAGAAATTCTGCAGCATTTAAATTTTTCTGTAAATTTTAGCCTTCCATGAAACAGGAAAATCTTTGTCACTCTCAACTACAGCCTACAGAAATAATTCATATAATTTTGAAAATTTTGCATAGTTTGCTACCCATAATCTTATCTTTCAAAATGAGAGCTCAGCAAAATTAGGTCCTATTTTCAGGACCATCCATTATGATAATGGCAAGGCTTTGATTGAATCATATAGCAAAAAACCCAGGTAAGCCTGTTACTGAATGAACTCTTTTCTATTTCTAAAAGTGAATTTTTTTTCTCAAAAAAGCAAAAATTCATTCCAAAGTTCCAACTTGTAGTTCCAGATTGCTGATATGTTAATAACTTTTAATATAACCAAATGACATATCCTACTCCCATCTCCTTATAAAATATGTGAAAGAATACCCACTTGAGAGCTTGTCTCTCTCTCAAAGAGTTGATAACTGTCATGCCAAAAATCAAATTTCTAAGAATTACTGTATAAGTCTTCTGCAACAATAACAGTTCAAGTGGAAATAACATGTCCTGGAGAAGGGTGCCCTTTGATTATGATAATTCAGATTCATTGCCAAGTTTCATGGGTGCTCCACCTATGGATAGAGATAGAATTTTATTCCTTATGTTAGATATTTTGCTAAATAAGGAAAATTTTCTTCATTTTAGAGGTAGCATTGGCCTTTGAAGCTTTTCAAATGAACACACAAACTATTTTTTGTGCCAAAACTGTACACACAAAGAAGCACCAGGAACTGCTAGTACTTACTTTAAAGGGTCATTATCTTAATGTAGATGAACGCATATTAGAAGGTCATTAGGGAAAGACATTTTTTGTCAAAAAAATTACAAAGATTTTAGAAATACTATAAACTATTAAGAAAAAGACAGATAATCCAATAGAAAAAAAATGTTGAATAGACATTTCATCTACAATGATATCCTAAGGGCCAATAATCATTAAAAAGTTGCTCCACTCAAGTAGTCATTGGCAACACCACTACACATATGCCCCCTAAATTACTAAAATTAAGGAGCTTGACAGTAACCAGTGCTAATAAGAATGCAGATCAACTGGAACTTAAATACACATACATTGATGGTAGGAAATTAGAAATGTAATCCTTTTGGAGCTCTATGTATTATCAAATTTGAACACATGCATACCCTCTGATACACACACACACACACATCCACACAGTATAATACACACCCAACAGAAATGTGTGCATATGTGCTTCAAAACACAGAAATGTGCAAAAATGCTTATGGCATCATTGTTTTGAGTAGCCTCAAATTAGAGACAGCCTATATATCTGTCTTAGTCTGCTTAGGCTGCCATAAAAAAAATGACACAGACTGAATGGTTTAAACAACAAATTTATTTTTTCACATTTCTGGAGGTTGGAATATTCAAAATGAAAATTCCAGAAGGATTCAGTTTCTGAGTTTCTTGGCTTGCATACTGCTGCCTTTTTGCTATGTTCTCACATGGACACACACACACACACACACACACAGAGAAAAAGAGAGATAATCTTTCTTTCTGCTCTTTTGAGGCCACAGTCCTATTAGATTAGAACCTTGCCTTTATCTTCATTATTAAATGACACTCCAGATAAAAATCGCATTAGGGGTTAGTGCTTAACATACGCATTTTGAGCAGGTAGATTCAATCCATATCATTCTTTATGTCTAAATGTTCAGTTTCCTTAGAAAAACTAAATATTTTCACATACACACACACTTAAATTCTATTAGGTTATAGCACTAATAATTTTATATTATCTGTCTTTTAATGATAACATTTCAGATTACCCAAAATGGGTTTGAAATGAAATAATACTTCAATTATCTAATTTAGCAAAATAATTCATACTTTCTCCGTAGAGACAGTTTCAACATTACAATGAGATTGAAAAATAATATAAACATTTTATCAGAATAACATATTACTTTAAACCTGTCCTTGGTTCCAAGTTTTAAGCTGATTCTTTCTTTTCTGGTCCTGTAACCTTTATTTTCTGTTAGGATCCTATTTCTGTGATGTTTTCTACCCATAATTGCTTTCACATGTTTGGTTGAACATTGAGTTTTATCTTGCCTTTTAAAATGACCTCATTTCTCTGCTAATCTCTGTGCTAAAAAGATCTTCCTGGGCATCTGGCATATTTGTGTTGATGTTGAATTCTATGTTAGTGGGGCGTACTGCAGACCAAGATTCTGTAAACACAAGGTAAATGTCCATAAAGTGAGGTTATGCAGTGAGAGACTTAAGCAAAATAAGTAAGTTGTTAGAACAAAGATTGAACTCTGTATCTCTTCTTAATTTAATATGTCCTACGCTCAAAGTGGAAATGTAATAGCATTGTTAAATTTATTGTTTGTTTTATATATAGAATTAGGTACATTTTTTATGGCTGCTTGGTTATATGTATAAGTAGACCCTGTTGGGGTTTTCTTCTCTATATGTTTCTACCTTGAAATACTCCATAGTTTCCTTTAAACATGTCTGAATATAACATAAATCAAAGTAGTCAAGACAATTGGAACACAGATAAATGTGCATAGCTTAAAAGTGTGTCAAATATATGCTTACAGATATTTCACTAGTGTCTGTCACTGCCTGTTTTGCACAGTTCATTGTTCAAGCACTAGAAACATCTTCCTACAGGTGTAGAAGTTGAAGTCTTTTGGGCAATTGAACACCTCATTTTCACAGCAAGTTGACATCAAATTCTTTAACTTAGGTCTGTGCTTTGTAATATGATACATGGGGAACATTTACTGTTCAACAGCCCTCAAAACTTTTACTTACTTTTGGATAGAAAGCCATAATGCAAAAATGTCAGTAAGGCCTGATACCAGTACCAGAGTCCCCTGTAGAAATAGTGTTTTCAACTGTGCAGAAGAAATAGTAAACATCATATTTCATGCAGGTAAGCAGGTGAAACATAGATGGTAAGGAAACTGTCTCCTTATTTGAAAATCTAAAACATGGACATTAAAGTTATTGTTGTAGATTTGGAGTTTTTGCAAAAAATCTTTTCTTTCTGAAGAACAGAGCTATTGTTAGCCTACTGGAAAGACAAAAAGTATCTAGATGAATCATGGATAAGAGAGGAAATATGAATCAATACTGAATCATTATCAAACTTAAAATCATTGTCATCTCCACATGTACACGTCACCCTTACTCCCTCAGTCCTTCCTGACAAATCACGACTGCTTTCTACCTCATCTTCATTCTCATCCATGCCAGAAAGGAAATTGAAAGTGTTCTTCTGAGATATGCTCCTCTCCCTCATTATTCATATTGTTTATCTTGGTTACTCTAATTCTGATGAGTATCTTCTCCTCTCTACAATCCATCATCAGTGCCTTCAATAAGACACTCTTCGTCTCTTACCTAGACCAGAAGAATATATATGATAGCTGGTCTTCATACCAGCTTTCTAGGTTTGCTTCTCTTCAGAAATCTATAATGCTACTCTTAAAGTCCTATTTCTTAAATGTATTTTTAAAGTTAATATTACTGATTATTTAATGCAACAATGACACTTTATTATCTAAGATAAAGTCTGAACTTCCATTCACAGTGTGTATATTGTTCATGATTTTATATAGTATTTAAAGACCTAACTTCTGCTTCCTCACACCTGGCTTTGGGTTCTAATTATCATTAGCTTTATGTTATTTCCTGATCATAAAATACTTCTAAACTTATGGAGAATCTGTCCTGGGTCTACAATATTAGATTGGGTTTTAGCTTCAAGAAACAGAAACCATTCTAGCTATTTTAAAGAGATATAATGCAGAAATATAGTAAGTGTTTACACAAACACTGGCAGTGCCGAATAAGGCTTTAGGTCATGCTTTCACTACTGTGCTATTCTTTTCATGGAATGCACTCCTCTATTCACTTCATATACTGATGTTATCTTTCAACAGTCATCCCAAGTATCAGTCATCTGATACGTGCTCTGACTTCCTCAGGGCTACCTGGACACACCTTCTAAGTACCTATTGCACTTTGTGATAATTAAAAAAAAAATTGTACTACATATGCACTAAATTGTTGCATACTTATTTCAGACCAAATTATTTTATATTTGTTTCCCATACTCAGAATATAGCTCCTTTCAAGGCTTAAACTTGATTCTCTTTAAGTATGAAAACTATTTTTTTTCCAGCTACACACATGTGCACCTATGGCCAGAATGAGTGCCTAAATAAAAATATAATTCATTAAATTTGTTGAATATGTATTGAGGCAACCATGAAATAAGTATGCGGCACAAGCCAAAGTCAATAGCCATTGGGTGTTTATTTTAATAAGCAATGCATTGTAAAAAAGAAAATAGAATGCATATTTTATGTGCTTACAACTTGAATTTTTTTATTTAACGTGAGATATATTATTTATCAATTATGCAAAAAACAAAGACTATGACATTTGAGTGGTGCAAAAGCATTTAGTCAAACAATCTAAATGTTAACTGTAAGTCTAATCTATCAGACTTCATAATGGCCAAACCTTGAAAATAAAACATACTAGATGGTATGCTTCTTGGGAAATATTGTAAGAAGTTCTTTATTTGCCCTGTGTATTCATTTGCTTTCACATTGCTGAGAAAGACACACCTGGGACTGCCTAATATTTTATAAAATTAAAGCTTAATGGACTCACAGTTCCATGTCTCTGGGGAGGCCTCGTAATCAAGGCAGAAGGCAAAAGGCATGCCTTACGTAGCACCAGACAAGAGAGAATCAGAGCTAAGTGAAAGGGGTTTCCCCTTATAAAACCATCAGATCTCATGAGACTTTTTTACTACCATGAGAACACTATGGGGGAAACTGCCTCCATGAATCAATTGTCTCCCACCGGATCCCTCCTACAACATGTGGGAATAGTGGCAGCTACAATTAAGATGAGATATGGGTGGGGACACAGACAAGCATATCATTTCACACTGGCCTCTCCCAAATCTCATGTCTTCACATCTCAAAACCAATCATACATTCCCAACAGTCCCCCAAAGTATTAATTTATTTCAGCATTAACTCAAAAGTCCACAGTCCAAAGTCTTATCTAAGACAAGGCAAGTCTCTTCCACCTATGAGCCTGTAAAATCAAAAGCAAGTTATCTACCTCCTAGATACAATGGGAGTACAGGCATTGGGTAGATATAACTGCTGTAAATGGGAGAAATCGGCCAAACTGAAGGGGCAGTAGGACCCATGCAAGTCCAAAATCTAGAAGGGCAGTCAAATCTTAAGGCTTCAAAATGATGCCCTTTGACTCCGTGTGTCACATCCAGGTCATGCTGGTGCAAGAATTGAGTTCCTATGGTCTTGGGCAGCTCTTCCTCTGTGACTTGGCAGGTTACAGCCTCACTCCTGGCCACTTTCATGGCTGGCATTGAGTGTCTATGATTTTTCCAAGTACACTGTGCAAGCCATCAGTGAATCTACCACTCTGGATTCTGGAAGACAGTGACCTCTTCTTATAGCTCCACTTGGCTGTGGACCAGTAAAAACTCCGTGTGGAGTCTTTAACAACACATTTCCCTTCTGCACCACCTTAGCAGAGGTTCTCCATGAGGGCTCTGCCCTCCATAAAAATTTGCCTGGACATTCAGGTGTTTTCATACATCCCTCTGAAATCTAGGAGGAGGTTCCGAAACCTCAGTTCTTGACTTCTCTGTACTCACAGGCTCAACACCACATGCAAGCTACCGATGCTTGGGGTTTCCCCTCTCTGAGGCCATGGCCTGAGCTGCACCTTGGCCCCTTTTAGCCATGGTTATAGTGGCTGGGCACTCTAGGCTGCACACATCAGGAGGCCCTGGGCCTGGCCCATGAAATCACTTTCTTCTTCTGGGCCTCTGGGCCTGTGATGGAAAGAGCTGCCCCAAAGGTCTCTGACATGCTTTGGAGATATTTTCCCCATTGTCTTGGGAATTAAATTTGAGCTCCTCATTACTTATGGAAGCATCTGCAGCTAGCTTGAATTTCTTCTCAGAAAATTGGATTTTCTTTTTATCACATTGTCAGGCTGCAAGTTTTCTGAACTTTATGCTCTGCTTCCCTTTTAAAACTTAATGTCTTTAACCACCCAAGTCAACCTCTTGAATGCCTTGTTGCTTAGTAATTTCTTCTGCCAGATACCCTAAATCATCTCTCTGAAACTCAAAGTTCCACCAATCTCTAGGGCAGGGGCAAAATGCCACCAGTCTCTTTTCTAAAATAACAGTCACCTTAGCTTCAGTTCTCAACAAGTTCCTCATCTCCATCTGAGACCAGCTCAGTCTAGTTCATTGTCCATATCATCAGCATTTTGGTGAAAGCCATTCAACACACTTCTAGGGGGTTCCAAACCGTCCCACATTTTTCTGTCTTCTTCTGAGACCTCCAAGCTGTTCCAGCCTCTGCCTGTTATCCAGTTCCACAGTCACTTTCACATTTTGTGGTATCTTTTGAGCAGCGCCCCACTCTACTGGTACCAATTTATTGTATTTGTCCATTTTCACACTACTGATAAAGACGTACTGATAATTACATATGTGTACTTTTATTAAAAAAATTAATGGACTCACAGTTCCACATGGCTGGGGAGGCCTCACAATCAAGACAGAAGGCAAAAGTCATGTCTTACATGGTGTCCAGACAAGAGAGGATGAAAGCCAAGTAAAAGGACTTTATCTTTATAAAACCAACAGATCTCATGGCACTTATTCACTACAACAAGAACAGCATGGGGAAACCACTCTCATGATTCAATTATATCCTGCTGGGTCTCTTCCACAACACATTGGAATGTGGTAGCTATAATTCAAGATGCATTTGGATGGGGACACAGCCAAACCATATCATCCATCATTCTGCATATCTAATACTATATTTGACACCCATAAAACCCTAAATACCTAATCTTTGAATAAATAAATAATAAATTAACATAAAGTATAAATTATTAAGAATTGTAATAGAGCAATGTTCAATGACCAGATAAAGACACTAAGATTTGTAAACACTATTGCTGGTATCTTTTTAAAATTTATTTTGTTTATTTTTATTTTATTTTTATTTCACTAGGCAGTATGTTTGAGGCTATTCTTTATTACACTAATATTTATTAACCTAGTAGAGAAGCAATGATCAATTTGTAAAAGAAATCTCAGTCAAAGATTTTTTGGGCCACATTAATATTTTGAGAGTGTCTTAGCTTGAACTACTATAACAAATTATCATACGCTGGGTGGTTTAAACAATAAACATTTATTTCTCACAGGTACAAAGGCTAAAATGTTCAAGATCAGGTGCCCACAAATTCAGTTCTGGAGAAGGCACTCTTCATGCATTGTGTGTTTTGGCTGTCTTTTTGTAGTCTTACATGTGGACAGAGAGAGAAATCATTTCTCTGATACCTCTTTGTAAAACCCTTTTTACAAAGGATTAATTAATGAATTAATTAATCCATTAATGGGATTATTTGAGGACTCTACTTTCATGACCTAATTATCTCCCAAAGGACCCTCCCTCCAAATATTAACAGCTTGGGGATACAGACTCTAACATATGAATTTTGGGGGAATATATTCAGTCCATAGTGTTATATCCGAGCAAGTTGTTAGGAAAGTGCCACACACTGAAATCTGATTGTGTGTCCTTTATTGCTGGTGACTGAGAGCCAGCTCATGCTCAAAATCTCTTGGCTCCAAGAAAGGGGTTTGATTTCCTTTTATATGTTGCTCAGGGTAAGGGGGCAAAGTGGAATTTTACAGAAGCAGAATAAACAAGTTCGGGGAGGAAGCTCCCATGATTGTTGATTAACTAGGGAGGGTATACAAGTGGTTCCCATGATTGCTGGTTACCAAGTGGGGCATTTGGTACTTTCCATACAGTCAATCAAAGGGGTATTCACAATAGCAAGTGTGCTTGTCACGCAGGATATGGTTACAACGGTTATACGTCTCTATAGCTCTAAGCACAACATGATCCAGCACAGTGTGTCCCAGGTACGCACTCCAGGGAGAAATGACGAGGGAAGAAGCCAATGTAGAGTCAGTCAGACTCACATCTAAGGTGGAGTTAATTTGGTTCATCTCAATAGCAGAGAGGCAAAGGGAGATTGAAATTTTGTTGAACAAAATATAAAGGAAAGGAGAAAATATGTCTTTAAGGAAGGTCTGAAAGCATTAAAAATATTTTCTGAATTTAATTTCAGAAAAAAATGTCAGTGTATTCAAAAACAAGTGATCAAAGTGAAAAACAATAAAAAAATTGGTAAATTTAAAACGCAACCAATGAGCTGTTGGTATCTAAAATATTTCTGCTTCCTTTTTTGTACCATCCTAGATCTGATTCTGAGAAAGCAACAACTGGGTGCATTACACATAAGCTTATACATATTTACATAGTGTTTGTAGTATACTGTGTTAGAGCATGGAGGTAGAGGTTGAATGCAAAATGAAAGTAATTATTTTATGTTCACCCTGAAGTTTGAATACAAGTTATTTTGTTTGCTTTTCTCCATGGCTTATATATTTAAGTATAATGATCACTATAAAATATATTCATTATTAAGGACCAGTTCAAGAGGGGATAGTTTTCTGAGAGCTTCAGCCAAAGAGAGTTCTTAAATGCAAAGTTTTATATTGGTTTATGAAATCGGAGTTTTGTGGGTTTTTAGATACCAAATTGTTTCTAAGGCACTAAAATTGTCTTTTCAATGAACTACTTTATTGACTTGATCTTCATAACTTATGAGACTTATTTTCCTTGAGAGAAACAAAAAGAAAGCTTGCTCACACATTTTTCTCTCCTGAGATTTAACAGCTCTAATTAGGATAATAATCTCTCTTTACAGGAATTGCAAAGAAAATGGGGACAATGCAACTCCAAAAAAGTATTATTAAAATGTCAGCCTCAAAAAGCCACGTATTTTAAAGCATTCAGTTTGCTCATTTCAGCATTACTCCCTTGTATCCATCTTACTAATAGAACTGTCTTTGTGCCTCTTATTTATAGCCTTATAATAGAAGAAATATATATATATATATATATATATATATATATATATATAAATGTGTTATTTTGTAGAATTACTATTTTAAATGAAAACTAATAAATGAAAGATAAGTGATTTGCCAAAAACACCAATGATACGTAGGTATAATATCTTGAAGTTATTATTAATTTTGTTTCTGTTATCTAAGAGTTTACAAAAGAGATCTAAAAGTGTAATGTGTCAAGAAAAATAAATAAATAACATGTACTCTTGAAGAGCCTAATATAGGCAGGAGTCGGAAATGTAAAAGACCATTATAATAAGATATTATAGCAGAAAATTATAGCAGTTGTTATGTAAGTATGGTCATTATAGCATCAGCTTTGAGAAAAACTTGATATAGTTGGGAAAAAAAGATGGATGATAAGTTTGTTGGATGAAATAGCACTCTTTCAGAATAAGAAGAAAAAAGTTTCACATTTTTGAGTATGTGAATGAAAGAAAGGAAACAAATGTAGTGATCACTTTTGATATAGAAGAGAGAGACAATATTAGGTTTCATAAGATTGGTTTGAATTAATCAGTTACAGATAAGATGACTATGTAGATGAAACTATTAGTATATATTGTGTAAAAACGTGGCTTTATAATTTAATCACTGTTAATTATTAACATTATTTTCTTCATAGTAGTGCATATTTATTTTATTAGTATAGTTGAAAAATTTGCAAGAAATATCAATTAGCTCAAAATAACTTTCTTTTAAAATAAAACATCTGCAGAAAAGGGATTACTTTTTTACTGAGCAGTAGAAAGAATCATATTTTTGTGAGAAAGGTTTTGTTATTTTACTGGAGTAAATTATTATCTTTTTATAACACATATATTAGCTGTTTGGCTTTAGCTAAATATAATAAATGAAAAAATCAATCTACATAAAGGAAAAGAGGCAACTTAAGCTTCATTAAATCCCAAAGTAAATATAAAAAATACAAAATTTGTATCCATTCAGAGTTTTCAGATATCTTGGCTTTTTCGGTCTACCATTCAAAAATTTTAATGATACGCTGGGGCCTAATGTCTTACATAACATCTTATTATTGATGTTTTTAAAATGTCTTTCTAGAGGTATGAGTTGAACTGCAAGCCAGTTCACATCATAAATCTGTAACTATTAGTATGTTACCAACAGAAAGAAGTATAGATTATATCCAATATTATATAACCAAAAATGGTGAGTCTCAGAGCTAATGCATGAAAAAGAAAGTTCATAATCTAAACTGTCAAGAATCCTTAGAATGTGTACATAAGCAAAATGAACCCATTATATTATTATATTTATATTAATACTGTTTGCTTATATTCATAAATTCCTGAAAATTTGTTTTTTATAAATTAGGATATATTTTATATTATAATTATGTGTTAATAACATAAGATAAAGTATAACCTTAGCTACTTAGAAACACCTGTATTAGTAGTGGAGAGTCCTAGCACATATATATATATATATATATATGTGTATGTATGTGTGTGTGTATATATATAATCTGTGAAACTTTCATTAGTTAAACATTCATTCATTAAAGGAATTGTTTGTAAGATGAATGTTTCTTGAAAAGTTGAAGATTTTCATCTTCAATAATTGAAGACACTAATGAAACAAATTCGGAGGTAACTTTGAGTAAAAATTTCAGCCTTCTCCTTTGATACAGTAACCAGTGTATGCTTTCTCATGGAAAGTATACTTAAATAAGAATGTATTGAAAGACACTAGCCAAGTTGAATGGCATGGGTTTCATATTGCATTTCACTTCTGGTTGATATTTTACTCACTCTTTGCTAAGTAGATAGTCCCCTTCTTTGTTATCACATTAATTTCCTTCTATAAAATTTACTAAACAACCCCCTTGATGTAAGCCTGAATTTTTAAAAATAACTTATATTTTCTTTGTAAAGAAATATATACATATAATCTCAGCACCAAGGACCAAATGGCATACATTGTGAAATAAATTTTCCTTTCATTTACTTTACCTTATTTATTTGTTGTCACTTATCTATATTTTCAAATATATACTTAGTATATACACATAATTCTTAGTTTTGGTTGTTTTCTTTTACTTTAAAACAAATACTAGACCACAAGTCTCTCTACTTTGCATTTTAAGTGATTTTTGGAAATATTCATAACTGTGTAAAAAGTTTTATTTTAATTACTTGAATATTAAATATTAAAATATTAAATTGTATAGATATAATCGCTTAACTAATCAGTAATTTGGTTTATTTAAAGTACATATTCTTAATTCTATCATCCATTTTTATTTTTTTTTAATTGAGGCATACTTTACATATAGCAGTGAACTGTACTGTAGCTGAGATTTTTGATATATATATATTATTATTTCTATTTTTTGAAAGATATTATTTTTATTTCTGTGTGTGTCTGTGTGTGTGTGTGTGTGCACACATGTACAAGCATATATTGCTTTTAATGATCTGGAAAGTTAAATTTTCAGTATTATGTAATTCCAGTTACAATGCTTCATAATGAATTACCCAAAAATTGGTGGCATAGCACAACCCTTAGAGTTTCTGTAGGTCAGAAATTTGAGTGCAACAAACCACAATGACAACTTTCTGTGCTGCATTGTCTCCTGTGGGAACACTCTATGGTAGGGTAGAAACATTTTGAGGTGTCCATACCCACATCTGGTGATTGATGTGGGTTGCTGACTGAGGCCCCAGTTCTACCTGTGGACTAAAACAACTACTTGCTCATCATTTCATCTTCTGGTTAAAGCATTGGGCCTAATACATAATATAAACCTAACAAATACTTCTTGAACTGTTGTTTTATGGTAATATTGGGGTTCAGGGCTTCAGGGTTCCCTCAGCTCCCCTGAGAAGATGTTTCTCCAGGTTCCTGGTCTCTGCCCTCTCAAGAATGAAAGAGGGGACCATGGCGCATTGCACAGTAAATGCCGGACTCAAAAGTGTTTGTAGAAAGTGATTTCTTTAGAGAGAGAAAAAGGAGGAGAGAGAAATGG
Source organism: Cebus imitator (assembly GCF_001604975.1). Lineage (NCBI taxonomy): Eukaryota > Metazoa > Chordata > Mammalia > Primates > Cebidae > Cebus > Cebus imitator. The sequence continues at coordinate 7,399,047 of NW_016107382.1, read as the reverse complement.
CTAACTCTCACACTGTGTGAGAGAAAAAAAGCCACTCTGACCCTGAGAAGGGTTCCCAGAGGGGGAAAACCAGAGAAGGAAAGTTCCTCTCACACTGAGTAAGAGAATCCAGAAAGAAGTAATCCAGGAGAGGAAAGCATCTTCCACACTGAGTAGAAGGGTATGGAGAAAGACGGAGTTTAGGAGGGGAAGACAGGCTTCCACAAGAGAGTGTGGAAGGGGATTCCAGAGAGGAAATCCAGGATAGAGAAAAATGGCTTCCATGAGAGAGTTCATGGAAGGGGATCCAAACAGGGAGTCCAAAGGGGTGTGGAAGAAGGGGACTTTTAACCTGGGAGGAACCCCCACCCTTTCTAAGACCCCAGGCCAATGAAAGGAGTTCCTTAGAACTTCCCCTGGAGTGATTGACTTTTTGTTTCTTCCTGTGCCCATGAAATTTAAACATAAACCATTAAATCTCCCAGATGGAAAGAGATGGGTGGGGGGCATGGTGCTGGGAAACTTTTGCCCTTAAAACTATGCCCCCTTGTGGACCTGGAAAGAGAACACAGCCCCTCAATATGACATCTACCTAATTTATAAATGAAAACATTGATTATATTTATATTTTGAAAATAACCTGTTTAATTATATTAAGTTAATAATGATGTTGTAAATATTTTTTATTAATGTATTTCATTTTCACCTTCACTTTCAGTGAGGAATCATTACAAGTCATTCAGTTATAAAAATCAGTCCAGGTCTCTAGCTACATAATTATCAGCTGTTTTTGTTTGCATAGATATATAGTTGGTTTTTCCAGTGTTGTCATAAAAATATCTTATCAGTGTTATATTATTCAGTAAATATTTATCAAAACATATGAATGTAATTCATGTTTCAGCTCTTTCTGAGTAATACAAAAGTTGTAATACAAAAGATCCTATTCTCAAGAAGTGCAAAGCATGGTAAGAAATAAGGATGTTACTCCTTTAATACATTTTGTTTTTAATTTAAAAATATAATAAAGCCAAAATTACAAATCATCTACCATCCTAACAGCTACACATAACCACAACAAATGTTTTATAATATTATCTCCCAGGTATATTTCCCTGTAATAATGTAGCAAAAAATAGTAGAGTAGATTATAGCATAGTTTTGAAACCAATGAAATAGTTGAGGAAATTGATCTATTTAAATCTCGTTATTGACATGTTCAAAATAGGGGGAAAATCTTACCTACTGTACAAAGAAATTAGCACAATGTTTCAGTCATAAAAAACACTGTAAAATAGTTGTTGATATCCTCAGGCTGGATTCTCATCCAGAGTTCATAAACACTATAATTTGTTTAATCATTCTTCTGTTAAAAATTTTATATTTTTCCTATGTTTTGTTTTCCTGGGTATTTTGTATTGGTTTTAAGGGGCGAGTTTATTTATTTTTTTTATTTTTTATTTTAGACAGAGTCTCGCCCTGTTACAGGCTGGAGTGCAATGGCACCATCTCGGCTCACTGCAACATCCTTCTCCCTGGTTCAAATGATTCCCCTGCCTCAGCCTCCTGAGTAGCTAGAATTACGGGTGCACACCACTATGCCCAGGTAATTTTTTGTGTCTTTAGTAGAGACGGGGTTTCACCATGTTGGCCAGGCTAGTCTTGAATTCCTGACTTTGTGATCCACCCACCTCGGCATTCCAAAGATCCCAAAGTGCTGGGATTACAGGCATAAACCACCACACCCAACTGGTGGGGGGAATCTTTTTACAAGTAATGTGTACATTTATACATAGGCCAACATCTTTACCATAAAATTTTGGAAGAAAAATGATTGAATACGATTCTTTTTAATTAATTAGTTTTTAAAAATGTTCTTTGTATTTGCTTTAGATACCCTTTGTTTTCTTGGTTTGTTGTTTTAATTTCTTTAGTTCATGGGCCTTTTTAAATATATTTTTTTAGTTTTATTTGTTTATTTCATTCTTGTTCTCTTTGAAAGGACTAATAGTGTAAGAGTTTTGATTCTGTCATTATATAATGTCAATTTTTATTGTTAACTATTCAAATTTGTTGAAGATCAAATAGTTGTACATGTGTGACCTTATTTCTGGGTTCTCTTTTCTGTTCCATTGGTCTATGTGTTTGTTATTGTACCAGTGCTATGTTGATTTGGTTACTGTAGCTCAATAGTATAGTTTGAAGTTCAGTAATATAATGCTTCTCACTTGTTCCTTTTTGCTTATGATTACCTTTGAAGCCCACTTGATTGTGGTGTCTATGCTTTTTGATGTGCTGCTGGATTTGGGTTGCCAGTATTTTGTTGAGGATTTTTGAATTGATATTCGTCAAAGGTATTAGCTTGAAGTTTATTTTTTGTTGTTGTTGTATCTCTGCTGTTTTTTGGCATCAGTGTGATGTTGACTTCTTAGAATGAGTTAGGGAAAAAATTACTCCTTTTCATTTTTTTTGGAATAGTTTCAATAGAAATGGTACCAGCTCTTCTTTATACATCTGGTAGAATTCAGCTATGAAGCTGACTGGTCTTGGGCTTTATTTTGTTGGTGCACTGATAGGGTTTGGCTATGTCCCCACCCAAATCTCATCTTGAATCATAATTCCCATATGTCATGGTAGGAGCTCTGTTTGAGATAAATGAATCTTGGGGGTGGCTTTTTCCCCATGCTACTCTCATGGTAGTTAATAAATCTCATGAGATATGATGGTTGTATAAGGGAAGTTCCCCTGCACATGCACTCTTGCCTGCTGCCATGTAAGACAAGACTTTGCTCCTTCTTCTTCCACCTAGATTGTAAGGCCTCTCCAGCCATGTAGAACTGTGAGGTTATTAAACCTCTTTTTCTTCATAAATTACACAGTCTCACATATGTCTTTATTAGCAGCATGAAGACAGAAAAATACAGTAAATTGGTACCAGTAGAATGGGATGCTGCTGTATAGATACCCAAAAATGTGGAAGAGACTATGGAACTAGGTAAAATGCAGAGGCTGGAACAGTTTGGATGGCTGATAAAAGGACAGAAATATGTACGCAAGTTTGGAACTTCTTAGAGATGTGGAAGGCTCAGAACACAGGAAGATGTGGGAAAGTTTAGAAAAACCTAGAGGCTTGTTGAATGACTTTGACAAAAAAGCTGATAGTAATATGACCATAAAGTCCAGGCTAAAGTTATCTGTGATGAAAATGTTGAACTTGTTGGGAACTGAAAGAAAGGTGACTCTTGCTATGTTTTAGCAAAGAGACTAGTGGCATCTTGTCCATGTCCTAGAGGTCTGTTGAATTATGAACTTGAGAGAGATGATTTAGGGTATTTGGTGTAAGAAATTTCTAAGTGGCAAAGCATTCAAGAGGAAACAGAGCATCAAAGTTTGAAATATTTGCAGCCCTAGAGTGAGATAGAAAAGAAAACCACATTTTGGGAAAAAAATTTAAGTCAAGCCAGATGGAAAATTTGCATAAATAATGAGGATACAAATGTCAATTACTAGGTCAATGGGGAAAATGGGAAAATATTTCCAGGGCATGTCAGAGACCTTTTCAGCAGCCCTCCCATCACAGGCCCAGAGGTCTAGGAAGGAAAAGTGGTTTCGTGGGGTGTTCCCAGGGTCCCCTTGCTATGTGAAGTCTAGGGACTTGGTGCCCTGTGTCCCAGATGCTCCAACCATGACTGAAAAGTGACAATATACAGCTTAGGTGTGGTTTTAGAGGGCACAAGCCCCAAATCTTGGCAGCTTACATGTGGTGTTAAGCCTCCGAGGTTTGGGAAGCTCTACTTAGATTTCAGGGGATGTATGGAAACAGCTGGTTGTCCAGGCAGAAGTTTGTTGCAGGGGGTAGGGCTTTCATGGAAAACCTCTGCTAGGGAAGTGCAGAAGAGAAATATGGGATTGAAACCCCACACAGAGTCCCTACTGGGGCACTACCTAGTGGAGCTGTGAGAAGAGCTCATGATGATACAAGAGGTATGATCTCATGGCCTCAAGCAGTTCTGCTCCTGTGACTCAGCTACTTTCACCAGCTGGCATTAAGTGTCTGTGGCAGACCTCTGACATGCCCTACAGACATTTTCCGCATTGTCTTGAGAATTAACATTTGGCTCCTTATTACTTATGCAGATTTCTGCAGCAGGCTTGAATTTCTCCTCGGAAAATGGGTTGTTCTTTATTGCATTGTCATGCTACCAATTTTCTGAGCTATTATGCTCTGTTTTTCTTATAAAACTGAATGCCTTTAACAGCACACAAGTCACCTCTTGAATGCTTTATTGCTTAGAAATTTCTTCTGCCAAATATTCTAAATCATCTCTCTCAATTTCAAAGTTTCACAAATCACTAGGGCAGAAGCAAAATGCAGCCAGTCTCTTTGCTAAAACATAACAAGGGGCACCTTTGCTTTACTTCCCAAAAAGTTCTTTGTTTTTATCTGAGACCACCTCAGTATGGATTTTATTATTCATATCAATATCAGCATTTTTGTCAAAACCATTCAACAAGTCTCTAGGAAGATCCAAACTTTCCCACATTTTCTTGTCTTCTTCGAGTCCTCCAAATCGTTCCAATGTATGTCTGTTACCCAGTTCCAAAATTGCTTGCACATTTTCAGTTATCTTTTCAGCAACACCTCACTCTACTGGTACCAATTTACTGTATTAGTATCCTATCACACTGCTAATAAAACATACTAGAGATTGGGTAATTTACAAAAGAAAGGTTTAACTGAACTCACAGTTGCATGTTGCTGGAGAAGCCTCACAATCATGACAGAAGGCAAGAAGGAAAAAGTCACATATTATGTTGGTGGTGGCAGGCAAAGAAAGGAGAGATTGTGCAGGGAAGCTCTCTTTTTTAAGACCATTAGATCTCCTAAGACTCATTCACTATCTCGAATACACTGTGGAAAAGACCCACCTCTATAATTCAGTCACCTCCACTGGTTTCCTCCCACAACACATTGGAAATATGGGAGTTGCAGTTCAAGATTAGATTTGAATGGAGACACAGACAAACCATACCATTCAATTCATATTTGCAAAGTTTTTTTTTTTTTTTTTGATACTTTAGGTTCTGGAGTACATGTGCAGATGATGCAGGATTGTGGCATAGGTACATACACAGCAATGTGTATGTACCTATGTGGTTTGCTGCCTCCATCCCCCCTTCATATATATCTGGCATTTCTCCCCATGTTATCTGTCCCCAACTTCCCCATCCCATGCTGTCCCTCCCCTACCCATCCCAACAAAACCCAGGATGTGATGCTCCCCTCCCTGTATCCATGTTTTCCCATTGTTCAACATCCAACTATAAGTGAGAATATGCAGTATTTGATTTTCTGTTCTTAGGTCAGTTTGCTGAGAATGATGGTTTCCAGGTTCATCCACGTACCTACAAAAGACATGAACGCATTGTTTATCATGGCTGCATAGTATTCCATGGTGTATATGTGCCACATTCCCTGTCCAGTCTATCATTGATGGGCATTTGGGTTGGTTACAGGTGTTTGATATTGTAAACATTGTGCAATGAGCATACATATTCATGTGTCTTTATAATATAACCACTTATAATCCTTTGGATATATACCCAGTAATAAGATTGCTGGATCAAATGGAATTTCTTTTTACAGGTCCTTGAGGAATCGCCACACCATCTTCCACAATGGTTGAAATAATTTACACTCCCACCAACAGTGTAAAAGTGTTGCTATTTCTCCATATCCTCTCTAGCATCTGTTGTCTCCAGATTTTTTAATCATCACCATTCTAACTGACGTGAGATGGTATCTCAATGTGGTTTTGATTTGCATTTCTCTAATAACCAGTGATGATGAGCATTCTTTCATATGTGTGTTGGACTCATATATGTCTTCTTTTGATATGTGTCTGCTCATACCCTTCACCAACTTTTGAATGGGTTTGTTTGTTTGTTTGTTTGTTTTTCTTGTAAATCTGTTTTAGATCTTTTTAGATCCTGGATATTATCCCTTTGTCAGATGGGTAGATTGCAAAATTTTTTTCCCATTCTGTTGGTTGCTGGTTCACTCTAATGACTGTTTCTTTTGCTGTACAGAAGCTTTAGAGTTTAATTAGATCCCATTTGTCTGTTTTGGCTTTTGTTGCCAATGCTTTTAGTGTTTTAGTCATAAAATCCTTGCCTATGCCTATGGCCTGAATGGTTTTGCCTAGGTTTTCTTCTAGGGTTTTTTGGTGTTAGGTCTTATGTTAAGTCTTTAAGCTATCTGGAGTTAATTTTAGTATAAGGTGTCAGGAAGGGGTCCAGGTTCTGTTTTCTGTTTAGGTTTTATGTTTAAGTCTTTAATTCATCTGGAGTTAATTTAAGTGTAAGGTGTCAGGAAGGGTCCAGTTTCTGTTTTCTGCACATGGCTAGCCAGTTTTCCCAGCACCATATATTAAACAGGGAATTCTTTCCCCATTGCTTGTTTTTGTCTGGTTTGTCAAAGATCAGATGGTTGCAGATGTTTAGCTTTGCCTCTGAGGCCTCTGTTCTCTTCCATTGGTCTATATCTCTTTATTGGTACCAGTACCATGCTGTTCTGATTACTGTAGCCTTGTAGTATACTTTGAAGTCAGGTAGCACGATGCCTCCAACTTTGTTCTTTTTGCTTAGGATTATCTTGTCTATGTGGGCTGTCTTTTGGTTTATATGAAGTTTAAGGTGTTTTTTTTTTTTCTCCAGTTCTGTGAAGAGGGCCATAGGTAGCTTGATGGGGATAGTGTTGAATCTATAAATTAGTTTGAGCAGTATGGCCATTTCCACAATATTGATTCTTCCTAACCATGAGCATGGAATGCTTTTCCATCTGTTTGTGTCCTCTTTCTTTTTCTTGAGCAGTGGTTTGTAGTTCTCCTTGAAGAGGTGCTTTGCATCCTTTGTTAATTGTATTCCTAGGTATTTTGTTCTCCTTGTATCAATTGTGAATGGGAGTTCACTCTTGATTTGGCTCTCTGTTAGTCTGTTATTGGTGTATAGGAATGCTTGTGATTTCTGCACATTGATTTTGTATCCTGAGACTTTGCTGAAGTTGCTTATCAGCTTCAGGAGATTTTGGGCTGAGATGATGGTATCTTCTAAATATACAATCATGCCATCTGCAAATAGAGACAATTTGACTTCCTTCTTTTGTAATTGAATACCTTTTTTTCTTTTTCTTTCCTGATTGCTCTGGCTAGAACTTCCTGTACTATACTGCATAGGAGTGGTGAGAGAGGGCATCCTTGTCTAGTTCCAGATTTCAAAGGGAATGCTTCCAGTTTTTGCCCATTCAGTATGATATTGGCTGTGGTTTTGTCATAAATAGCTTTTATTATCTTGAGATATGTTCCATTGATACCTAGTTTATTGAGAGTTTTTAGCATAAGGGCTGTTGAATTTTATCAGAGGCCTTCTCTGCATCTATTGAGATAATCATGAGGTTTTTGTCTTTGGTTCTGTTAATATGATGATTTATGTTCTTACACTTGTGTATGTTGAACCAGGCTTGCATCCCTGGAACGAAGCCTACTTAATCATGATGGATAAGCTTTTTGTTGTGCTGTTGCATTCGGTTTGCATGTTCATCATGGATATTGGCCTGAAGGTTTTTTTTTATAGTTGTGTCTCTGCCAGGTTTTGTTATCAGGATGATGTTGGTCTCATAAAATGATTTGGGAAGGATTTCCTCTTTTTTGTTGTTTGGAATAGTTTTAGAAGGACTGCTACCAGCTCCTCCTGTATGTCTGGTAGAATTTAGCTGTCAACCTATCTGGATGTGGGCTTTTTTTGGCTGGTGGGCTTTTTTTGGCTGGTAGGCTATTAATTCCTGCCTCAACTTCAGCCCTTGTTATTGTTCTATTCAGGGTTTCAACTTCTTCCTGGTTTAGGCTCGGGAGGGTGCAAGTATCCAGGAATTTATCCATTTCTTCTGGGTTTACTGGTTTATGTCCATAGAGTTGTTTGTAATAATCTCTGATGGTAGTTTGTATTTCTGTTGAATCAGCGTGATAACTCCTTTTTCAATTTTTATTGCATCTATTTTATTCTTCTTTCTTTTCTTTTTCATTAATCTGGCTAGTGGTCTGTCTGTTTTGTTGATCTTTTCAAAAAACCAGCTCCTGGATTTATTGATTTTTCTGAAGGATGTTTTGTATCTCTTTCTCCTTGAGTTCTGATCTGATGTTAGTTTTTTCTTGTCTTCTGCTTGCTTTTGAGTTGTTTTGATCTTGCACCTCTAAAAATTTCAATTTTGATGATAGGGTATCAATTTTAGATCTTTACTTGCTTCTCATGTGGGCATTTATTACTATAAATTTCCCTCTAGACACTGTTTTAAATGTGTCCCATGGATTCTGGTACACCGTGTCTTTCTTCTTGTTGATTTTGAAGAATACCTTTATTTTTGCTTTCATTTCATTGTTTATCCAGTCGACATTCAGGGGCCAGTTGTTCAGTTGCAATGAAATTGTGCGGTTCTGAGTTAGTTTCTTGATTTTAGTTCTAATTTGATTGCACTGTGGTCTGAGAGACTGTTTGCCATGATTTCCACTCTTTTGCATTTGCTGAGGAGTGATTTACTTCCAATTACATGGTCAATTTTAGAGTAGATGTGATGTGTTGCTGAGAAGAGTGTATAATCTATGGATTTGGGGTGGAGAGTTCTGTAAATGTCTATTAGGTTTGCTTGGTCCAGGTCTGAGTTCAAGTCCTGGATATCCTTGTTGATTTTCTGTCTTGTCGATCTGTCTAATATTGAGAGTGGAGTGTTAAAGTCTCCCACTATTATTGTGTGGGAGTCTAAGTCTCTTTGTAGGTCATTAAGAAGTTGCTTTATGTAGCTGGGTGCTCCTGTATTGGGTGCATATATATTTAGTATAGTTAGCACTTCTTGTTGAATTGATTTTTTTTTAACTATTATGTAATTGCCCTTCTTTGTCCCTTTTGATCCTTTTTGGTTTAAATTCTATTTTAACAGAGACTATGCCTGTACTCCTGCTATTTTTTTTTTCTCTCCATTTGCTTGGTAAATCTTCCTCCATCCCTTTATTTTGAGCGTATGTCTGTCCTGGAATGTTAAATGGGTTTCCTGCATAGAGCACACTGATGGATCTTGACTTTTTATTCAATTTGCCTGTCCATGTCTTTTGATTGGGGCATTTAGCCCATTTACATTTAACATTAATATTGTTTTATGTGAATTTTACCCTCCAATTTTGATGGTAGCTGGTTGTTTTTCCCATTATTTGATGCAGTTTCTTCATTGTGTCAATGTTCTTTACCATTTGGTATGTTTTTGGAGTGCCTGGTTCAGGTTGTTCCTTTCCACGTTTAGTGCTTCTTTCAGGAGCTCTTGTAAGGCAGGCCTGGTGGTGACAAAATATCTCAGAAATTGCTTGTTTGTAAAGGATTTTATTTCTCCTTCACTTATGAAGCAGAGTTTGACTGGATATGAAATTCTTGGTTGAAAGTTATTTTCTTTAAGATATTAAATATTGGCCCCCACTCTCTTCTGGCTTGTAGGATTTCTGCCGAGAGATCCACTGTGAGTCTGATGGACTTCCCTTTGTGGGTAACCTGACTTTTCCCTCTGGCTGCCCTTAGCATTTTTCCTTCATTTCAACCCTGGTGAATCTGACGATTGTGTGCCTTGGGGTTCCTCTTCTTGAGGAATATCTTTGTGGTGTTCTCTATTTCCTGGACTTGAATGTTGGCCAGCCTTAATATGTTGGGGAAATTCTCCTGGATAATATCCTGAATAGTGTTTTCCAACTTGGATTCATTCTCTCTGTCACTTTCAGGTACATCTATCAAATGTAGATTAGGTCTTTATACATGATCCCATATTTCTTGGAGTCCTTGTTCATTTCTTTTCACTCTTTTTTTCTCTAATCTTGCCTTCTTATTTTATTTCATTGAGTTGAACTTCAATCTCTCATATCCTTTCTTCTGCCTGGTCGATTTGGCTATTGAAACTTGTGTATGCCTTGCAAAGTTCTAGTGTGGTGTTTTTCAGCTCCATCAAGTTGTTTATATTCTTCTCTAAGCTGTTTATTCTCGTTAGCATTTCATCTAACCTTTTTTCAATGTTCTCAGTTTCTTTGCATTTGGTTAGAACATGCTCTTTTATCTCATAGAAGTTTGTTATTACCCACCTTCTGAAGCCTGTTTCTGTCAATTCATCAGACTCATTCACCATCCAGCTTTGTTCTCTTGCTGGTGAGGAGTTGTGATTTCTCTGAGCAGGACAGGTGTTCTAGTTTTTGGTGCTTTCATCGTTTTTGCACTGGTTTCTTCCCATCTTCATGGATTTATCTACCTGTTGTCCTTTGTAGTTGATGACTTTTGGATGGGACCTCTGAGTGGACATCATTTTTGTTGATGTTGAAGCTATTTCTTTCTATGTTTTAGTTTTCCTTCTAACAGTCAGGCCCCTCTGCTGCAGGACTGCTGGAGGTCCACTGCAGACCCTGCTTACCTGGGGATCACCCATAGGGGCTGCAGAATAGTAAGGGTTGCTGTCAGTTTCTTCTTCTGTTATTTTACCCCAGAAGACTACCCACCAGATGTCAGCCTGAGCTCTCCTTTATGAGGTATCTCTTTGGATATACACGGGTTAGGACTTGCTTGAGGAGACAGTGTGTACCTTATAGGAGCTCAAGTGCTGTACTGGGAGCTCTGTTGTTCTGTTGAGAGCTGGTGGGCAGGTACGTTTAAATCTGCAGTAGCAGAACTCGTAACTGCCTCTTTTCCAAGGTGCTCTGTCTTGGGAAGTTGGGGCTTTATTTATAAGTTCCCAATGTGCTGCTGCCTTTTTACAGATGCCTTGCCCAGCAAGGAGGTAGTCTAGTCACAGTCTGCCAGCAGAAGCATTGCTGAGCTGCCCATGGGCTTTGCCCAGCTGCTGCATAAATTTCTTTGTGGTTTTGTTTACAGAGGTACAGTTAGAACTGCCTCCCTAGTGGCGGACTGCCTCAGTAATGGTGGACTGCCTCAGTAATGGTGGACTGCCTCAGTAGTGGTGAACTGCCTCAGTAATGGTGGAGGCCCTTCCCTCCAAGAGCTGAACAGCCCCAGGTCCAGCTGCACTTTTGTGAAACTCTTGATCCAGAGTGTTCCAGATAGTTGAACTTTATGGGGATGGGACCCACTGAGCCAGATCACCTGGCTCCGTTTCAGCCCCCTCTTTTTCGTTTGAATGAGCGACTCTGTCTCCCTGGCATTCCAGGCACCAGTTGAAATAGCTGCCGAGATTTGTGTGAGTTTTTGTGTGGAAACCTGTGGTGCCAGCTGCAACAGCCATGTTGGAAATTTATGGTACCTTTCAGCCCAGCAATCTCCTGGTCTGTGGGCAGTAAAAACTCATTTGGGAATGTGGTGCTCACTCACCCTCTGCATTGTTCTCTCTGAGAACTTCACTTCAGAGCTGTTCCTATTTGGCCATCTTGGATCTCCCCCAGAAAAGTTATTCTTTATTTTCCTTTCCTTTTCAAATACAGTTATCTTATATATTGATATTATTATTTCCGATATTTGCAAAACATGTAGCTTTTAAAGTTTTTTTTTTTTCTTCTTCTTCTAACAAAACTTCTTTTGAAAATGGTTGGTAAACTTGATTGTCAATTCGAATTTATTTGTGAGATTTGTAACCGATTTGGGGGACATTTTTGACTTTGGACTACTGTAGATCCCACTAAAATCATCATGTCACAAATGTTTAACAAGTTTTAACCATTCTACTTTGTTGTAGATCCAATGCTTACAGTCTCTGCCAAAAGAATTGTTTTCGATATCTGTTCTCAATAAAACAATTCATTCTGGCTCTCACTTGGTCCCAACTGTGACTTTTAAGATCAGGTTTTCAGATCATGGATATTTTATTAAATTATTGTTGTTTGTTCTTGTTATTTTTGTTTCCACTTTGTGTATGTGGTAGAGAAAGGGTACACATGGTCATCTTTGCAGATTGTCCATATATTCCTAAGTGCCCAGAAATACATTCAAAATATTTAAATCTGTGTCTAGTTATTTTGCAATGGTGAATGGGAGTCCTTCAGACAATCTAGTCTGCCCTAATTCTGAAAACATACTCTGCTCTAATTGCTAAATTGTATAATTTTACCCTTTGACCAAAACACTTTATCTGTTCAAAAATTCCAATCCTATTTTAAAACCTAAGTTATTTTATCCCATTAAGATTTATATTCATTTGATGTCTCTCTGCTTCTCTTGACTTTCTTTCAAGTCCCATTTTGTCCTTGCTTCATTTTCTACAAGTCAAAACTAAATAAACTATAATTTTAGTCACTCTTTCAGTACTGTGCTCAGAATTTCTTCAGGACTTTTATTAAATATTCTTAAACTCTTTGTAATTATTTAGCTGTAAATCAATCCAGCTATTTATTTTATTATTCTCTTTCAGTAACTTACTGCTCAGATGCAGAAAATATTATATACCCTTTGACTGTCTTTATTTTATAAAATGTTATTTAATATTATTTTGGTCTTCAGCTTGCTTATCAATTCTTTCTTCATTTCCAGGTGATTTCAGTCCCTTAAATTTTGGTGGGAAAGTAATTCCAAAAGACACAACTACTTCTTCTACTTTTGGCTTTCTAAACAAATGTAAATTACTTCAGTTAAAAAAGCATTAACTTTTAAATATAAAATTGTGATACCATTCTTTGCTTTCAAATTAATTTGTATTTTAATAACATTCAACTTTTTTCTCATTAGTAGAAAATTATCCAAGTTAATTTACCTATTTATTCATCACTTAAGCAAACACATACTAGAAACTTGATATACTTCTGAAGTATATTAGATATTTGAACACATAAATGTATAAACAAAGTGGCCACAATTGCTGAATAGAGTCATGTAAATTAAACTCAGACATTCATGAGGCTGCAGTAAGTGGTAAAGTTAAAAGATGCCATAGAACCTTGGGTGACAAACACAAAAACATGTAATGAATGGGACAAATAAAGAAAACTTTCAAATGCAACATTGGCTTTGAAAAGATGGTAATGTTTCATCGGGGTAAAAGGAGTAATGTAGATATTCCAAACATAGAAAAAGAATATCCAAAGGCACTGATATCTGAGGAATAAAAGCATGGTTAAAGAGTTGATTGCAACTAGGTATAATTAACTAAGGAACTACAAGAGAAAGTAGTAAGAAAAAATCTTATCTCATTTTGCTTTACATATTTTTTTAGACATGTTGATCTTTATTCTATAGCATAACTCAAGGTACTTATCCATCATTTACCGTTTACTATTTATTTACAGATTAATTATTAAGTAGTGTTTAATACATGCTTTATTGATGAAAAATAACTGTTGTTATCTGATTTAGACCAAAAGGGCTGTACTTTACAAGCTAACAAAATTAAAATTTGAAATTCATGTATTGTATGTGTGTCTACACACTAGTAAAATATATGTTACTTTTCAAAGGGAGGGACTGTATCATATGGCAGCCTTTCCATTCATTGCCTCAGAAGGTGCAAGTCAAAGCCTTGAAAAGATATATGACACCAGACTTGTAAATGCCAATGAAATTATTGATAAAGAAAACTCAATTCTAGAAAAGTATAAGTTTGCATTTATGTGAAATTGGGCAGAAAGTAGATAAGAAAGAATACCCAAGACACCATAGGTAGCAGAGGAATAGAGCACAGTTGGAAGAGGAAAGGTAGAAATAGTGGAGATTTTCAGTATGATAGAACGAGTGGAAGAAGATGCTACACATTGGTCTGACAACATATAAACAGTCAATGCCCTACAAACAAGTTTATAAGTAAAATATTTTTTAATGTTTTATAAACATATGAAGTGGAATGACATCCCATAAGACGAAACATTGCGTGTGATGAGCAAGTAGGCTGTCAGTGACAACCAAAGATGGAAGAAAATATTAAATATATTGTAGGGAAGTGAGTTTTCCCCTATATAAGTGCTTTATAAATATTTTCAATTCTTTTACTGTTTTGAATTATAGTTAAAGTTGTATCCAATTTAGGTTTTAAATTGCAATTATTTCAAAGCTCTTCTGTGAGAGACTGCCAGAATTAACTCATTGAACAACAACACAAAAAGATTAATTGTTCAGTAAGTATTATTTATTCAACTATATCTCACAGATATACAAGTCTAAATTGCTTATTTTCTGCCAAAGGAAATTTAATGTTAGCTAAGAAATAAAAGGGGGGAGTCAGAGAGAATTCATATTATTTTTCAAGAATTCATTTCATTTCTCAAACCATCAATAAAATCAGGATTAGACTTTATGCCCTGCTTCTCTTAAATATATTGTGACTGTTGACTTTTGCTATAGTAAACATATTTTATTTGACAGTGCAATAAAATTAGATGTACTCAAAAGATTTGAGCAAACAACGAATGCTTTTAAGTAGAGAAAGGATAATTTTTAAAATACAAGCATTAAGATTAGAAAAGAACTCTACTCCAAAAAATACTATCTGTCAGAAAATCTAATTAGATAACATGATATTAGTAGCATCTGAACAGAAATGTATGTCATGTCTTAGCTGTAATATAACCTGGATGGAAGAAGACAGTAAATGTGAGGTTTTTAAATGTCTTTTTTTAAAAAAAGAAATATAATATGCATTCTTAAAATTAGAGCCATGTGGGTAGTCTAACATCTGCTACCTGCTGCTGCTGTCCATAGATGTTAAAAGTACCCTAAGCCAGCCAGATGGGGTGGCCCATGTCTTGTAATCCCAGCACTTTGGGAGGCCAAGGCGGGTGGATCACCTGAGGTCACGAGTTTGAGACTAGCCCCTGGACAACATGGTGAAATCCCATCTTTACTAAAAATACGAAAAGTAGCCTATCATGGTAGCAGGCACCTGTAATATCAGCAACTTGAGAGGCTGCGGCAGTAGAATCACTTGAATCCAGGAGGGGGAGGTTGCAATGAGCCAAGATTGCACCATTGCATTCCAGCCTGGCAGCGAGAAGAAGACTCCATGTCAAAAAATAAAAAAATAAGCTAAGCCACCTGACACCTGACATTCATCTTGCAGTTCATTTTTTTTTTTAATGTGCTTGTTAGGTGATATAAAGTCCTATTGTATGTGCTTTACTGCCCTGCAGAGATACTTCTGTAGAATAAAGTCCAATCTCTTTTCAGGTTCATTGCGATAACCTTTATGCAAGACACTATTGGAGAAATCATTATAAAGTTCAGTGTCTCAAGTCCCTGAATAATGATTAAAAAAAATAAAACTGAGTAACTATGTGGTATGTTAGTGTTCACTCATACATAATTCTAATGTAGGTTGATCTATCCAATCTGTCTACAAGTCAAATCGTAACAAAGTATCTAAAGTGCTTATAAATTCAGGTAATTTTTGTTGGCCTCATGTATGTCTTCTTTTGTAAAGTATCTGTTCATATCCTTTGCCCACTTTTGAATGGGCTTGTTAGTTTTTTCTTGTAAATCTGTTTTAGTTCTTTGTAAATTCTAGATATCAGCCCTTTGTCAAATGGGTAAACTGCAAAGATTTTTTTTCCCATTCTGTTGGTTGCCGATTCACTCTAATGCCTGTTTCTTTTGCTGTGCAGAAGCTGTGGAGTTTGATTGGTACCATTTGTCTATTTTGGCTCTTGTTGTCAAGGCTTTTGTTGTTTTGGTCATGAAGTCTTTGCCTACACCTATGTCCTGAATGGTTTTGCCTAGATTTTCTTCTAGGGTTTTTATGGTGTTAGGTCTTATGTTTAAGTCTTTAATCCATCTGGAGTTAATTTTAGTGTAAGGTGTCAGGAAGGGATCCAGTTTCTGCTTTCTGGACATGGCTAGCCAGTTTTCCCAACACCATTTATTGACATGGAATGTTTCTCCATCTGTTTGTGTCCTCTCTTATTTCGTTGAGCAGTGGTTTGTAGTTCTCCTTGAAGAGGTCCTTTACGTTCCTTGTTAGTTGTATTCCTAGGTATTTTATTCTCTTTGTGGCAATTGTGAATGGAAGTTTGTTCTTGATTTGGCTCTCTTTAAGTCTGTTATTGGTGTATAGGAATGCTTGTGATTTTTGCACATTGATTTTGTATCCTGAGACTTTGCTGAAGTTGTTTATCAGTTTCAGGAGATTTCGGGCTCAGACGATGGGGTCTTCTAGATATACAATCATGTCGTCTGCAAATAGAGACAATTTGACTACCTCCTTTCCTATTTGAATACCCTTTATTACTTTTTCTTGCCTGATTACTCTGGCTAGAACTTCTAGTACTATATTGAATAGGGGTGGTGAGAGAGGGCATCCTTGTCTAGTGCCAGATTTCAAAGGGAATGCTTCCAGTTTTTGCCCATTCAGTATGATATTGGCTGTTGGTTTGTCATAAATAGCTTTTATTATTTTGAGATATGTTCCATCAATACCTACCTTATTGAGGGTTTTTAGCATAAAGTGCTGTTGAATTTTGTCAAAGGACTTCTCTGCATCAGTTGAGATAATCATGTGGTTTTTGTCTTTAATTCTGTTTATGTGGTGAATTATGTTTATAGACTTCTGTATATTGAACCAGCCTTGCATCCCTGGGATGAAGCCTACTTGATCATGGCGGATAAGCTTTTTGATGTGCTGTTGCAATCGGCTTGTCAGTATTTTATTGAAGAAGACATACATGAGGCCAACAAACATATGAAAAAATGCTCATCATCACTGGTCATCAGAGAAATGTAAATCAAAACAACATTGAGATACCATCTCACGCCAGTGAGAATGGCAATCATTAAAAAATCTGGAGACAACAGATGCTGGAGAGGATGTGAAGAAATAGGAACACTTTTACACTGTTGGTGGGAGTGTAAATTGTTCAACCATTGTGGAAGACAGTGTGACGATTCCTCAAGGACCTAGAAATAGAAATTCCATTTGACCCAGCAATCCCATTACTGGGTATATATCCAAAGGGTTATAAATCATTCTACTATAAGGACACATGCACACGAATGTTCATTGCAGCACTGTTTACAATAGAAAAGACCTGGAATCAACCCAAATGTCCATCGATGATAGAATGGACAGGGAAAATGTGGCACATATACACCATGGAATATTATGCAGCCATCAAAAATGATGAGTTTGTGTCCTTTGTAGAGACATGGATGAACCTGGAAACCATCATTCTCAGCAAACTGACCGAAGAGCAGAAGATCAAACACCGTATGTTCTCACTCATAGGCGGGTGTTGAACAATGAGAACATATGGACACAGGGAGGAGAGCACTACACACAGGGGTCAGTTGGGAGGATATAGGGAAGGACGGTGGGGGGTGGGGAGCTGGGGAGAGATAGCAAGGGGAGAGATGCCGGATGTAGGTGATGGGGAGGAAGGCAGCAAATCACACTGCCATGTGTGTACCTATGCAACAATCTTGCATGTTCTTCACATGTACCCCAAAACCTAAAATGCAATAAAATAAGTAAATGGGAAAAAAAATCCAGGTAATTTTTATTTGCAAAATCACCAATTGTCATTTGATGTCTGTTTTTTTTTTCTGATGTGCAATTATAATAGTTATAGGCACCCATGTTGGTAGCCCCATAAACTCGCTAACTGAGCAGTTCTATCTAGCTGAATCTCTTCTTTCAGATAGCTTCACTGAATACTAGATCTTCATTTCTTCTTTCAGTGTTATCACATAAGGGCAAAATATTTTGCCTGCTTCATGTTAAAATATACATTTTTATTTACTTGCCTTTTCAATGGGAAAGTGTCCCTCTCTGGGTATAGATAAATAACAAACTTGTGCAGAGTTTCAACACTGGCATTTTTGAAAATGAACTCATCTTCCTTCTGCTTGCTGAAAAAGATGATCGAGATTTTAGAAAGCCTAGCTATATATTTCTCCAGATAAAAGGGAAATTTGTTCTTCAGAGTATAATTGCTGAAGCAACATTTTTACTCACACTTCTTACTTTGTTGCTCATTACTAGTTTTTTCTTCACATGCCTTAAAAAAAAAACCAAAATACTGAAGAATGTACTAATGACTAACTGGAAATGTATCCAGAGTACTACCCTTGGACAAAAAGTAGCCAAACTCAAGAGACCAATTACAGGGTTTATCCCTAGAATTTGAATCTTGACTGGCTGCCTTTGACTAAGCACTTTCCTAGTATATATATCGTTATGAAAATAATTTCTTTAAGGTCTACTGTGAAATGGAAAATGTTGGGATATTCTAGTTACAATTCCTTTTCTTTTGTAGATAGTTTTTTTTTAACCTTTTGAGTAGGATCTAAATATTATACTTGTAAGTACTCAGCTTTGAAACTGAATTGATGAATTTCTGGTAGATTTCTGAGGAAGTAGAATAGAATAAGATATTTTAACTTCAACATTTTAAAAATTTAACATTAATGACTTTAATTAAATTCTTCATTTGTGAAATTAATCTTCTCTACTAATCTCTTCATATGGAGGAAAAAGAGTTTCTTAAGAAGTTAACTTTTTTATTCTAATGGTTTTTGTTAAGAGAGATTGTGAAGAAATAGAATTAACATTTTCATGGCTGTATTATCAAAATGAAGAGCAAGTAATAGTTGGATTTGATAATTTGATTTCTATCTTTATAAATGACACAATGATTCACAGTTTATATTCTTCAATCCAATTAGATAAATACTTTTTTTTGAAAGTTCAAACTTCTAAAAAGAATACAACTTGAAGAGTTGGACATCGTGTCATCTTATACTTAGTTCAATATCAACGTATGTTAGTAATAAATAATCTTTTATTTAACATTGTTTAGTTATTTCAGCCTAGGAAATAGGTTAAACATTTATGTTCTGGTTCAGTTTCATCAGTCCTTTGCAAATTGAATTTCAAAAATATTCATTTGATGCACTATTGATTATATAAAGCAAGATGCAGTTTTGATGTAACATTGGTATGATGACAGGTGTTCCAGGAATGGACTGCAAATATAATATTTTTTACTATTGACTGCACTTGAGGAACTGTACAGTTTTCTTATTTTTTCTTTTTTCTTTTTTGTTTTTGAGACAGAGTCTCACTCTGTGGCCAGACTGGAGTGCAGTGGCACGATCTCAGCTCACTTCAATCTCTGCCTTCTGGGTTCAAGCGATTCTCCTGCCTCAGCCTCCTGAGTAGCTGGGACTACAGGTGTGTGCCACCACACCCAGCTAACTTTTGTATTTTTAGTAGAGATGGCGTTTCACCGTGTAGGCCAGGATAGTCTGGATCTCTTGCCTTTTTAACCTTCTGCCTCAGCCTCTGAAAGTGCTAGGATTACAGGCATGAGCCACCATGCCTGGCCAGTTTTCAGTTTGGCATACATCACACATAGTGATGTAATTTGGGAAACAAAGTAACTAATTTGGCCAATCATTGAATCAGGAAAAGTGGAAAGACACTATACAAAAATCCAAAGAATATTTTGTTATCTAATTAATGAGGTTTTTCTAACATGATACAAACATTTACTGCTGATGGATTTTTGGAAAATTACTTATAAATAACATGATGGCACTTTGCCTGTATTAGCTTTTTGTCATATGTCATAAAAACAGTTGTGCAAATCTTTGACCTATAAATACTTCCCTGGAAAACTTGATGCATCAGTAAATCAGGCCAGTTGTTGTTGCTGTCGTTGTTGTTGTTATGTTTTGTTTTGTTTTGTTGTGACCACAAGTTCTGAGGAGGCAATTTGGGAAAATAAAATCTCTGGACAAATCCTCCAAAGCATTTCCAATTACTTGGCATGTCACTGATGGATTTTTATTTTGCTCTTGAAATTAATAGCATACACAATTTGAACCAACAAATATCCTACTCCTTAGTCTGAATGTGTCAGCAGGTAAACTATGGAATACTTTTTTTTACTGCTTGATGAATTGAAGAATACACAATTAATCATACATATTCCTTTCCTTCTTTTAGCCTTTGATGGATATTCTTATATACATCATATCATTGATGGATATTTATTTCACTTCTGTAAATAGTGATTCATAAAACTTTAACTGCAGATACATGCTTCTTCCCCTCTTGATACATAAAAATGTAATTGCAACATTGCTGAGAGGTAATGGACTGCATCATTTTAAAACCTAAGTTACTCTTGGTTAGTGCCTTTCTTAGAAAGACTTGTTAGCACAAATGACTATTGTTTTTTGCTTAGGGAACTGCAGTAGAGACAAATGTAAGAGCTTCCTAGCCATTATACAATTAAGCTCTTTAGGGTTTTAGGGTTGGGGCTTTGTGTTGTTTATATTATATTCCCAAAATCTAAAGCAGCACATGACATGGCTATTGGCTGAATCAATAAATAAACTATTCACAGGAATGAAGACTATTAGAATAAACTGCTAACAGTTTATTCATTCATTCTTCTATCTATCCATCCATGCATTCATCCATCCACCCACCTATGAATTCACTGTTTTATTGATTGCTTAAAGATTAGTCTACCTGACTGTCTGCAATGACTCTATTCATTCAGGTCTTTAAGGCTTCCAGACTAGTTTATATGCCTAAAAATCCCTTGGGAACATTATTCCAATTCAAATATATGCTTTTTACCTTTATTTAATTTGCTATTTCTGCTTTTTCGGTGATGTTTGGCTCAGCTGATGACTCTTTTCTTGAAATTATCATGTTTTCTTATATTAAGGACATGTCACTTGAGCCCAGAAGTTCAAGACAAGCCTGAACAACATGGTAAAACCCTGTGTCTAACAAAAATACAAAACTAGTCAGGTGTACACCTGTGGTATCAGCTGCTCAGGAGGCTGAGATGGGAGGATTGCTTAAACTTGGGAGGTGGAGGTTGTCTTGAGCCAAGATTATGCCATTGCACTCCAGCCTGGGCAACAGAACAAGACCCTGTTTCAAAAAAGAAAAAAAAAAAAGGCAAATTTTTTTTTTTTTTTTTTTTTTTTGGTTTGGTTTATCATTTGAGCTCTGTTTTGGGGGTATCTTATCAACTTCATCCACACTTGTATGTATGTTACTCCTTTTCTAGTCTTAAACCACCCATTCAATTCTTCATATTCTATAAAAATAATTTATCTAAAATAAAAATCTATGTCACAGCATTGCTTTAAATACTTTAATATTTTCATCACCTATATAATGAGGTTAAATTTCAGCATAGTATGAAAAACTCTTCATATTATGACCTCCATTAGTATTTCCACAATTACCTCTTTCTACTGTCACACCCAAGCCCTATATTTCAGACAAAATATCTGGTACAAATTGTGGTTCTCCGAGTGAGATATGATTTCTTATATCTTTTGATGTATTAGTTCTCTCTATTGGTATAGCTGTTTTTATTTTCCTTCTCTATCATTTGAATGCTTATCCAGCAAAGATAACTTAGTTTGAATTACACCTTTTTTGTCAAGGTAGTCCTTAACTCCTTTGGCATAATAGCACTTCCTCATCATGCTTTGAAATATTTTTGAAAATTCTTTTTTATTTTATTTTATTTTTATTTTTATTTTTTTTATTTTTTGAGACAGAGTTTCACTCTTGTTACCCAGGCTGGAGTGCAATGGTGTGATCTCAGCTCACCACAACCTGTGCCTCCTGGGTTCAAGCAATTCTCCTGCCTCAGTGTCCCAAGTACCTGGGACTACAGGCATGCACCACCATGCCCAGCTAATTTTTGTACTTTTAGTAGAGATAGGGTTTCACCATGTTGACCAGGATGATCTCGATCTCTTGACCTCATGATTCACCCTCCTCAGTCTCCCAATGTTCTAGGATTATAGGCGCTAGCCACCGCGCAAGGCCAAAATTTCTTACAAAACACTTTTTATTACAGTAGAATTTTAATTTTATATTATATTCACTATCATATCTTTCACTACAGTATGATGATTTATAATAGTAAAATTATAGTATGAATGATTTCAAAATAATTGAAGTGAGTACATTCTATCCTTATACCCATAGAAGTTAGTTTATAATTCAATATTTAAAGATTGAAGTAAGGAATGAAGTTCAAGATAGAAAACTGAAAAAAATGAAAGGCATAATTACTGTAGCAATTTTTTCTTTGATTTAAAGATTTTCATCATGATAGAAAAATAAGATGTATATTGTGAGCAAATTTATACATGGTATTTAAAAACCAATTGTTTCCAAAATTTTGATTTATGAAGCTAATACAATGAATATTTTTAAGGAGACTAAGTATA
Organism: Cebus imitator; assembly: GCF_001604975.1. Taxonomy (NCBI): domain Eukaryota; kingdom Metazoa; phylum Chordata; class Mammalia; order Primates; family Cebidae; genus Cebus; species Cebus imitator. Next base: position 7,376,853 of record NW_016107382.1, on the reverse strand, counting down.
TTTTATAAAACTAAAAGAGCCTGATTGTATTAAAGGTGTACTGGTATGAATAAAAAACCTTTAATTTGAAATTTTATTTTTAATATAAAATTTGATGAAGAAAAAATATCAAAAATTGGACATATATTAAAAATATGCATAAAAGATAAAATGTTTTATAAACTTAAAAATATTTTATAAAATCCTTGGAAATTTTCAATAGAAAGTAACACACAGATTGGCAGGGTGTTATAATCTCACTATAAAATGTTTACCTGATGATATACAGCATGTAAATCACTTATAAACAAAGTGATCATATGCACACATGTATTTGTAAATATCTGAATCCTTCTGGAAAGCCGAATTTTGCAAATTTGCAAATCTGATAAAGAATCTGACTAGCTGGCCCTTATACAAAATTTATTCTCTTTAAAAAATACAAGGAAATAACCATAGGAATTCTACTTTGAAAATACTGTTAATCAAAAAGGATAAAGTAGTTGGCTACCATTCAACTAGAAGATAGTGACCAAATTACCTTAGCATTACTTTTGTTATCCTAAGATTTTGGCCAGGTGTGGTGGCTCATACCTGTAATCCCACCAGGAGATGGGTAGATCACTTGAAGTCAGTAGTTCAAGACCAGCCTGGCCAACATGGTGAAACCCCGTCTCTGCTAAAAATACAAAAATTAGCAAGACCTGATGGCAGGAATCTGTAATCCCAGCTACTCTGGAGGCTGAGCAGAGCAATCGCTTGAACTTGGAAGGCAGAGGTTTCAGTGAGCCAGGGCACCACTGCACTCCAGCCTGGGCAACAGAGTGAGGCTCTGTCTAAAAAAAAAAATATAAGTTTTCTCTGTTTTTCTTTTTACATCTGAGATAGTATAATAAAGTAATGATGATAACAATTTATAGCAAATTTGAGAATAAAGGACAATTTCACCAATGTAAATAAAAGATTTAAGGTAATGTAAAATATCAGAATTCCACAATGTATTACAGTAAATCATAAAATAACCAAGTATAATCTTGCAAAGATAAAAAAGAAAAAAGTGAGGAAACAATCAGTATCATATCTTTAAACCTGGAGAACTCCAATAACAGAGAGTGAAATTGTGAGTGAACTCCCAATCCCAATTGATACATAGAGAATAAAATACCTAGAAATATAACTAACAAGGGATGTAAAGGAACTCTTCAAGAAGAACTGAAAATCACTGCTCAAGGGAATAAGAGAGGACACAAACAAATGAAAAAACATTCCATGCTCATGGTTAGAAAGAATCAATACTGTGAAAATGGACATACTGCCCAAGTAATTTATATATTCAATGCTTTCCCCATCAAGGTACCATTGACTTCCTTCACAGAATTGGAAGAAAAAAAAAACACCTTAAATTTCATATGGAACCCAAAAAGTGCCCACATAGCCAAGAAAATTCTAAGAAAAAAAAAAAAAGCTGGAGGCATCACACTATCTGACTTCAAACTATACTGCAAGGCTACAAAACTGCATGGTACTGATAACAAAACAAGATATAGACCAATGGAACAGAACAAAGACCTCAGAAGTAATGTCAAACATCTACAAGTATCTGATCCTTTACAAACGTTACAAAAACAAGTAATGGGGAAATGATTCCCTGTTTAATAAATGGTGTTAGGAAAACTGGCTAGCCATATGCAGAAAGCAGAAACTCGATCCCTTGTTCATGGCAAAAGAGAATATTATTAGAGTGAACCGGCAACCAACAGAATGGGAAAAATATTTTGCAATCCACCAATCTGACAAAGGGCTAATATCCAGAATCTACAAAGAACTTAAACAAATTTATAAGAAAAAAAAACATCAAAAAGTGGGCAAAGGATATGAACAAACACTTCAAAAGAAGACATTTATGCAGCCAAAAAACATATGAAAATAATTGCTGGTCATTAGAGAAATGCAAATCAAACCACATTGAAATACCATCTCACACCAGTTAGAATGGCAATCATTTAAAAATCTGGAGACAACAAGTGCTGGAGGGGATGTGGAGAAATAGGAACACTTTTACACTGTTGGTGGTAGTGTAAATTGTTCAACCATTGTGGATGACAGTGTGGCAATTCCTCAAGGATCTAGAAATAGAAATTCCCTTTGGCCCAGTAATCCCATTGCTGGATATATAGCCTAAGGATTATAAATCATTCTATTATAAAGATACATGCACACGTATGTTCATTGCGGGACTGCTTACAATATCAAAGACTTGGAACCAACACAAATGCCCAGCAATGGTAGACTGGATAAAGAATATGTGGCACGTATATAGCATGGAATACTATGCAGCCATAAAAAAAGGATAAGTTCATGTCCTTTGCAGGAACATGGATGAAGCTGGAAACCATCATTCTCAGCAAACTGACAGAAGTACAGAAAACCAAACACTGCATGTTCTCACTCATAAGTGGGTGTTGATCAATGAGAACACATGGATACAGGGAGTGGAATATCAAACACCAGGCCTGTCAGAGGGTGGTGGGCTAAGGGAGATACAGCATTAGGAAAAGTATCTAATGTAGAAGATGGGTGGTGAATAAAGCAAACCTCCATGGCATGTGTATACCCATGTAACCTGCATAATCTGCACATGTAACCCAGAACTTAAAGTATAATAATAATAATAAAGATATTTAAAGAAAAAAAATCTATAGACTGAAAGTAAGATTAAATATTTAGCTATCTAGAAGACTATACTACTTTCTTCCTTCATGTCTGAAAGTTAAATTTTGTGGTAGTAGCCTGGGAGTATATTGCTTAGATTTTAGTTATATAAATCAGAATACATTGGAGGGAAGTGTCCAGTTCTATTTATAATAATTTGTGTGAGTCCGTGTTATGCTTTACTTTCAGAAGATGAATTTGTTAAAAAAAATTTGAGATCTTAATACAAAATACATTTGAAAAATGATAAAATAAGTCTCATATATTTATCATGAATAAATGATAGTTAATAGAGATTACTATAGGTGCATGATTGAAGCTTTTATTTGTAAAAATTAAATTTATTCAATGTTGCTTAATAGGGTCAAGGAAAATAAGTGACTGGTTTCAAATAGACTTTCCAATAGATCTGATGTAAAGATCTTGGATGCAAGACACTGTGTTTCTTGGAAAATACAATTTTCTCTCACTGAAAATGTGTAATAATTCAGTAATATTATGAAACAGTTTCTGAAACATATGGTACTTTTATGCAGCAAATTTTTAATTAAGTAATTGATTTTTAAATTTTGTAATACTTTTTCTTTTTTGATAATATTAAATAATAGGGTATGCAGATTTTAAGAGAAAAACAAAGTTGAGACAGACGTAGCATCACAACTCTGTTTTTTTTTTTTTTTTTTTTTTTTTTTTTTAACTTAGAAATGCCTGGAATATTCCAACCATCCATGTGATTTTTGAATAACACTTCAATAGATCTTTTTGATATTGAGGGAAATAATTTAGCTTTGCTTCTTCTCTATAACCTAAATTATTGTCTGTTGATTTTATTAAGATATGAGTCTAATGTGGGTTTTACACTCATGTGTAAGTTCTATTATTTATCTGGATAACCATTTTAAAATACAGAAATAAAGTGGAAAGTTGGAATGCTTTTCTTGGAAAGACAGAATCATAAATATCAATGCATTGACATCTTTTCTTCTTGCCCCGTCTCTTTCTCATCATCTACATTCCTTCAAATATTTGTTCAATTTCTAGGATTGAATTAGCCATGGGGTAGCAGAAATAGGAAAAATGTATGCTTTTTAAAAATCCTCATTAAAAATATAGACATGAAGAATACGAAACAGTAATTTGTAATAAACCTCCGTATTGGAGGTATTCAAAAAATGTTGTTTAAAAGATAGATTGATTTTATTCTTTGGAGGTCTAATGGCTGAGTTGGATCTTGAAAGTTAAGTTATAGTCTATCATCAAAATATAAGAATACAAATAATTTCAGGAAGTGATGGTTTCCTGTTTAAGGTTATGACGGTGTGAGAACAGATGGTGAAAAGGGTTATTTGGCCTGGCTGGAGAATACAGCAAGAGAAAGATGAGTATTGTGGAAAATAAAACTAGAAGACAGGCAGATTCTAGAAGCTATAGGAGTATTCTATGCCTTGCAAAGAAATGGCAGTTTTATTCTGTAGTTGATAATGGAATATCAAAAGGGTTTAAGAAGAGAAATAATATGGATATATTTGTCCCTTAAAAAAATAAGATTCTGGTATCTACGTGGCAGTGGATGGTACTGAGGGACTGTGTTAAGGAAAATTGCCTGTGTTTCAAAGGCAGGAATTTCTCAGTGCCATGCCTCCATCCACCTCCCCATCTGGGAACCTAGAGTTCTAACTTTCCCACCTGGGCTAGGTAGAAATTCCAGGTGAGCTTCTTCTGTTCAGAAAGCCTGCCAAAAGCCCTGGGCCCAAGCAACCAATCTGGGGTCAGAGTCAAAGATCAATCACTTCAGAGGAAGTTTGAAAGAACTCCTTTCATTGGACAAGAACATGAATGGGGTGGGAATGACTTCAAAGTTAAAACTCCTCTGCACTTTACCTGCCGGAATTTCCTTCTCTGGGATCCCCTCCCACAACAATGTGGGAGCTGTTTTTCCCTCTTTACCTGTGTGGATATCCCCTTCAAATTCCCCTCCCATGGAGCATGGGAATTCTCTCTCTCTTTCTCTCTCTCTCTCTCTCTATCTCTCTCTCTCTCTCTCTCTGTCTCTGTCTCTCTGCCTGATAAATCACTTTCTGCTAAACACTTTGGGTCTGATATTTATACCAATGATAAGCTCACCATGCTGCTGGGGCCTTTTCCTCATTCCTGGGGCAAGAGAGCCCAAGAACCTCAGGGCACATCCCATTGGGGAGGAAGCTGAACCCCATCTGGTCCTGCTAACCGGTAACAGTACTAGAAAGTGGAAATACACCTAAAATCTATCCTGCAGCCTAGTGGAGAAGTGAGTAATATTCAGGTCTAGGGCAGTGCTATGGAGAGGACATGAGATATCCAATATGTTGAATTTGGGTTGTGAGAATTTGATAGTCTTTTGTGGGTGAAAAAAATATTGTAGTGATTACTTAGGCTAACTCCAAAAATTTTGGTGTCAATATTAAGTAAGATGGAGCAAATTTTGGAGAATAGAAAGCATGATGCTGATAACGTAGAATGACTATTACTTAGGCATTTCAAAACCACTAATACATTTTTTCCCTGAGATTTCACTCTGACATAAAATTTAGAATATGTTAAATTATTTGATATCTGAAACTAAATTATCAATTTTTATGATTTAAAATATATGTACATTCCACATTCACAAATGTATTGAGTTAAATAAAAATATGGAAACATCTGTAGTTACTGAATGGGCATTACAAATGTTAGATTTTTAAGAATAGTATCACATTCCTCCCAAAATTTTTCTTACATACTCATACTAATTTCCAGCATCACTGAGTAGCTTTGAATTAACAGCTCAGAGATATTTCACATTTACTTCTCTTAATATATCAATTATGTGACCTTAGGAATCTTTAATTTGTAAATATTTCTCTTCCATTTGATAAATTTCTATTAACTCCATAAATATTAATTCTTACCTTTGCAAACTGAAATCTGCATTTGTTAACATGTAAGGTTAATAAATTGTTAGCACGTAAGATTACGTGTCACTTCTTGTGTTTCAGAATCATTTTCATTAATTAAAATACCTATTCATGGCTCCTTCACAAAAACCTGATATGTTTTTGTCCTCATTTTTCACTAATAGTTTCCTTATATTTTCTGTTCTGTTACATTGGCTTTCTTGCTGTTCCTCCTACTTAATGGGCAAACCCCTGATTTAGTAACTTTGCACCTCCCCAGGCTATCTGCAAAGCTTGCTTCAAAAGTCACTTTATCAATGAAGTCTGTCTGATATTTAAATTAAAATACCTCCCATTCGCTTTTATTCCAATTTTCTTTTCATGGTACTGTTCATAAAATGTATTTTTTATAAGGTATTTCTTATTTTTATTATCCTTTTATCTCATGAGAATATACGTTCTGGCCGCAAGCGGTGGCTCACACCTGTAAACCTAGAACTTTGGAAGGCCGAGGTGGGAGGATTGTCTGACCTCAGGAGTTCGAGACTAGTCTGGGCAACACAGTGAAACCCCATCTCTACTAAAAAACATAAACGTTAGCCAGGCATGGCAGTTTGTGCCGGTAGTCCCAGCTATTTGGGAGGCTGAGGCAGGAGAATGCCTTGAACCAGGGAGGTGGAGGTTGCAATGAGCAGAGATCACGCCCACTCCAGCCTTGCAACAGAGCAAGATTCCATAAATACACACACACACACACACACACACACACACACACACACATACATTCTACAGGCTTTTTTTTTTTTATTTTTATTCCCATAGCTCTCAATTACCTCCAGTAATGCCTGACACATAGTAAAGGCTCAATAAATAAATGAATTTACTGAATGAGAAACTCTGTGCTTGGAACTCAGGAAACTCTACTATTGAAAACTCCACATGCAATTATCTCCGTTTGTCAGGATTGCAAAATCCCTGACCTAGAGATCAGCATATAAGCAATAACGCTCTTTTTAACAGATAATGAACAATGGTTAAAGCCAGAAGACTTTTTGAGCCCTCTTGTGATACTGGTTCGCTATCTCTTTTGTCTTGGGTGTAGGTAGGATTTATTCTTTAATAATTTATTCTTTATTCTTTAATCTGACACAAAGCTGTCAGATCTGCTGCTACTCTGTGGATAGAATCAACTGCAATTTGCTTTTTGGTAAAATTTGTTTGCGCTAGCATCTTAAGCAGATAAAATTCAACAGTTCATGAAAAGGGAATATGATGCCACACATTTAGTTATTTCTCTAATTCTATCAATATTTAAAATTTGGCTACAAACTTTAAGGTTTATATTGTCCAAAGTTATTACAATTCTTGGATCACCAGTGAAGCTGGTAAAAACAGAAACAGTTTTCTCCTAAATAATTGTCTCATGTGGTACTAACTTCTCAACTGTCAAGAAGAGCAGTAAGATTTAGCTGGACAGCCAATTGGGCAAGAAGAATGAGTATAATAAATGGAACAATGGATAAACTTTATAATTGCAAAATGATCAGAGTGTGCTTACAAGTTGGATTAGAGATTGTAGACTTAACTTTTTAGCAGTTGTTGTGGGGAATGTTGAAAAACTTACACAAGATTATTTGGCAGATATTTAGATAATAGATGATATGGTGGGTGGGTGCATAGATTGATTGATATATATATATATCAAAGTGTTCTGTTTAGTTGTCATTGATGTAAATATAGTTTGTAACTTAGGACCAGACCTTGACTTTGAACTATGTTTTCCAGATTCCTATTTGAAACCCTCATTTTGACACCCTATGTAGTTCATACTGTCTTATTCAACACCATGTAACAAATCATCCGGCAAGAAAATGGAAATTCTTCAGAGTTTTAACTACTTGGATTAAATTGCTATGTTCAGCACTGCCTAAGTATCAGGGTATGAAAATAACTTTTATGGTATATTTCAAATTATATTTGCCAACAAAAAAGGTAAAGGAATATAGGCTATATGCAAATATTCCCTGCTCAAACAGTATAACCTTATCTTCTTAACCAGAGAGGCATGGTCTTACATGTTGAGATTTTGGAGAGCACATTTGCAAAAGGGAGTGATCAGATGTTCTGGACATACTTAGACATGACAATATTACTGGAAAGAGAAGTAAGAGGTATAATACATGGAATACATCAATTCAGCAAGATATTTTGTAATTATATTTCTTTAAGACATATTTGACTCTAGGCCATACTGAGAAAAGCGGCTGATTTTCTCTGTATTCATTTAAGTCCTAGACCTCTGATCTCCCCACTTGCATACACTGAAGAGCAGCAGCAACTTAAAAATGATAAGCTGATAGTGCAGTACAGATTTCAGAATAGAGCCAGGGCAGGTTAGAATGAATCAATCTTCATGTTTTATGGATTTGTAAATGCAATGTCCACTTCAAGAAGATTGTAGAATGTCTTATTTTCTGCATTCTCAATAATTGTTATCCACACATACTTATTTTTGTTTTGTAATAGCATGTTCCACTCTCTTTTGTTCTGTTTTCTTAAATAAACCTTTAAGGGATGAGAAAGTAAAGTGACAACAAGTAAAGAATAATAAACTGAACAAAAATAAAGGTTTTTATGTGTTTTTAATCTTTTTATGATTAAAATTGAATATGCCATTTTTAAAATATATGTATATTTTATTGCACTTTAGGCTCTGGGGTACATGTGCAGAACATGCAGGATTGTTGCATAGGTACCTACATGGCAATGTGGTTTGATGCCTCCAACCCCCCCGTCGCCTATATCTGGCATTTCTCCCCATGTTATTCCTCCCAACCTCCCTAACCCCTGCTGTCCCTCCCCTATTCTTCCACAACAGACCCCACCATATGATGCTCCCATCCCTGTGTCCATGTGTTCTCATTGTTCAACACCCACCTATGAGTGAGAACATGTGATGTTTGATTTTCTGTTCTTGTGTCAGTTTGCTGAGAATGATGGTTTCCAGATTCATCCATGTCCCTATTAAGGACACAAATTCATCATTCTTTATGGCTGCATTGTATTCCATGGTGTATATGTGCCACATTTTCCCTGTCCAGTCTATCATCGATGGGCATTTGGGTTGGTTCCAGGTCTTTGCTATTGTAAACAGTGCTGCAATGAACATTTGTGTGCATGTGTCCTTATAGTAGAATGATTTATAATCCTTTGGATATATAGCCAGTATTGGGATTGCTGGATCAAATGGAATTTCTATTTCTAGGTCCTTGAGGAATCGCCACACTGTCTTCCACAATGGTTGAACTAATTTACACTCCCACCAACAATGTAAAAGTGTTCCTATTTCTCCACATCATCTCCAGGATCTGTTGTCTCCAGATTTTTTAATGATCACCATTCTAACTGGCGTGAGGTGGTATCTCAATGTAGTTTTGATTTGCATTTCTCTAATGATCAGTGATGATGAGCATTTTCTCATATGTTTGTTGGCCTCATAAATTTTTTCTTTTGAAAAGTGTCAGTTCATATCCTTTACCCACTTTTGAATGGGCTGGTTGGTTTGTTTCTTGCAAATCTATTTTAGTTCTTTGTAGATTCTGGATATAAGCCATTTGTCAGATGAGTAGATTGCAAAATTTTTTCCCATTCTGTTGGTTGTCAGTTTACTCTAATGATTGTTTCTTTTGCTGTGCAGAAGCTCTGAAGTTTAGTTAGATCCCATTTGTCTATTTTGGCTTTTGTTGCCAATGCTTTTGGTGTTTTAGTCATGAAGTCCTTGCCTATGCCTATGTCCTGAATGGTTTTGCCTAGGTTTTCTTCTAGGGTTTTTATAGTGTTAGGTCTTATGTTTAAGTCTTTAATCCATCTGTAGTTAATTTTAATGTAAGATGTTAGGAAGAGGTCCAGTTTCTGCTTTTTGCACATGGCTAGCCAGTTTTCTTAACACCATGTGTTAAACAGGGAATACTTTCCCCATTGCTTGTTTTTGTCAGGTTAGTCACAGACCATGTGGTTGTAGATGTGTGGCGTTGCCTACAAGACCACTGTTCTGTTCCATTGGGCTATATCTCTGTTTTGGTACCAGTACCATGCTGTTTTGATTACTGTAGCCTTGTAGTATAGTTTGAAGTTAGGTAGTGTGATGCCTCCAGCTTTGTTTTTTTCTTAGAATTTTCTTGGCTATGCAATCTCTCTTTTGGTTCCATACGAAGTTTAAGGTGGTTTTTTCCAGTTCTGTGAAGAGGGTCATAGCTATCTTGATGGGGATACCATTGAATCTATAAATTACTTTGGGCAGTATGGCCATTTTCACAATATTGATTCTTCCTAAACATGAGCATGGAATGTTTTTTCATCTGTTTATGTCCTCTCTTATTTCCTTGAGCAGTGGTTTGTAGTTCTCCTTGAAGAGGTCCTTTACAGCCTTTGTTAGTTGTATTCCTAGTTATTTTATTCTTTTCTTAGCAATTGGGAATGGCAGTTCATTCTAGATTTGGCTCTCTTTAAGTCTGTTATTGGTGTATAGAATTGCTTGTGATTTCTGCACATTGATTTTTTTATCCTGAGACTTTGCAGAAGTTGCTTATAAGTTTCAGGAAATTTGGGTTGAGACAATGGGGTCTTAAAAATATACAATCATGTCTTCTGCAAAGAGAGAAAATCTGACTTCTTCCTTTCCTGATTGAATACTCTTAATTTCTGTTTCTTGCCTGATTGCTCTGGCTAGAACTTCCAATACTATATTGATTAGGAGTGTTGAAAAAGGACATCCTTGTTCAGTGCTTGATTTCAAAGGGAATGTTTCCAGTTTTTGCCCATTCAGTATGATATTGGCCGTGGGTTTGTAGTAAATAGCTTTTATTATTTTGAGATATGTTCCATCAATACCTAGTTTGTTGGAGAGTTTTTAGCATAAAGGGCTATTGAATTTTGTAGAAGACCTGTTCTGCATCTATTGAGATAATCCTGTGGTTTTTGTCTATGGTTCAGTTTAAGTGGTAGATTACGTTTATAGACTTGTGTATGTTGAACCAGCCTTACATCCCCAAGATGAAGCCTACTTCATGGTGATGGATAAGCTTTTCAATGTGTTGTTGCAGTCTGTTTGCCAGTATTTTACTGAAGATTTTTACATCTATGTTCATTATGGGTATTGGCCTGAAATTTTTTTGTTGTTGTTGTTGAGTCTCCACCGGGTTTTGGTATCAGGATAATTTTGGTCTCATAAAATGATTTGGGAAAGATTCCATCTTTTTTTATCGTTTGGAATAGTTTCAGAAGGAGTGGTGCCAGCTCCTCTTTGTATATCTGGTAGAATTGATCTGTGACCCCATCTTGACCTGAGCTTTTTTTGGTAGGTAAGCTATTAATTGTTGCCTCAACTTCAGCTTTTATTATTGGTCTATTCAGGGTTTCGACTTCTTCCTGGCTTATGCTTGGGAGGGTGCAAGTGTCCAGAAATTTAACAATTTCTTCAAGGTTTACTGATTTGAGTGCATAGAGTTGTTTGTAGTAATATCTAGGGTAGTTTGTATTTCTGTGGAATTGGTAGTGATTTCTCCTTTATTGTTTTTATTGCATCTATTTGATTCTTCTCTTTTTATTATTATTATTATTAATCTGGCTGTGGGTCTTTTGTGTTGATCTTCTCAAAATACCAGCTCCTGGATTTACTGATTTTTTGAAGGGTTTTTTTGTGTCTCTATCTCCTGCAATTCTGCTCTGATTTTAGTTATTTCTTGTCTTCTGCTAGCTTTTGAGTTTTTTTTTTTTTTTTTTTTTTTTTTTTTTTTTTTTTTTTTTTTTTTTTTTTTTTTTTTTTTTTTTTTTTTTTTNTTTTTTATCTTGCTCTTCTAGCTCTTTCAATTTTGGTGTTAGGGTGTCAATTTTAGGTCTTTCCTTGCTTCTCATGTTAGCATTTATTGCTATAAATTTTCCTCTAGACACTGCTTTAAATGCGTCCCAGAGATTCTGGTATGTTGTGTCTTGATTCTCATTGGTTTCAAGGAACATCTTTATTTCTGCCTTCATTTCATTGTTTATCCAGTCAACATTCAAGAGCTAGTTGTTGTTTCCATGAAGTTGTGTGCTTCTGAGTTAGTTTCTTAATCCTGAGTTCCAATTTGATTGCACTGTGGTCTGAATGACTGCTTGTTATGATTTTCATTCTTTTGCATTTGCTGAGGAGTGGTTTACTTTCAATTATGTGGTCAGTTTTAAAGTAAGTGCAATGTGGTGCTGAGAAGAAAGTGTATTCTGTGGATTTGAGGTGGAGAGTTCTGTAGATGTCAATTAAATTTGCTTGGTTCAGATCTGAGTTTATGTCCTGGATATCCTTGTTAAGTTTTCTGTCTCATTGATCTGTCTAATATTGACAGTGGAGTGTTAAAGTCCCACACTACTATTGTGTGGGAGTATAAGTCTCATTGAAGGGCAGTAAGAACTTGCTTTATATATCAGTGTGCTCCTGTATTGGGTGCATATATATTTAGGATTGTTAGCACTTCCTTTTGCATTGATCTTTTTACATTTTGTAATGCCCTTCTTTTGTCTGTTTTGATCTTTGCTGGTTTAAAGTCTATTTTATCAGAGACTAGGATGGCAACTCCTATTTTTTTTTTCTCTCCTTTTGCTTGGCAAATCTTTCTTCATACGTTTATTTTGAACCTATGTGTGTCCTTGTATGTGAGATGGGTTTCCTGGATACAGCACACCAATGGGTTGTGCCTTTTATCCAACTTACCAGTCTGTGTCTTTTGATTCGGGCATTTAGTCCATTTACATTTAAGGTTAATATTTTTATGTGTGAATTTGATCCTGCCATTTTGATTCTAGCTTGTTGTTTTCCCATAGTTAAAGCAGTTTCCTCATTGTATTGATGCTCTTTACCATTTGGTATGTTTTTAGAGTGGCTTGTACTGGTTGTTTCTTTCTATGTTTAGTGCTTCTTTTAGGAGCTCCTGTAAGGCAGGCCTGGTGGTGATAAAATCTCTCAGCCATTGATTGTTTGTAAATGATTTTATTTCTCCTTCACTTATGAAGCTTAGTTTGGCTGGTTATGAAATTCTAGGTTGAAAGTTCTTTTCTTTAAAGATGTTGAATACTTGCCCCCACTGTCTTCTGGCTTGTAGGGTTTCTGCTGAGAGATTAGTTGTGAGTCTGATGGGCTTCCCTTTGTGGGTAAACCGACCTTTCTCTCTGGCTGCCTTTATCATTTTTTCCTTCATTTCAACCCTGGTGAATCTGATTATTATATGCCTTGGGGTTCTCTTCTTGAGGAATATCTTTATTGTGTTCTGTGTATTTCCTGGACTCAAATATTGGCCTTGTTTGCTAGGTTGGGGAAGTTCTCCTAGATAATATCCTGAAGAGTGTTTTCCAGTTTGGATTCATTCTCTCCATCACATTCAGGTGCACCTATCAAACATAGATTAGGTCTTTTCACATTATTCCATATTTCTTGGATGCTTTGTTCATTTTTTTTTTTTACTCTTTCTTCTCTAGTCTTGCTGTCTTATTTTATTTCATTGAGTTGATCATCAATCTCTGATATCCTTTCTTTTGCTTGGTCTGTTCAGCTATTGAAACTTGTATATGCTTTGCAAAGTTCTAGTGGTGTGTTTTTCAGCTCCATTGGGTCATTTATATTCTTCTCTAAGCTGTTTATTCTCATTAGCGTTTCATGAAACTCTTTTTCAAGGTTCCTAGTTTCTTTGCATTGGATTAGATCATGTACTTTTAGCTCAGAGAAATTTGTCAGTACCCACTTTCTGAAGCCTGTTTCTGTCAATTTATCAGACTCATTCTCCATCCAGCTTTGTTCCCTTGCTGATGAGGAGTTGTGATCCCTTGGAGCACAAGAGGCATTCTGATTTTGGGTGTGTTCATCCCTTTTGCACTGGTTTCTTCCTATCTTTGTGAATTTATCTACCTTTAGTCTTTGTAGTTGATGACGATCAGATGGGATTTCTGAGTAGACATCCTTTTTATTGATGATGAAGTTATTTCTTTCTGTTTTTTAGTTTTCCTTCTAACAGCCAGGCCCCTCTGCTATAGGACTGCTGGAAGTCCACTCCAGACACTGCTTGCCTGGGAATCACCTATGGTGGCTACAGAACAGTAATGGTTTCTGCCAGTTTCATCTTCTGTTATCTTAGTTCCAGAATGATACCCACCAGATGTCAGCCGGAACTCTCCCTCATGAGGTGTCTCTTTGGATATGTGGGGATCAGGGAGCTGCTTGAGGAGACAGTTTTACCCTTATAGGAGCTCAAGTGCTTAGCTGTGAGCTCCATTGTTCCATTCAGCTAGGTGGGTATGTTTAAGTCTGCTGCAGTGGAACTCATAACCACCTTTTTTCCCCAGGTGCTGTGTCCTGGGAAGGTGGGGCTTTATAAGTTCCTGATGTCCTGCTGTTTTTTTTCAGAGATTCCCTGCCCAGCTAGGAGGTAGCCTAGTCATAGTCTTCCAGCAGAGGCATTGCTGAGCTGCCGTGGGCTCTGCCCAGATGCTGTGTGAACTTCCTTGTGGTTTTGTTTATAGAGGTATAGCTAAAACTGCCTTAGTAATGGCAGTCTACCTCAGTTATGGCAATCTGCCCCTGTAATGGTGGACTGCCTCAGTAATGGCGGATTGTCTTTGCAATGGTGCAGTGCCTCAGTAATGGAGGACTGCCTAGGTAGTGGTGAACTGCTCAATAATGGCTGATGCCCTTCCCCCTACCGAGCTAGACCATCCCAGGTCCAGCTGCACTTGTGAAACTTTCAATCCAGAGCATTTCAGATTGCTGGTCTTTATTGGGTAGGACACACCGAGCCAGATCACCTGGCTCCATTTCAGCCCCCTTTTTTTCAGTTGAATGGGTGGCTCTGTCTCCCAGTCACTCCAGGCACCAGTTGAAGCAGCCATCTAGATTTGTGTGAGTGTTTGTGTGGAGTCCCACTCCACTGGCTTTAACAGCCATGCTGGAAACTCATGACAGTTTTCAGCCTGGGATTCTCCTGGTCTGTGGGCAGTAATAACTGGTTTGGAAATGTGGTGATCACTCACCCTTTGCATCGTTCTCGCTGGGAACTGCACTCCAGAGCTGTTCCTGTTCAGCCATCTTGGATCTGCACTCTGTGGCAATGATTTTCATATGTCTCTCCCTACAATCCCTGTCTGCAGGTCTGCAACTATCAGACAATGTTTTAGTGGACCTGTTTGACACCTGAGAGATATGAACACATCATTTAATAATACACTTTCCATGCACAAAGCTTGGCTAATGAGCATTTATAGTTCACTGAAAGGTAGGTTCCTCCCAAATACATTTGTTATTCTCAACCATAGCATTTAAATGAGTGGAGAGAATTCCTAGAGTCAGGGCTACCAAATCCAGTGATGAAGGACAGAAGTAGAGAGAAGAAACTCTTTAGAGCAATTGGGAGCCATGTCAAGGATAGGGCCAGCCTTTAGGGAAGTTGGCAGTGGCATTATTGACATGCCATTCTGGGGCAATCAGGGTGTTCACTCTTCATAAAGCTCCAGTGCTTTGGGTTGTGGGGTGATGCAATGGGTTGCTGTTCATCATTGGCACTCTCATAATTATTATTTGCAATAACACCACCAATGTCATTAAATATTTGTTGGGTTTCTTCCCTGTAAAATTGTCAACAGGATCTTTGGGCTTAGGCTCCAAAAGGCCAGCTCTTCTTAAAAATCCTTGCAGAGAAAGCCTGCCAGAGTTGTGGTATTCATCTTCATGAAAGACAGATGTCTTGATTTGGCCTGTTTTCTCCCTTAGTAGCCCATGTAGAATAAGTCAGAAAGCCTCAGGGATCATAATAATGGCCAGAATGACTAATTTTCTCATTCTGCATGAATTTCTAGAATTCTGCAAACCTATATTCATGGCTTAATTAAAAATGATAACAATCATCTGAGCCTTTTGCAAGTCATAATCTTTTAGCTAGTGGAAGTTCTTGCCTTGATGTCGATGGCTGCTGATTGATGAAGGTGGTGGCGTCAGAGGCATTTGAACCAGAGTGACACCATCTTGAATAGGGGTTTCAAGGACCTTACCACTGCCCAGGCTGCGTCCTCAGATCCTCACAAGCCTCAGCAGCCTAGGCTGTGCCCACTCACAGATAGATGTGCTCAGAGCCCAAAGGACCCAGTATGCAAATTTTTATGTTTTTGAGGGATATTCTATCTGTAAATGAAACTGATTGCAAATGGTGAAGCTCTGTGTATGTCAGTAATAGACAAAATAATTGCCTTCCAAATATATCCTCATCCTAATTCCAGGACATTAAAATATGCCATGTTGTGTGGATAAAAGGAATTTAGTTTTGATATTAATTTAAATTTGCTAATCAATTGACCACAAGATGGGATTATCCAGGCATGCCCAATGTAATCACAAGTGTTTCTAAAGTGGAAGTAATGAGGTTGCACTTGATCTTAGCCAGAAGGCCAAAAAGTGATGGGAGTAGTGAGGTTGAATCTGGGTCAGAATGATACCATGAGAGAAGTACTTTACTTCCATTGCTTGATTAAAGATAGGGAAAGAGTCAGGAATACAAGTGGTCTCTAGAAACTGGAAAATGCAAGGAAACAGATTTTCCCCTAAAGCCTCCGGAAGGAATGCAGTCCTACCAACTCCTCATCCCAGTGAAACCTGTACTGGACTTCTGACCTACAAGACTCTAAGGTAATAATAAGTCAGTAAATTTGTGGCAATTTGTCACAGCAGTAATTTTAAAAAACTAACTCAATGTCTATTTAATAAGTATATTGTCATTGTATAGACCTTGGGTGAGGGAGTGGTAATTTACTCAACATTTATTTATAATACTTTAAAATGTTCTTTCTTTTTCCTGTCAAACAATGGGTGCCAGAGTTTTGGTGTATATACTTCAGATAATAGCTGTAATGTAATACAGATAAAAATAAAATGTCAGATAAATTTCTTAATTTATATTATAGTCATCTGAAGAAACAAGATCACTAACATTGTTAACATTATTATCATTGAGATAATATTTTGAGAAAGTTTTTATAAACATCAGGCAAAAAGTAATTTAAAATATTTAAAACATTATATTCAAATATTGGAATTTTGCCCTACAAAATCTTTGGTACTATGACCTCCTTCCTGTGTTGTAAATGTTACTTCAGAATTAATTTATGTGTAGGGAAATATATACTTCATATGGGTATATAGAATTTCTATTACTTTTTTAGACTGTTGTGAAAGTTTTTGAAAATTTTCATTTTACATTGAATCCTGGAGCCTACAGTTCCACAGACTTGATTCCATATTTCTCCTTGTTCAGTGACAAATTTATAACATGCATTCAATAGTAAATTTCACAGCATACTGCAATGGTCTATATGGTACCTCTTAGTACAACTATTAATTTCTAACAGTATTTTTCTTCGGCCATAATTTATATAAGGCTCTGTATTATTTATCTCCAACTCTCTATCAATCATCTAGTTTAGGAATGTTTATTGCTAGGTTTATTTGAATTAGGGAAACAGAAAAGCAGTAAGGCCTTTGGGCATTAATGTTAAGTTTGTGAGAAGATACGTTATCACACTCAAAAACAGTTGACATTTGGCGGTTGATGTACATAAATTGCTGGCAAGTGCAGGGGGAGACTATGGTCCAAATGCTTGCTAGATACATAAACTTGCATATGTATAATATATACAGATGTATTCTATATACTATATTTCATATATATAAAATTAACTTTCTAAGATTAAAGTAACATGTTCTTAAATCATTGCCTTCCCACTTTTTAAATTTAGCTGAAAAGATTTTCCACTGAACCCATAAGAATTTATTCATATAGTCCTCTGATCATGTACCACTTTTTAATGAATGCTGATAGGAAGCAGTTACATTTTAATGAAATATTGATCTGGAAATTATCCACAGCTAAAACAAAAACTAATTTCTAGTTACATAAGGGGAGAAATTTAGAAAGAAGAAGAAAATTAATTCATATCAAGGAAAAATGATCCAGTGAAAATGGTGTTGATCTATAAATTTATTGTAAGCTTCACTTGCCACACTGTTATCTTGTCTATATTGAAATTTAGATATTTAGTTTCCTGTATGGACACTGACTGGCTGCAAAGTTAGGACTTGTATTTTAACATTTCTAGAGAGATCAGACAATTAGTGCTCTGAGTTTGTAAACCGGAGATAAATCCATTGCAAAAAAGCTACCAAATACAAAGTTCTTTTTGGCTATACTTCAATTAGTAAGGGTTTGGGGGCTTGTCATGGTGTCTCACATCTGTATTCTCAGCACTTTGGGTTGTTGAGGCAGGGGGATCGCTTTAAGCCGGTAGTTCAAGAATATCCTGGTCTACATAATCAGATTCTGTCTCTACCAAAACAAAAACAAAACAAAACAAAACAGGCATGATGGCGCATGCCTGTAGTCCTAGCTACCCTTGCTGAGCTGAGGTGGAAGGATGGCTTGCCCAGGATTCTGAGGCTGCAGTGAACTATGATCCCATCACTGCATTCCAGCCTGTGCTACAGAGCAAGACCCTGCAAGGTTATGCTTATCGCCTACAATTTTGAACTGCCATTATAGGCCACCAGGGATGAAAATTTAAGTAAATTTTGTTTACATTTACCAGTTGTTTTGATTTCTCAAGTCTTACATTTGATATTAGAAAGGCTTGTTCCATTCAGCTGATGCATGTGGAAGTATCTTTAAGCAGGATATAAACATGACAAGCCTATTAACCTTTATGCTTAGAAACTGAAGTACAAACATTGGAAAAGTTATTGATTTGCTAATTGTTATATCTTTTCCTCCCTCAACATAGGACTTGTCATTTAGACTTTAGCCATAAAATAAACAAGTTATTACACTTAATCCCTTAATTGAGATCTTTTAGAATACACAACACTCTTTATGGGTACACAGTGAGTTATTTCTAAATACATTAATGCATTTTCTAGAGTCTTTCAAACAGTCCGCCTGTGTCTCTACCAATATCTCCATCTGCTCAAGAATTTTTATAAATAAAATTCTTCTTTTGTCCTGTGTAGAAATAGTTAAGATTAGTTAGTTTTTCTCTCTTCTTTAAACAAATGGTGTAAAAGCTTCTTATTACAGTCATGAATAAGAATCACAGTTTAAATATACTTTAAATATAACACACATAAAATTAAATTGACAAAGGCTTTTGAGGAATACATACTTGAAATATGGGCTGTTCATTCTATTTACAGGAATTAGTATAAGATTTTAAAGTGATCTTATTTAGTGACTCCCAAATATACTGCCTACTATTTTTTTTAAAGGGTAATTATTGTAGCGTTCTAATAGATAGAACTCATACTTGCCCTGTAACTTTCAGGATACATAATCATTCTGGTTTTGAATTTTAAATGTTTCTTCACATTAACAGCTTCATTTCAATATTAAAAATACATTATTGTTATAAAAGGTAAAGCTAAAGCTATCTTTTCAACATTGATATTTAAGATGCAAACATTTTTTCCCATTCTGTTGGTTGCTGGTTCACTCTAATGACTGTTTCTTTTGCTGTGCAGAAGTTCTGAAGTTTAATTAGATCCCATTTGTCTATTTTGGCTTTTGTTGCCAATGCTTTTGGTGTTTTAGTCATGAAGTCCTTGCCTATGCCTATATCCTGAATGGTTTTGCATAGGTTTTCTTCTAGGGTTTTTATAGTGTTAGGTCTTATGTTTAAGTCTTTAATCCATCTGGAGTTAGTGTAAGTTGTCAGGAAGGGGTCCAGTTTCTGCTTTCTGCACATGGCTAGCCAGTTTTCTCAACACCATGTATTAAACAGGGAATACTTTTTCCATTGCTTGTTTTTGTCAGGTATGTCAAACACCAGGTGGTTGTAGATATGTAGCATTGCCTCCAAGGCCTCTGTTCTCTTCCATTGGTCTCCATCTCTGTTTTGGTACAAGTACCATGCTGTTTTGATTACTGTTGCCTTGTAGTATAGTTTGAAGTCAGGTAGCATGATGCCTCCCGCTTTGTTCTTTTTTCTTAGAATTTTCTTGGCTATACCAGCTCTCTTTTTGGTTCCATATGAAGTTTAAGGTGGTTTTTTCCAGTTCTGTGAAGAGGGTCATAGTTATCTTGATGGGGATACCATTGAATCTATAAATTACTTTGGACAGTATGGCCATTTTCACAATATTTATTCTTCCTAATCATGAGCATGGAATGTTTTTACATTTGTTTGTGTCCTCTCTCATTTCCTTGAGCAGTGGTTTGTAGTTCGCCTTGAAGAGGTCCTTTACCTCCTTTGTTATTTGTATTCCTAGTTATTTTATTCTCTTCGTAGCAATTGGGAATGGCAGTTCATTCTAGATTTGGCTCTCTTTAAGTCTGTTATTGGTGTATAGAAATACTTGTGATTTCTGTACATTGATTTTTTACCCTGAGACTTTGCTGAAGTTGCTCATCAGTTTAAGGAGATTTTCGGCACATGTATCCCAGAACCTAAAGTGCAATAAAAAAAAAAATATATATATATATATAATAACAATTTGTATTTATATAGCATATTGTGATTTTCATACCACTTTAAACAACATTTCATGGTTGTCTTCCAATAGTCATATAAAACATTCTTACTAATCCCTTCTATAGTGTAACCCATTAAACATTTTAAAAATCTGAGAATTTATTGAGAATATATGATGCCCTTTCTTCAAGGAGAATTTTTTTAGCAAGTGACAAAGTCACATCTCTAACCAGGTTCACTTGCATGAACTTACTCTATAATGTTCCACTAACCTACCCTTACTTAAGAGAAGAAAACAAAAATACCTTTCAGCAAGCTTTCTGGAAGAGAATGACTTTGGTTAAAAGTTACTGTCATTATAATCATGATAAAAACAAGGAATACTATACAAAGCTGTGTAGTAAGCATGTGACTTACAGTCACCAACTATTAAGTAGTTTTCTGGCATTGAGCATGTGATCAAACAAGATTCCCAATTTTTTCCCCTCTAAAGTTGAAGTATTGCTTCAACAGTCCCTATCTGTTGTAAAACCCTATGGACTAGAGCAGAAGTAATTGAGCCTCAGATATTAATTCTATTTGGAAAATCAAGTATTTTATCAATAATATCAAAAATAATTAGTTAATTGATGTGGTTTGGCAGTGTTCCCACCCAAATTTCATTTTGAATTGTAGTTCCCATAATCGCCACATGTCCTGGGAGGGAGCAGGTGGAGATAATTGAATTATGAAGTAGTGTCCTGCATCCTGCTCTCCTGATAGTGAGTTAGTTCTCACCAGAGCTGATGGTTTTATAAGGGCCTTCCTTCTTCGCTGGACACTTATTCTCTCTCCTGCCACTATGTGAACCTTGTTAATACAGATTGAGCTTGATTTTATCATTGCTGTGATGGCCACATAGTAACATTTCTCAAGACTCTAATAATTAAAGTTCCAATGGCTTTAAGTTTGACCTATTTAATTTTACATTTTCTCATTGTTCAGTTTTAAGAACTTTTTGTATATTTTGAATACAAATATTTTATCAGATGTTGTTTTGCAAATATTTTCTTCCAGTCTGTCTTGCCTTTTCATCCTCTGAGTATAGTTTTTAATTAAAATATTATTAGATGCTTCATGTATCACAGTAAAATTGGCTTTAGTTTGTTTTAAAATGCAGGTATACAGAGATAGATCTAGAGCAATCCCTGCATTTTCCAATTTTAGGATAAATTATTTATTTGTTTGTTTACTTAGAGACAGGGTCTCATTCTGTTACCCAGGATAGATTGCAGTGGCTCAATTATGGTTCACTGCAACCTCAACCTCCTGGGCTCAAGTGATCCTCCTGTGTCAGGCTCCTGAGTAACTGGTATTACAGGAACACAATGCCACACTTGGCTAATTTTTTCTATTGTTTTGTAGAATTGGGGGTCTTGCTCTATTGCTTGGACTGATCTTGAACTCCTAGGCTTAAGGGATCCTCCTGCCGTGGCCCCTCAAAATGTTGAAATTACAGGCATGAGCCACCACAATTGGCCAAGAGTAATTTTAAGCCTTTGAGAAATAATTGTAAATAGTCACTGCCCTTCACAAAATGTATAATGGTTAATCTCAGCCTACAAAGGTAAATTTCCCAGTCCAAGATTCACCACGTATCAGATGCCTGACCTTAGACAAGTTACTTAGTATCTTTATGTTTCAAATTTCTTTGTATGTAAAATGATGATGATAATGGTACCTGATTCATAGATTATTGTGAAGATTACAGTAAAGAGTTTAGACAGGTGCCTGGTATATAGCATGTACTCAGTGCTAGTAATATTTTTTAGGTAGTTATCAAATAATTATATATATTGTAATATATACAGGTAACAACATAGTACATACCATAGTAAGCAGAAAATACTTGATTAAAAAATCACATGGTTTTGGAAGTAAAAGAATTTTAAAGTTTCATTTAATTTCTTTGGGTGGCATTTGTTTCCAGTTGTAAAATTTATTTTCTTCATATATATTGAGATTGTATGGAAATTTACATTTTTCCCCTGAAGGTTTTGATAGTTTGAATGTATAAAACAAATTGATAATATATTAACAGGAAAAATAGACAGCATACACATTTCATTACATGCACCAGTGTTTACGGGGTTCATACAAAATAGAAAAAGCTCAACTGGCCAGATGGTTGACATTTTTATATCATCTTATGGTTAGGTAATGTGAGCATGGCAAAAGGGGTTATGGAGGCAAGATAGGAGGAAGAGAAAAGAGGAATGATGTGGGGAAAAGGCAGTCATGAAACCTCAGAGGTAGCAGCCCTCAGAGTGAATAGTGAAAAGTGTTTTCCTCAAACCTTCAAAAGTGTCAGACTCTCAGTGAATCCTTCCTAGATCTTGATGTGGGTGGGTGGGGGAACTTCAATGAAAGCCTGTTGGCATCTGTTGTTTACTTCACTTCATGTAGAAACAAAATTGACAAAATTGACAGATTCAGATTTCTCCAACAACAGGAGTTTCTCCTCCAACTTAGAGGAGCTGGAGTGGTTCCAGCTCCTCTAAGTAGCCATCTTGAAATAAGTCAAGAACTACATTTTGGGATTAAATAATTTGGTTTGTTTTAAGATGACTATATCAGTTAGACTTTATAGATAGATATCCTTTTATATATGTAAGCAAATTTTATACACACACACACACACACACACACACACACACACACACATCAGCTCTGATGATTCATAAACAAATCGCAGGAGGATATCATAGCTATATATAAGCAGAAATTTGGAATATGAGGTCTCAGGCATCTCCCAGGCAGGCACAAATTAATACTTAAAGAGGTTGTGTTTGTCATCTGAAGAGGGAAGAAATGGTGATTGAATAGATAACTGGGGAGAAGAGTTTCCAGGTGTCTCTCCTCCATTAGATCAAACTGACAGTTTTGAGCCCATAGAAAATGGAGCCAGAAGCTGATGGTGTGATGCTGTTTTCATGGAAGAATTTATTTTTGGAGCTAAGTAAAAATGATAAATCAGCTGTTGGAGAAGGGGACTTAAAGCATGAGTCAGGTACAGGGTAACCTTGAAGACTTTTCCGTTTGAAGCAATAAAAGCATTCTTGGCAATGAAGTTTGAAATGTTTTTCTCTGTGTTTGGGCCATTTATCTTTGCTAATTGGTGCCAGATGAAGTTAGGCTCCTACCTTCCTACAGGGGCTGAGAGATAGTTAGTGCCATCTCCTTCAGTGTTTACATTTCAAAGACATGATTCCCAGGTTCTTAAGAGAGACATTTGCTGGGTTGCAAAACTGACAGGAGGCTGGGAAAATATTTGCATACATTTCAGAGGGTGGGAGAAAGGATTTACAATGACAAGTTTTCTAAAGTAAATGCTCTAACAAAGAGGAGGTCAGAGTCCCAGCTTTAAAAAGAGATTTGTCTAAAATTTAGTCAAGCTGAAGGAAACATTCAGGCCATCTTGGTCAAACTTGAGGTATTTGGCTTGCACTAATTTAAATGTGGCAGACAGTTCTGGTCATCCAAGAAATTGTGATGCATGGTAAATTAACCCTAGAAAGGTTTCTGTTTTAGGTTCACCAAAACTTGGGATAAAACCTCAGCAGCTATGATAAAATCTTCACTTCAATAGCTGGAACTTGGTTTGTGGGCTAACAACATCAGCATCACCCATGAACTTGTCAGAAATACTGAGTCTCATATTCTACCTCAGGCCTATGAAACATAACTGCCTTTTAACTAGGTCCTCAGGTTATTCCTGTGCACCTTAAGGTGTGAGATGTACTGCCAGGCCCTGTCTGCCTCTTTTTCATTTAACTCCATCAGAGTTTTTCAATTCATTCCAATTCCACAGTCCCTTTGGCTCAGATTTATAAGGTCACAACTAGTTAACCTAGTAAATGACAACATTATTGTGTATCAATAGCAAATAAGGTATTCATGAAAACAGTAGAACAACTGAACTATTTTCTTGCAATCAATGTGATTTTCTAAATTTCTTTTTCAAGTCAGTATAGAAGATAAAAAGTCAAGAGATGAAAATACATTTTGTCCAGCCTTTTATACTAAGGGCTGTGTACCCCATCACATACACACCATACAATTACATACCATAATTCAAATCTAGCAATTAAGACTCCATGATACACTCATAATTGCTTTGTGGCAAGGAAATATCTAATAGAAGACTTAAAATATGTTTTTATTGTTGTCTTATGACCAATCTGGCTTTCAAAACTCTAGAAAACTATTTTGAAATACCCCATGGGCACTCTCAAAGAGGACACCTCTTTTTCTTACTTGATATTGCCCATTGATATATGTATAGATTACTAAATGTTGAACAGATTTCTCCCATTTAAATTTCAGTTGGGAGCTTGTAAAACCTTTTCCCTTGGATCTCTTTGTGGCAAACTATTTTACACCTCAAACACTTAAATTATAGAAAAAATTTTTAAATTACAGTATAAAGAATCTTTCTATAAGAATTTTCAGATATCAATGTGGCAGTATAGATACAAAGTCCAGTTTGTGGAACTTAATACATTTTGGTGGCTTATTTTCAAATCTTTCACTTCTGAACCCAGTTGTATTTATTGTTCCCTTTTTGTATGTTTTCTTCCAGAAACTAAGCAAATGAATGAGCCTAGCTGAGTAGATGAAACCTGTATTTAACTCAAAGGTCAAGTCAAAGATCCTCCTCTGAATACACCTAAGATGTCAATGACTTGATCATCCACAAATTTTATACCCTGAGGGTCTTAGTCCATTTTCTGTTACTTATAACAGAGTACCTGAAACTGAATAATTTACAAAGAAAACAAATTTATTTCCTACAGCTATGAAGGCTGAGAAGTCCAAGGTCAAGGGGCCTCACCTGGTGAAGGCCTTCTTGCTAGTGGGGACTCTGTAGAGTTCTGAAGCAGTCCAGAGTATCACATGGTGAAGAGGCAGAGTATGCCAATTCAAGTCCCTCTTATAAAAGCATGATTCCCATTCTAATTATAACCTCTGAACCCATTAAATCATTAATTCATTAATACCTGAATGAGTTAATCCATTGATGAAGGCAGAGCCCTCATGACTCAATCATCTCTTAAAGTCCCACCTCTCAATACTGCTGCATTGGATATTAAAATTTAACATGCATTTTTGAGGGCACAAATAGTCAAACCATAGTACTAAGCTCCCTTAAGGTTACTATTTTTTTTTTAAAGCCAGTTTAAATCCTACTTCAAAACTGTTCTTCAAGTTTTGTCTTGAGTCTATTTTCTTTCTGCTGAAATATATTCACTTTTGAATCTTAGACTAACTATTTTCATCACTCCTAAATGTATATACATCCTAGGTTTAATATATATTTTATATTGTTCTATCCATCATGTATTAACAATAGGGCCATTCAAAAATATGAATCTGCAGTTGTAAAGTGACTAAATTTACATATAGTATTAGTTATCTACACACACAAATGCTATTACAATTCTAACATACATATATATAAAATGAGCTTTTGGCCTTGTTGTCTCGTGGAAGTAGTATGCCACTTTAACAGTTTATGTATCTGCAACCAATAGCTTATTAGTTCTCATCTGAAATAAAAAGACATTCCACCCTTAATATCTTTCTGGGATCCTCCTGAGGGCAAAGTTGTTTCACAGCTAATGCATGTTGATCTAAACTTTGTGAAACTTCTGCTGCAGCTGCTATTCCTCCCCTTCTTCTTACCCTTTGTCTGGTCTTATTTCTGCCCATAGTGAATCACCTAAACCAGTCTGCTCCTGTCAACCTTTTTTATCTGCCTACAAGACAGCATTGTGGCAGTGACTACTAATAATCCCCAAATAGATATTCTTTCTTCATGCTTTATATAATAACATCTTCAATTAATAGCAGAGCCTTAAGGCTGTCTCAAAGACTGCATTTCTTAATCTCCTTTTAAGCTGTGTATGGCCATTAACTATGTTTTGACCAGAGGTGTGAATCTAAGTAAGACATGAAAATTTCAAGGCATACTTACACCTTCTCTAACCCCTTTCTCCCTTTCCCCATGACCTAATTAAAATGTAGAAGAATGGAAGAGCCATCTGAATCGTGTAGGTAAAGGCTATTTCTGAGAACAGCAGAGAGAAATTACAGGATTTAAAGAAAATTATGCTTGGAGCAACCATGTAAGCTTTAGACTTGCCAAACATAAGTTCATGAGCCTCTGTCAGCCAATCTCTCTCTCAGAGGTACTGTGGTCTTCTCTGTGATCTAATTTACATTGGGATATATTATGTGTATATCTAAACTTTGCCTATACACATACATATTTATACATGTGTATGTATATTTACATTGAGATATATTACATCTTTATCTAAACTTGTAGACAAGATTTGAAGTATGTTATATAGAAATATTGTGACTTCTGCAAGTCACATAATATGACTGTATACTACAAATAGTAGAGATATTTATATACCAGTTATATAGGAGTCTCTTAAATACTTTTGATGAGAAGCTCATACTATACATATTTATTAGGAGAAATTATTATTCACCACAGTCTGACACTAGGAGTATAACCACACACAAAAAATAAAATCATCATTAGTTTTAAACAACTAAAGGTATAAATACATAATATGTCCAGTATTTTTCCTGAATCTACTTTTTTGCTGGATAAATTTCTTTCAATAAATCAGCTAATTTCTAAGCTTCAGTTTCCAATTCCAAAAATCAAGATATTAACTTTCCTTATTTTATAGGATTATTGTGGGGGTCAAATGGGAATATGTGAGGGAAATTTTCAAGCTGTGAAACAAAGCATACACATTTCAGGATATAGTATAGAAACAAAACTTCTTGCCTTTCATACTTTAGCAATGGTAAGTTTCTCTTTATTTGCTTATTACATTTCAATATAAATGCTTCACTTTACGGTGTGTTATGCCAGTAATTTTGCCAGTAATAATATATTTTATATTCTGAATAAATATTCATTCCTTTAATAGACATTAGCATATACTACATGCCAGACATCTTCAAGTTAGTGAAAGTTTGTACCCTTCAAGGAGCTTAAATTCCAATAAGTATAAAATAAAGAGATAACTATTGCAAATTGAGACATTCAATGATAGATTTAAATGTGGAATGCTATTGGAACATAACATTTTGCAGAAGGAGAGAGGGATTTTAAAGGAAGAGAGAGGTATATAGGTTAACAACAGTGTTGATTCAAATAACATAAACCTAAATACATCTAGCTCAAAAAATAAATCAATACTAGAAAAATTATTGTGTTATGTAATTGAACAGCTCAGGAATGGGTTTGTTTCAAGCACAATTAGAGTTAAACTCAAAAAAAAATCAAAACACTGTTATCTCTGTGTACTTTCTTCTTTATTTAATTTTATGTTTTTACTTTAAGTTTTGAGATACATGCACAGAATATGCAGGTTTGTTATACAGGCGTACAAGTGCTGTGGTGGTTTGCTGCACCTCTCAATCTGTCAGCTAGGTTTTAAACCCCACATGCATTAGCTATTTATCCTGATGTTCTCCCCTTTCTTGCCCTCACTCCCTACAGGCCAAGTGTATGTTGTTCCCCTCCTTATGTCCATGTGTTTTCATTGTTCAGCTCCCACTTACAAGTGAGAACATATGGTGTTTGATTTTCTGTTCCTGTGTTAGTTTGCTGAGGATGATGGCTTCCAGCTTCATCCATGTCCCTGCAAAAAACATGATCTAATTTGCTTGTATGGAAATACAGTATTCTATGGTGTGTATGTACCACATTTTCTATATCCAGTCTATCATTGATGGGCATTTGGGTTGCTTCCATGTCTTTGCAATTGTGAACAATACTGCATTAAACATACATGTGCATGTATCTTCATAATAGAATGACTTATATTCCTTTAGGTATGTACTTAGTAATGGGTTTGCTGTGTCAAATGGTATTTCTGGTTTTAGATTCTTTAGATCCTTGAGGAATTGTCACACTGTCTTTTACAATGGTTGAACTAATTTACATTCTAACCAGCAGTGTTTACACTGCTGCATTCCTGTTTCTTCACAGCCTCTCCAGCATCTGTTGTTTCTTGACTTTTTGATAATAACCATTCTCATTGAATGAGAAGGCTTGAGATGGTATCTCATTGTGGTTTTGATTTGCATTTCCTAATGATCAGTGATGTTGAGTAATTTTTAATATGTTTGTTGGCTGCATTAATGTCTTCTTTTGAAAAGTGTCTGTTCATATCCTTTGCTCGCTTTTTCTGTTTTTTTTTTTGTTTTCCTTGTAAATTTGTTTAAAATTCTTGTATACTCCACATAATAGACCTTTGTCAGATGGGTAGATTGCAAAAATCTTCTCTCATTTTGTATGTTTCCTGTTTGTTGTGATGATAGTTTATTTCGCTATGTAGAAGCTCTTTTGTTTAATTAGATCCCCATTTGTCCATTTTAGCTTTTGTTGCAATAGCTTTTGATGTTTTAGTCATGAAGTCTTTGCCCATGCCTACATCATGAATGGCATTGCCTAGGTTTTATTCTAGGGTTTTTATAGTTTTAGGCTTTATATTTAAGCCTTTAATTCATCTTGAGTTAATTTTTGTATAAAATGTAAGGAAGGGATCCAGTTTCAGTCCTCTGCGTATGGCTAGTCAGCTTTCTCAGCACTATTTATTAAATAGAGAATCCTTTCCCATTGCTTGTTTTTGTCAGGTTTATTGAAGAACAGAGGTTGTAAATCTGTGGTCTTATTTATGAGGCATCTACTCTGTTTACTGTTTCATTGGTCTATATGTTTCTTATGGTATCAGTACCATGCTGTTTTGGTTGATAGCCTTGTAGTATAGTTTGAAGTCAGATACTGCGATGCCTCCAAGTTTGTTCTTTCTGCTTAGGATTGTTTTGACCATGAAGGCTATTTTTTGGTTTCATATGAATTTTATAGCAGTTTTTTCTAATTCTGTGAATAATGTCAATAGTAGTTTGATAGGAATAGCATTAAATCTATAAATAATCTTGTTATGGCTATTTTCACACTATTCTTTCTTTGTATCCATGAGGATAGAATGTTTTTCCATTTGTTTGTGTTCTCTCTTATTTCCTTGAACAGTGGTTTCTAGTTCTTCTTGAAGAAATCCTTCATATCCCTTGTTATCTGTATTCCTAGATATTTTATTTTCTTTGTAGCAATTGTGAGTAGGAGTTTATTCATGATTTGGCTCTCTGATTGCCTACTGTTGATGTATAGAGATGCCTGTGACTTTTGACCGTTGATTTTGTATTCTGAGACTTTGCTGAAGTTTGTCAGCTTAAGAAGTTTGTGGGCTGAGACAATGGGGTTTTCTAAATATATAATCATGTCATCTGCAGAGACAATTTGACTTCTCTCTCCCTATTTGAATAACTTTATTTCTTTCTCTTGCCTGATTGCCCTGGCCAGAGCCTCCAATACTATGTTGAATAGGAGTGGTGAGAAAGGGCATTCTTGTCTTATGCTAGTTTTCAAAGGGAGTGCTTCCAGCTTTTGCCCATTCATTATAATGTTGGCTGTGAGTTTGTCATAAGCAGCTTTTATTATTTTGAGATATGTCCCATCAACATCTAATTTATTGAGAATTTTTAACGTAAAAGATGTTCAATTTTATCAAAGGCTTCTTCTGCATCTATTGATATAATCAGGTGGTATTTGTCATTGGTTCTGTTTATTTGTGGATTATGTTTATTTATTTGCATATGTTGAACCAGCCTTACATCCAAGGGATGAAGCTGACTTGATCATGGTAGATAAGCTTTTTCATATGCTGCCATATTCAATTTGCCAGTTATTTTATTAAGGATTTTTGTATCGATGTTCATCTGGGATATTGGCCTGAAGATTTCTTTTATTGTTGTGTCTCTGCCAGGTTTTGGCATCAGGATGATGTTGGCCTCCTAAAATGAGTTAGGGAAGATTCTATCTTTTCAGTTATTGGAATAGTTTCAGAAGGAATGATACTAGCTTCTTTTTGTACCTCTGGAAGAATGTGGCTGTAAATCCATCTGGATCTGGGCTTTGTTTGATTGGTAGACTATTTATTACTGCCTCAATTTTAGAACTTGTTATTAGTCTGTTCAGGGATTCAGTTTCTTCCTGGTTTATTCTTGGGAGGGTGTATGCATTCAGGAATGTATCCATTTCTTCTAGATTTTCTAGTTTGTTTGAGTAGAGTTGTTTAGAGTATTCTCTGATGGTAAATTGTATTTCTGTGGGGTCAGTGGTGATAACCTCTTCATTACTTTTTATTATGTCTACTTAATTATTCTCTTTTTTTATTCCTTGTTAGTTTACCTAGCAGTCTATCTTACTATTTCTTTCAGAAAGCCATCTCCTAGATTCACTGAATTTTTGAACAGGTTTTTGTGTCTCTCTCTCCTTCAGTTCTACTCTGATCTTAGTTATTCCTTGTCTTCTGCTGTCTTTTAGATTTGTTTGCTCTTGCTTCTCTAATTCTTTTAATTATAATATTAGAGTATTTATTTGAGATCTTTCTAGCCTTTTGATGTATGCATTTAGTGCTATAAATCTCCTTCTTAACACTGTTTTAGCTGTGTCCAGAGATTCTTGTACCTTGTCTCTTTGTTCTAATTGGTTTCAAAGAATTTCTTGATTTCTGCCTTGATTGCATTATTTACCCAGGAGTCATTCAGGAGCAGGTTGTTCAATTTCCATGTACTTGTGTGGTTTTGAGTGGGTTTCTTAATCCTGAGTTCTAATTTGATTGCACTGTGGTCTGAGACTGTTATGATTTCATTTATTTTGCATTTGCTGAGAGGTATTTTCCTTTCAATTATGTGGCTGATTTTAGAGTAAGTGCCATGTGACAATGAGAAGAATGTATATTCTTTTGTTTTGTGGTGGAGAGTTCTGTAGATATTTATTAGGTCCAGTTGATCTAAAGCTGAATTCAAGTTCTGAAAATTCTTGTTCATTTTCTCTCTCATTGATCTAATATTGACCATAGGGCATTAAAGTCTCTCACTATTACTGTATAGGAGTCTAAGTCTTTTTGTAGGTCTCTAAAAACTGGTTTTATGCATGTGGGTCCTCCTGTGTTGGGTGCATATATATTTAGGATAGTTAGCTGTTCTTGTTGAATTGATCCCTTTACCATTATACAATGACCTTCTTTGTCTTTTTTTATTTTTCTTGGTTCAAAGTCTGTATTGTCAGAGACTAGGTTTGCAATCCTTGCTTTTATCTTATTTCCATTTGCTTGGTAATTATTCCTCTATCCCTTTATTTTAGCTTATGTGTGTCTTTGCACATGAGATGGGTCTCTTGAATACCGCACACCAATGGGTCTTGACTCTATCTAACTTGCAATCTGCAATTAATTGGGGTATTTAGCCCATTTACATTTAAGGTTAACATTGTTATGTGTGAATTTGATCCTGTCATCATGATACTAGCTGATTATTTTGCAAACTAGTTGATGCCATTTCTTCACAGTGTCATTGGTGTTTATATTTTGGTATGTTTTGCAGTGTCTGGCTCCCACTCTCTTCTGGCCTTTGGGATTTCTGTTGAGAGATCTACTGTTAGTCTTATAGGCTTCCCTTTGTAGGAGACCTGGCCTTCTCTCTGGCTGCCCTCAACATTTTTTCCCTTGGAGAATCTAATTATCATGTATATTGGAATTGATCTTCTCATAGAGTATCTTAGTGGTGTTCTCTGTATTTCCTGAATTTGAATGTTGGTCTATCTTGCTATGTTGGGGAAGTTCTCCTAGATAATATCCTGAAGTTTGTTTTCCAACTTGTTTTCATTCTTCCCATCTTTTTTTAGGTACTCCAATCAGTTGTAGGTTTTATCTTTTTACATGGTCCCCTATTTCTTGGAGGTTTTGTTTGTTTCTTTTCTTTTATTTTTTTTCCTAATGTTGTCTGCTTGCCTTATTTTCAGCAAGATAGTCTTCCATCTCTGATATTCTTTCTTTTAATTGATTTGGCTATTTATTGACACTTGTGTATGCTTAATGAAGTTATTGTGCTGTGTTTTTCAGCTCCATCAGGTCATTTATATTCCTCTCTAAACCAGTTATTCTAGTTAGCAGCTCTTGCAAACTTTATCAAGTTTCTCAACATCTTTGCATTGGGTTAGAACATGGCCCTTTACCTCAGCAAACTTTGTTATTACTCACTTCTGAAGCCAACTTCTGTCAATTTGTCCCTCTCTTCCTTTTTCCAGTTCTGCAACCTTGATGGAGAAGTGTTGTGACCATTTAGAGGAGAATAGGCACTCTGGCCTTTTGGGTTTTCACTTTTTTTGTTGATTATTTCATATCCTCATGAGTTTGTCGAGCTTCAGTCTTTTAGGCTACTGACCCTTGATTGAGGCTTTTGTAGGAATTATTTATGTTGGTGCTTTCTGTTTGTTTGCTTTGCTTTCAATAGTCAAGTCCCTCTTCTGTAGGGCTGCTGCAGTTTGCTGGGGGTTCACTTCAGGCCCTATTTATTTGGTTTACTTTGGAGATGTCACTTGAGGAAGCTAGAGAACACCACAGATGGGTGCCTGCTCCTTATGCTGGGATCTCTGACCTCGAGGGGCACTGAACTGATGCCAGTATAAATACTCCTGAATACATTGTCTGACAACCTCTGTTGGGGGGTCTCACCCAGTTGGGTGGCTCAGGAATTAGAACCTGTTTGACAAAGCACTTTGGCTGTCCGTTGGTGGAGGGGATGTGCTGCTCTGGAGGGAAACCCATTCACCTGGGCTGTCCAGATTCCGCAGAGCTAGCAGGAGGAAGTCTGCTGGTGTGCGGAGACCACAGCCACCTCTCCTACTAGGTGCTCAGACCTAGGCAGATCAGAGTTCTGTCCCTGAGCCCCTGGCTAGAATTGTTGGTGTTCCTGCAGAGAGACCCTGCAGCCACAGTATTGGCTGCCGTGCCTTCCCCAAGGATCTCTGATGGCTTAGACAGCAGGCAGCCACAGCAGTGGTGATGGCCACCCCTCCTTCTGGGAACTCAGCAAGCTTAGGCACATTCTAGCCCATTGGCTGTTGAGAATCTGTGTGGCTCCATGGTTGGGACCCAAGGCCCTAGTGGCATGGGCTAGTAAGTATGATCTTCCAATTCATGAGTTGCACAACTCCGTGGAAAAAGCATAATTTCCCAGGCTAGGTAACACGCTCACTCACTGCCTTCCTTGGCTGGGGGTTGGGGCTCGCTGGATCTGTGTATCTCTCAGGTTGGCCACTGCACCAAACTGCTCCTCTTTCCTTTCCATATGTTACACCAGCTGTCTCATCAGTCCTAGTGATAGAACCTGGATACTTCAGTTGCTGGTGCAGGACTCACAGCCTGTTTTTGATCTTTGTAATAGGAGCCTCTGATTACCACTGCTTCTAGTGGGCCATCTTGGCCCTGCCCCACCCCATATACTTTCTTTTGCATTGACTTTACTCTCAAGTGATCTCTTTTTATGGTGTATAAAGTGGTAGCCAGAAGTTCTAGGTGTACATCTTCATTGCAGCTGAAGGTAGTGAGAAAAGACGGTATTTTCTTATGACTACCTTCAGCATGAGAAGGCTTGTGATACCTCAGCTTGGATTACATGTCTATCCATGAATAATTACTGTGGACAAAGACATAGGTTCTCTGAGTACCGTGCCTACTCTAAGTTGTTGAATCAGAGTTAGCTTAAACAGAGCTCTGCAAGTATAAAAGAGTTGTTTACTACAGTAAGTCGTATGTATGCATGTATATATATATGTGTGTGTGTTTGTGTGTTTTTGTATTTGTATGTGTGTGAATATTTGTAATCCTTTGCTTAATGTCTCATTCAACCATGAGATAAACAACTTTGACCAGGCTCTTTGTTCATTTTGTTTACCTGTTTATATCTGTATGTTTCACAGTGCTTGATAGAAAATAGTTACCAAATGTTTTTTGAATGAATGAATGAAAAGCAAATCAACATCAGATATGAAGAAAGAGATGAAAGTTTATATTGAGTAATAAATTTAGCTGTACGTTTACCAATGATTTTCTTTATATCTTTACAGCCAAACTGAAGAATTTTTCAAATCATTTCATCACATATTCCACTAGTATAATATATTCCTTGTATAATTAATATTTTATACTTTGATTTAGAATTAATGTTTTTGTAACTGTTTAACTAGATAAAAACTCTCAAAAGGTATAGACCTGTAGGTGTCCATCACTTCATTTAAGACATTTTATTAGCTGTAACAGAAGTTCTAGATTAATCAATGTGTTAGGCTGATCAACATGAACTTGCCCTTTTTTATAATCAAAAATGGTCAGATGTCAGTAATTTTATATGGCTTAATTGTAGATAATTTACTGGATTACCCTACTTAAAAATATACAAGTAGACTTGATAGAATCTGACTACATTCTGTCTTTATGAGATTGATTTCATCTCAAGGGAGGCTTCTCTTATGATACTAAGATGAATTTCAGTAGCACTTAGCATGACATCCTTCCTCATTATTCTTCATAAGAAGGAGAGGATGTCTTTTTCGCCCTCTTTTAAACAAAAGTTCTAAGGTGAACTCCCAACTTGCTTAGGTCTCCTACCCACCACTGGGGCCAATAACTATTTGGCTGAGTTACTTTGCTGTGACCGTTATAACAAAATACCCTAGACTGGATTGCTTAAACAACAGCAATTTATTTTCTTAAAATTATAGAGTCTAGAAGTCCAAGGTCGAGGTGTTCTCAGTGTTAATTTCTTCTGAAGTCCTCTTTCCTGGCTGCTAAATGGCCATCTTCTCTCTGTGTTGTCCCATAGTCTTCTCTCTGTGTTTTCCCATAGTCTTCTCTCTGTCTGTGTCCTAGTCTCTTCTTGTAAAAGCAACAGACACATGAATTAGGGCCTACCGATTTTGTGTCATTTTAATTTAATTACCTTTTTAAAGACCCTGTCTCCAAATATAGTCATATTTTGAGGTATATGAGTTAGGACTTTAACATATAAATTTTGAGAGTACACAATTCAGACCACAATACTAGCTTCACTAAGGCTATATTTTCTTTTTATTTTATTTTATTTTATCTATTTATTTTTATTGCATTTTAGGTTTTGGGGTATATGTGAAAAACATGTAAGATAGTTGCATAGGTACACACATGGCAGTGTGGTTTGCTGCCTTCCTCCCCATCACCTATATCTGGCATTTCTCCCCAAGTTGTCCCTCCCCAACTCCCAACCCCCTGCTCTCCCTCCTCTATTTCCCCTCAACAGACTCTGGTGTGTGATGCTCCCCTCCCTGTGTCCATGTGTTCTCACTGGTCAACACCAGCCTATGAGTGAGAACATGCGGTGTTTCTGTTCTTGTGTCAGTTTACTGAGAATGATGGATTCCAGAATCATCCATGTCTTACAAAGGACACGAATTCATCATTTTTTATGGCTGCATAGTATTCCATGGTATATATGTGCCACATTTTCCCTGTCCAGTCTATCATCGATGGGCATTTGGGTTGGTTACAAGTCTTTGCTATTGTAAACAGTGCCGAAATGAACATTAGTGTGCATGTGTCCTTATAATAGAACAATTTACAATCCTTTGGATATATACCCAGTAATGGGATTGCTGGGTCAAATGAAATTTCTATTTCTAGGTCCTTGAAGAATCGCCACACTATCTTCCACAATGTTTGGACTAATTTACACTCCCATCAACAGTGTAATAGTGTTCCTATTTCTCCACATGCCCTCCAGCATCTATTGTCTCCAGATTTTTTAATGATCAGTATTCTAACTGGCATGAGATGGTATCTCAATGTGGTTTTGATTTGCATTTCTCTAATGACCAGTGATGATGAGCATTTTTTCATATGTTTGTTGGCCTCATATATGTCTTCTTTTATAAAGTGTCTGTTCAAATCCTTTGCCCACTTTTGAATGGGCTTGTTTGTTTTTTTTCTTGTAAATCTGTTTTAGTTCTTTGTAGATTCTGGATATTAACCCTTTATCACATGGGTAGATTGCAAAAATTTTTCGCATTCTGTTGGTTGCTGATTCACTCTAATGACTGTTTCTTTTGCCATGCAGAAGCTGTGGAGTTTGATTAGGTCCCATTTGTCTATTTTGGCTTTTGTTGCCAATGCTTTTGGTGTTTTCGTCATGAAGTCCTTGCCTATGCCTATGTCCTGAATGGTTTTGCCTAGGTTTTCTTCTAGGGTTTTTATGGTATTAGGTCTTATGTGTAAGTGTTTAATCCATCTGGAGTTAATTTTAGTGTAAGGCATCAAGAAGGGGTCCAGTTTCTGCTTTCTGCACATGACTAGCCCCAGTTTTCCCAACACCATTTTTTAAGCAGGGAATCCTTTCCCTATTGCTTGTTTTTGTCAGATTTGCCAAAGATCAGATGGTTGTAGATGTGTGGTGTTGCCTCCGAGGCCTCTGTTCTGGTCCACTGGTCTATATTTCTGTTTTGGTATGAGTACGTTGCTGTTTTGATTACTGTAGCCTTGTAGTATAGTTTGAAGTCAGGTAGCATGATGCCTCCAGCTTTGTTCTTTTTACTTCGAATTGACTTGGCTATGCGGGCTCTGTTTTGGTTCCATATGAAGTTTAAGGTGTTTTTTTTTTGTTGTTGTTTTTTTTCCATTTTTGTGAAGAAGGTCATTGGTAGCTTGATGGGGATAGTTTTGAATTTGTAAATTACTTTGGGCAGTATGGCCATTTTCACGATATTTATTTTTCCTAACCATAAACATGGAATGTTTCTCCATCTGTTTATGTCCTCTCTTATTTTGTTGATCAGTGGTTTGTAGTTCTCCTTGAAGAGGTCCTTCACATCCTTTGTTAGTTGTATTCCTAGGTATTTTCTTCTCTTTGTAGCAATTGTGAATGGCAGTTCATTCTTGAATTGGCTTTCTTTAAGTCTGTTGTTTGTGTATAGGCATGCTTGTGATTTTTGCACATTGATTTTGTATCCTGAGACTTTGCTGAATTTGCTGATCAGTTTCAGGATATTTTGGGCTGACACAATGGGGTCTTCTAAATATATAATCATATTGTCTGCAAATAGAGATAATTTGACTCCTTCCTTTCCTAAATGAATACTTTTTTTTGTTTTTTTCCCGATTGCTCTGGTTAGAACTTCCAGTACTATATTGAATAGGAGTGGTGGGAGAGGGTATCCTTGTCTAGTGCCAGATTTCAAAGGGACTGCTTCCAGTTTTTGTTTTTGGTTTTTGTGTTGTTGTTTTTTTTTCCCCAATCAGTATGATATTGGCTGTGGGTTTGTCATAAATAGCTTTTATTATTTTGAGATACGTTCCATCAATACCTAGTTTATTGAGTGTTTTTAGCATAAAGGCTGTTGAATTTTGTCAGAGGCCTTCTCTGCCTTTATGGAGATAATCATGTGGTTTTTGTCTTTGGTTCTGTTTATGTGGTGAATTTTGTTTATAGACTTCCATAATTTGAATCAGCCTTGCATCCCCAGGACGAAGGCTACTTGATCATGGTGGATAAATTTTTTGATGTGCTGTTGCAATCGGTTTGCCAGTATTTTATTTAAGATTTTCTCATCTATGTTCATCATAGATATTGGCCTGAAGTTTTCTTTTCTTGTTGAGTCTCTGCTGGCTTAGGAGTTGGTACCATTCCTTCTGAAACTATTCCAAACAATCCAAAAAGAGGGAATCCTTCCCAAATCACTTTAAGGCTATATTTTCTACCACTGAAGCCAGAAGAGGCTTTAGTCTCCACAGGACCATATTGCTCCCCAAATTGAAGTCAGGCCTGATGGAAATGGGGAAGGGAAAAGGATACTGCAGAGGCAATAGGAATTATTGACTATCCCTTCTCTAAAAATTAGAATGTACTAATAATGAATAGACCTACTGTAGAAAAAATGAGTCCTGACAAAATTCCTGGGCATTCTGATTGCCTGATGATAGATATATAAATTTGGCAATGTAATGTTATATCTATTTTTGAAAGAATATTAAAAATATTATCTTTAGAGCTTTACAAGTGATAGAAATTTAATATTTAGCTATTTTATATGTACCAGGTTTTCAGGTGAAGAAGAAAGGAAAATTGTTTGATTCTGTTCATGAGTGAATTTCAGATGGGTGGAAGGAATTAATTGCCACTCAAATGAGAAAATGAAAATCCAAGGGAAAGAGAAATGTTAGCCCATTGGAGTAATTATCCAAAAACCCACATATAAGTAAACATAAAACTCTAATAATGTTCTTTTCCTAATCAATATCTAAGACTTATTCTGAGGTCTTAGATTTGTGATAACTAGCAGATACCTCTGTGTGATCCATTATAGTTAATGTAATAAATACTACGGAGCATTCTACATTAAAAGAAGCTAGCAGAATCAAACATTTGTGTAAAGATTACTCAGCTCTCCAAGCTGGGTTTTGTGCCTCAACTATCAACTAGGCCAGAAACTGAAATTGGCTGCAAGGACCTGAACTAAGGCTTTAAAAATGAATGACTGCACAGCAGTGGGGCTGATAGATATTAAAGGCTGATAGATATTAAGATATTAAGGCTGATAGATATTAAGGCTGATAGATATTAAAGCTGTATATTGGTATTGATTTATGAACTAAAGATTCTATTAACCATAAATTATACTCCATAGCCAGTGCATGAGACACCATAGCAATTCCAAGTTCGACAAATATTTGCCCATATGAGACTAGGCTAGTCTGTCCTCCTATTTAATATTGGATTTGGGGGAAAAGTAGGGAGAGAACATGCCTGGGAAATAATAATAATAACAAAAGAGACCAGATATCTAGATTAAAAAGTAAAAAATATATAATTGTGGTAATTTCCTACCATGAAAACTACAGGAATCACTGTACAACCTAGAATACCTGCTACACAATTCTTTACAAAATAGTCTAAAGATGTTGCTGTGGGATACTCACTTAATCAAAGATTTCTTTTCAGTGCTTTTAGTAAATGTACACATACAAATTATGTTTTGACTATATTCTTGATAATAAGGATCTCAAATAGACATAGATTGCTGGGACATTAGTTAACGTGGTGTTATCTGGTAAGTAAAAAATTAAACGAACTTATTTAAAATCATAGATAAAATATAAAATTAAATTATTTGAAAGGACATTCTTATGTATTATTCTGCACATTAACGAGAAAAAATTAACTAATGGCAACACGTTTAACAGGCAGAAGAAGCACACTAAATCTGGATAGTTGGATAGTTCAAAGCATAACAAATTAGAAAGAGTTATACTAGACCAACTATACAGTGCAAATTTTACCCCTGGGGGTACTGCACAATATCTGGAGACATTTTTGATTGCCACAACTGGATGATGTTACAGGCATATAGTTGGTGGAGGATAGACATTAAGTATCCTACAACGCACAAGGCAGTGTCCCACAGAGTTATCAATTCCAAAATGTCAATAGTGCTAATCTTTGAGAAACACTGTACAAAGCTAACATGAAAATGATCTGTAACTCTAATATTCTAAGGTAATTCAAAATCTAAGTTGAGTTAGAAAGGGATGGAGTTTGTCACCTGTATCTCTGTCATTATAACCATACTTCTGAATTTTAAGAAAAACATTAATATTGCTAGAATGTCACACTCTTTGGATTTTTACATGTGTCGTTCAGAAATTTAAACCTTCACAACACATAGTTTTTACATAAATGGAGGGAAGTAGCTATTTATTTAAAACTATAAATCAGCGTTGCACTGATCCTAGTGATGTTGAACATTTTTTCATGTTTCTTGGCCATTTGTATATCTTCTTTTTAAAATATATATATATATATATATATATATATATATATATATATATATATATTATTGCACTTTAGGTTCTGGGGTGCATGTGCAGAACATGCAGGATTGTTGCATAGATACATACATGGCAATGTGGTTTGCTGCCTCCACCCCCTGTCACATATATCTGGCATTTCTACTCATGTTATCCCTCCCCAAGCACCCTAAGCACCGCAGTGTTTGATATTCTTCTCTTGTGTCAGATTGCTGGGAATGATGGTTTCCAGATTCATCCACTTCCCTACAAAGAACACGAATTCATCAATTTTTATGGCTGCATAGAATTGCATGGTGTATACGTGCCACATTTCCTTTGTCCCGTCTATTATTGATGGGCATTTGGTTTGATTCCAGGTCTTTGCTGTTTTAAACAGTGCCACAATGAACATACGTGTGCATGTGTCTTTATAATAGAATGATTTATAATCCATTGGATATATACCCAGTAATGGGATTTCTGGGTCAAATGGAATACCTATTTCTAGGTCCTTAAAGAATTGCCACACTGTCTTCCACAATTGTTAACTAACTTACACTCCCACCAATAATGTAAAAGTGTTCCTAGTTCTCCACATTGGATCCAGCATTTCTTGTTTCAATAGTTTTTAATGTTTGCCATTCTAACTGGCATGAGATGGTTTTGATTTGCATTTCTCTAATGGCCAGTGATGATGAGCATTTTTTCATGTTTGTTGGTCACATATATGTCTTCTTTTGAAAAGTGCCTGTTCATATTCTTCACCCACTTTGAATGGGCTTGTTTTTTTTC
Organism: Cebus imitator; assembly: GCF_001604975.1. Lineage (NCBI taxonomy): Eukaryota > Metazoa > Chordata > Mammalia > Primates > Cebidae > Cebus > Cebus imitator. The sequence continues at coordinate 7,336,142 of NW_016107382.1, read as the reverse complement.
TTGTAAATCTGTTTTTGTTCTTTGTAGATTCTGATATTAGCCCTTTGTAGGATGGGTAGATTGCAAAATTTTTGCTGTACAGAAGCTCTGGAATTTAGTTATATCCCATTTGTCTATTTTGGCTTTTGTTGCCAATGTTTTTGGTGTTTTAGTCATGAAGTCCTTGCCTATGCCTATGTCCTGAGTGGTTTTGCCTAGGTGTTCTTCTAGGGTTTTTATGGCGTTAGGTATTATGTTTAAGTCTTTAATCCAACTGGAATTAATTTTATTGTAAGGTGTCAGGAAGGATTCCACTTTCTACTTTCTGCACATGACTAGCCAGTTTTCCTAACATCACTTATTAAACATGGAATCCTTTCCACATTGCTTGTTATTGTAAGGTTTGTCAAAGATCAGATGGCTGTAGATGTATAGCGTTGCCTCCAAGGCCTCTGTTCTGTTCCATTGGTCTATCTCTGTTTTAGTACCAGTACCATGCTGTTTTGATTACTGTGGCCTTGTAGTATAGTTTGAAGTCAGGTAGCATGATGCCTCCAGCTTTGTTCTTTTTGCTTAGGATTGTCTTCGCTATGGGGGCTGTCTTTTGGTTTTCCATATGAAGTTTAAGGTGGTTTTTTTTCCAGTTCTGTGAAGAGGGTAATAGGTAGCTTGATGGGGATAGCATTGAATATATAAATTTCTTTGGGAGATATGGCCATTTTCACAATATTGATTCTTTCTAACTATGAGCATGGAATCTTTTTTCCATCTGTTGTGTTCTCTCTTATTTCATTGAGCAGTGATTTGTAGTTCTCCTTGAAGAGGTCCTTTACATCCTTTTTTAGTTGTATTCCTAGGCATTTTATTCTCTTTGTAGCAATTGTGAATGGCAGGTCTTTCTTGATTTGGCTCTCTTTAAGTCTCTTATTGGTGTATAAGAATGCTTGTGATTTCTGCACATTGATTTTTGTATCCTGAGACTTTGCTGAAGTTGCTTATCCATTTCAGGGGATTTTGGGCTGAGATGATGGGGTCTTCTAAATATACAGTCATATCATCTGCAAATAGAGACAATATGACTTCCTTCTTTTTGTAATTGAATACCCTTTATTTATTTTCCTTGCCTGACTGCTCTGTCTGGAACTTCCAATACCATATTGATTATGAGTGGTGAGAGAGGGCATTCTTGTCTAGTGCCAGGTTTCAAAGGGAGTGCTTCCAATTTTTGTCCATTCAGTATATTGGCTGTGTGTTTTGTCATAAACAGCTTTTGTTATTTTGAGACACATTCCATCGATATCTAGTTTATTGAGTGTTTTTAGCATAAAGGGCTGTTGAATTTGTGGAAGGCCTTCTCTGCATTTATTGAGATATTCATGTAGTTTTTGTCTTTGGTTCTGTTGATGTGGTAGATTACATTTATAGACTTGTGTATATTGAACCAGACTTGCATCCCCAAGATGAAGCTTACTTGATTGTGGTGGATGCTTTTTGATGTGCTGTTGCAATTGGTTTGCCAGTATATTATTTAAGATTTTTGCATCTTTGTTAATCATGGATATTGGCCTGAAGTTTTCTTTCTTTCTTTTCTTTTCTTTTTTTTTTTTTTTTTTTTTTTTTTTT
>NW_016107382.1:7325495-7334470 GCF_001604975.1 Cebus imitator | reverse complement strand
GAAGGATTCACTCTTTTTGGATTATTTGGAATAGTTTCAGAAGGAGTGGTACAAGCTCCTGTTTGTGTGTCTGGTAGATCTTGGCTGTGAACTCATCTGCACCAATGCTTCCTTTGGTTGGTAGGCTATTAATTGTTGCCTCAACTTCAGCCCATGTAATTGATCTATTCAGGGTTTCAACTTCTTCCTGGTTTAGGTTGGGAAGGTGCAGGTGTCCAGGAATTTATCCATTTCTTCCAGGTTTACTTGTTTTTGTGCATAGCGTTGTTTGTAGTAACCTCTGATGGTAGTTTGTGTTTCTGTGGGATTGCTGGTGATATCCCCTTTATCATTTTTTACTGGTTCTATTTGATTCTTCTTTTTTAAAAAAATTAATCTGGCTAGTGGTCTATTTGTTGATCTTGTAAAAAAAGAAACAGCTTCTTTATTTATTGATTTTTGAAGGGGTTTTTGTGTGTCTATCTCCTTCAATTCTGCTCTGATCTTAGTTATTTCTTGTCTTCTGCTAGCTTTTGAGTTTTCTTGATCTTACTCCTCTAGCTCTTTCAATTTTGACAATAGGGTGTCAATTTTAGATCTCTCCTTGCTTCTCATATGTGCATTTATTGCTATAAATTTTCCTCTAGATACTGCTTTGAATGTGTCCCAGAAATTCTGGAACGTTTTGTCTTTCTTTATTCTCATTGGTTTCAAAGAACATCTTTATTTCTGCTTTCATTTCATTGGTTATCCAGTCAACATTCAAGAGCCTGTTGTTCAGTTTCCATGAAGTTGTGAGGTTCTGAGTTAGTTTCTTAATCCTGAATTCTAATTTGATTGCACTGTGGACTGAGAGACTGTTTGTTATGATTTCCATTCTTTGCATTTGCTTAGGAGTGATTTACTTCCAATTATGTGGTCAGTTTTAAAATAGGTGTGATGTGGTGCTGAGAAGAATGTATATTCTGTGGATTTGGGGTGCACAGTTCTGTGGATGTCTATTAGGTCTGCTTGGTCCAGACCTGAGTTCAAGTCCTGGATATCCTTGTTAATTTTCTGTCTGGTTGATCTGTCTAATATTGACAGTGGAGTGTTAACGTCTCCTCCCATTATTGTGTGGGAGTCTAAGTCTCTTTGTAGGTCATTAAGAACTTGCTTTATGTTTCTGGGTGCTCTTGTATTGGGTGTGTATATATTTAGAATCATTAGCTCTTCTTGTTGCATTGATCCTTTTACCATTATGTAATGTCCTTCTTTGTTGGTTTAAATTCCATTTTATCAGATACTAGGATTGAAAAAAAAAAAAAAACTGCTTTTTTTTTTACTCTCCATTTGCTTTATAAATCCTTCTGCTTTCCTCTATTTTGACCCTATGTATGTCCTTGCATATGAGATTGGTTTTCTAGATACAGCACACTGATGTGTTTTGACTTTTTAACCACTTTCCCAATCTGTGTCTTTTATGCTTGATGTTAGCCAAAAGGCCAAGAAGTGATAGTCTGTGTCTTTTAATTGGGACAATTATTCCATTTACATTTAGGGTTAATATTGTTATGTGTGAATTTGATCCTGCCATTGTGATGGTAGCCAGTTGTTTTGTCCATTAGTTGATGCAGTTTCTTCATTGTGTCGATGGTCTTTACCACTTGCTACATTTTTGGAGTGGCTGGTACTGGTTGTTCCTTTCTATGTTAGTGCTTCTTTCAGGAGCTTTTGTAAGTCAGGCCTGGTGGTGATGAAATCTCTCAGCAATTACTTGGAAATAAAGCATTTTATTTCTCCTTCACTTATAAAAGTTAGTTTGGCTGGATATGAAATTCTAGGTTGAAAGTTCTTTTATTTTAGAATGTTGAACATTGGTCCCCTCTCTCTTCTGGCTTGTAGGGTTTCTGCTGAGAGATCTGCTGTGTGTCTGATGGGCTTCCCCTTGTGGGTAATGCAACCTTTCTCTCTGGCTGCACTTAGCATGTTTCCCTTCATTTCAACCCTCGTGAACCTGATGATTATGTGCCTTGGGGTTGCTCTCCTTGAGGAATATCTTTGTGGTACTGTCTGTATTTCCTGGACTTGAATATGGCCTGCCTTGTTAGGTTGGGGAATTTCTGGGTAATATCCTAAAGGGTATTTTTCAGCTTGGATTCATCTCTCCATCACATTCAGGTACACCTATCAAATGTAGATTAGGTCTGTTCACATAATCCCATATTTCTTGGAGGCTTTGTTCATTTCCTTTCACTCTTTTTCCCTAATCTTGCCTTCTCATCTTATTTCATTGAGTTGATCTTCAATCTCTGATACCCTTTCTTCTGCTTGGTCTATTCAGCTATTGAAACTTGTATAAGCTTTGCAAAGTTCTAGTGGTGTGTTTTTCAGTTCCATCAGGTCATTTATATTCTTCTCTAAGCTGTTTATTCTTGTTAGCATTTCATCAAACCTTTTTTCAAGGTTCTTAGTTTCTTTACATTGGGTTAGAACACGTTCTTTTACCTCAGAGAAGTTTGTTATTACCCACTTTCTGAAGCCTGTTTCTGTCAATTCATCAGACTCATTCTTCATCCAGCTTTGTTCTCTTGCTGGTGAGGAGTTGTGATCCCTTGGAGGAAGACAGGCGTTCTGGTTTTGCATGTTTTCATTCTTTTCATGCTAGTGTCTTCCCATCTTTGTGGATTTATCTACCTGTGGTCTTTATAGTTGGTGACTTTCGAATGGGGCCTCTGAGTGGACATCCTTTTTGTTGATGATGAAGTTTATTTCTTTCTGTTTTTTGGTTTTCCTTCTATCAGTCAGGCCACTCTGCTGTAGGAATCCTAGAGGTCTCTCCAGACCCTGCTTGCCTGGGGATCACCTGTGGAGGCTGCAAAACTGTAAGGGTTTCTGCCAGTTTCTTCTTCTGTTATCTTCATCCCAGAAAGATGCCCACCAGATGTCAGCCTGAGCTCTCCTTTATGAGGTGTCTCTTTGGATATACACGGGTTGGGGAGCTGTTTGATGAGACAGTCAGTCCCTTGTAGGAGCTCAAGTCCTAAGCTGTGAGCTCCATTGTTCCATTCAGAGCTGCTGGGCAGGTATGTTTAAGTCTGCTGCAGCCCAGGTGTTCTGTTCTGGGAAGGTGGGGCTTTATTTATAAGTTCCTGACATGCTGCTGCCTTTTTCCAGAGATGCCCTGCCCAGCAAGGAGATAGTCTAGTCATATTCTGCAAGCAGAGGCATTGCTGAGCTGACATGGACTCTGCCCAGCTGTTGTGTGAACTTTCTTGAGGTTTTGTTTACAGAGGTAGAGTTAGAACTGCCTTGGGAATGATGATCTGCCTCAGTAATGGAGGACTGCCTCAGTAATGATAGACTGCCTTGGCAATGGTGAACTGCCATGGTAGTGGTGGACTGCCTCAGTAATGACTGACAGACACCCTTCCCCCCAAAGAGCCGAATCATCCCGGGTCTAGCTGAGCTTACTGCGAAACTTTCAATCCAGAGCATTTCAGATTACTGGTCTTTATGGGGGTGGGACCTACCAAGCCAGATCACCTGGCTCCCTGTTTCAGCCCCCTTTTTTTTTCAGTTAAATGGGTGAATCTGTCTCCCAGGAATTCCAGGCACCAGTTGAAATGGCTGCCCAGATTTGTGTGAGTTTTTGTGTAGAGACCCACCGTGCCAGCTGAAACAGCCTTGCTGGAGACTCATGGTGCTTTTCAGCCTGAGATTCTCCTGGTCTGTGGGTAGTAATAACTGGTATGGAAATGTGGTAATCACTCACCCACTGCATTGTTCTCACTGGGGACTGCACTCCAGAGCTGTTCCTATTCAGCTGTCTTGGATCCCTCTCAACATCCAGCTAATTTTTAAAAATTATTTGTTGTAGAGACACGGTCTCCCTGTGTTGTACCAGCTGGTCTTCAAATCCTGGACTCAAGTAATACTCCATCTCCTTAAATGCTCTATATATGTTCTTTGGATTTTCTGTTCACGTCCTTTGCACATATTTTGATGGGATCATTTGGGTTTTATCTTACAAATTTGTTTGAATTCCTTGTAGAATCTGGATATTAATCATTTGTCAGATGTATAGATTGTGATGATTTTCTGCTACTCTGTGGGTATTCTATTTACCCTGCTTATTGTTTCTTTAGTTGTGCAGAAACTTTTAGTTTAATTAAGTCCCACCTATTTATCATTGTTTTTATTGCATTTGCTTTTGGGTTGTTGGTCATGAAATCTTTGCCTAAGCAATGTCTGGAAGGGTTTTTCCAATGTTATCTTCTAGAATTTTTATGGTTTCAGGTCTTAGATTTAAGTTATTGGTCCATCTTGAGCTGACTTCTATAAGGTGAGAGATGAAGATTCAGTTTTTTCTTCTACATGTGGCTTGCCAATTATCCTGGCATCATCTGTTGAATAGGGTGTCCTCTCCCCATTTTAGGTTTTTGTTTGCTTTGTTGAAGATCAGTTGGGTGTATTTGGCTTTGTTTCTCAGTTCTCTATTTTGTTCCATTGGTCTATGTGGCTATTTTTATATAGTATCATGCTGTTTTGATGACTACAGCCTTATAGTATAGCTCAAAGTCAAGTAGTGTGATACCTCCAGATTTGTTGTTTCTGCTCAGTTTTGCTTTGGTTATGCCAGCTCTTTTTTGTTTCCATATGAATTTTAGGACTTTTTTTTCTAGTTCTGTGAAGGACGATGGTGGTGTTTTGATGGGAATTGCACTAAATTTGTATTAGCAAATGTGATCATTTTGGCAGTGTGATCACTTTTACAGTATTGATTCTATCTATCCATGAGCATGGGATATGTTTTCATTTGTTTGTGTTGTCTATGATTTCTTTAAACAGTGTTTTGAGTTTTCCTTGTACAGGCATTTCAGCTCCTTGGTTAAGTAGACTACTATAAGTATTTTATTATTTTTACAGCTATTATACAATTTAAGTGTTTTATTTGAATCTCAGCTTGGTTGCTATTGTGTATAGCAGAGCTACTGATTTGTATAAATTAATTTTGCATCCTGAAACTTTGCTGAATTCATTTATCAGTTGTAGGAGCTTTCTGGAGGAGTCTTTAGGTTTTTCTAGGTATATGATCATATCCTCAACAAACAGTGACAATTTAACTTCCTCTTTACTGATTTGGATGCCCTTTATACCACCTTTCTCCTGCAAGAATGGTCATAATCAAAAAATCAAAAAATACAAGATGTCGGCAGGGATACGTTGAAATGGGAACATTTTTATACTGCTGGTGGAAATGTAAAATAGTACAACAAGTGTGGAGATTCCTTAAATAACTAAAAGTAGAACTACCATTTGATCCAGCAATCCCACTACTGGGTATCTACACAGAGGAAAAAAGGCCATTACACAAAAAAGATATTTGCATATGCATGTTTATAGCAGCACAATTTGCAATTGCAAAAATGTGGAACCAACCCAACTGTCTATCAATCAATGAGTGGACAAATTAATTGTTTTATATATACACACACACACACACACACATACACACACACACACATATATATGGGTGTGTGTATATATATATATATATATATATACACACACCCATATATATATATATGTGTATATATATACACACATATATATATGGGTGTGTGTATATATATATATAACCATTTATATATATACACTGCTATACACACACACACACCACTGGACACTACTCAGCCATAAAAAGGAATGAAATAATGGCATTCACAGCAACCTAGATGGAATTGAAGACCATCATTCTAAGTCAAGTAACTAAGAAATGAAAAACCACTGTGTCTTCTCACTCATAAGTTGGAGCTAAGCTATGAGGATATAAAAGCATAAGAATGACACAGTGGAATTTGGAGACTTGGGGGAAAGGGTAGGAGTGGGGTTAGGGATAAAAAACTACAAATTAAATACAATGTATGCTGCTTGGGTAATGGGCGCACCAAAATCTCACAAACCACCACTGAGAAACTTATTGATATAATCAAACACCGCCTGTTCCCTCAAAACCTATGTAAATAAAAAATGAAGATGCAAAATTGTAAAACAATAAAAAGTAGAACTGTAAAGTAAATTGGATTCTGTCAAAACACTGACATTGGTATATTTAGAGAAATTTAAAGTTGAATGGAACCTATGGAATTATGCAATCCAGCACTATTCTATAAAATTTTCCATGACAATAGAAATGGTATATATTTGCATTTTCTGTTACAGTAGCCACCAGTCAAATGTGGTCATTAAGAACTTGAAATATGGCTAGTATGACTGAGAACCTGAATGTTTTAATGTTATTTAATGTCAATTTATTTAAATTTTAATAGTCATATGTGTCTAGTTACTACCATAGTATATAAAACAGATATAGAAAAACGCTAATAATCATTAAAATAGACAACACTTGTTGGCTTCTTTCTATTTATCATGCTAAATGCTGACAAGTAAACTTTCATAACAAATTTAGGATAGGCAAGAACTATTTTAGGCCCTTTAGTCAAGGGTGATTATTATTAATCTAAATTTTTAAGTGAGAATACCAAGGCTTAGAGTGACTCACTTCTCAGTATTGAGACCCAGTCGATCTGATTCCAAAGCTTGAAACCATTATGTTTTACCTTGTAGGTAAATAAACCAACTCTGATGAATGTAAATGGCCTCCTAAGATCGCATAGATTTATAGTGCCAGAGCTAAGACTAATTGAGAGCATCATTTAGCAACTACTGGGATTTATATTCCAAATTTAATGTAATTCAAGTCTGGACATTTATGGAATGTTTAGAAAATGTCAGGCTTTAGATAATAGAGATATTAACAACCAATGTAAATAATTTTTAGTTTATATTAAAGTTGGGTGAGACTAAATATAATAAAAATGGTAAGTGTAAATTACATAGTGGGTTAGAGGGTAATGGATATTAAGAAAAAGAAAAAAGAAACAGTAGGGAAAACCTAGGAGTTATGAATGCTGAGGTTATGGTGATGGTTGCACTTTTAAATAGAATAGGGTAAACTTTAGTGAGAAGGTAGATTTTTGAGCAAGTGCCTCAAGGAAGTAAAATAATCATAAAGATAACTCAGTAAAAAGTATTTGAAGCAGATGGAATAGGAATAAAACATTTTTAGGCATGCATTTTCCTGGCAAATTCATATAACAGCAAAGGGGTAAGTATGGCTGGAGCAGGAGTGAAGAGGGAAGTTAAGAGAAGCTGAAGGGTAAGATCCTGGTGTGGAGTATTGAAGAATGTTATAACAGCTTTTACCTGAGTGAAATTAGGTTTATGTGTGTATTTTGAGTGTAGAGCTGACTGTATCTGACTCAGTCTTTTCAAAAGATTGCTTGAATTTTTGTTTGAGGCCAAAAGTGAGGTTAAGGGCATGACACAACTGTAGAGGTGGGGCTTGACTCTAGACCAGAATGAAGACTGGCTGACATATTCACCAGCACCATGACAGCTTACCCATTTCCTGGCAGAAACCCTGAAGTTACCACGCTTTTTCTAGTAATCTCTGAATAACCTGACCCTTAATTTGCATGCAATAAAAGTGGATATAGATGTGACGGCAGAACTGCCTTTGAGCCGCTACCCTCAACGTACTGCCTTTGGTATAGCCTTGCTCTGCAAGAGTAGTCACAGAACTATAACACTGCTGCCTCAATTAACCTGCTTATTTAGCTTGTCCTTGAATTTCTGCCTGGAAGAAATCAAGAATCTTTTCAGACAGAGCATCAATTCGGGGGTGTTCCTTCTCTGCAATAAAAGGAGACCAATTTACACTACTTGGATAATTGAAATGATAAATGATTGTAGCTCATTTGTTAGTCCCTTCTCAGACTGCTACAAAGAAATATCTAAGGCTGAGGTAAGAGAAAAGAGGTTTAATTGGCTCAATTGTTCTGCAAGTTGTACAGGAAGCATGATGCTAGCATCTGTTCAGTTTCTGGGGAGGCCTCAGGAAACTTACAATTATGGTAGAAGGTGAAGGGGAATCAAGGACATCGCATTGCTAGAGAAGGAGCAATAGAGAGGTGGGGAGATGCCACACATTTTGAGATCTAGTGAGAATTCACTAATTATCAGGAGAACAGCACCATGGGGATGGTGCTAAGCCACCCATGAGAAACTACCCTTAGGATCTAATCACCTCGCACCAGGTCCCACCTCTAACAACAGGGATTGCAATTTAACATAAGATTTGGACAGCGACACAAATCCAAACCACATCAACTTACTAGAGCTGTAAAATGTGGCCAGATCATTAATATATTTTGGAGATAGAACTAATTGAGCTTTCTGTAGGATGTAAGGTAAGAGAAAAGGAGAGGAATAAATCACTAATTTTTTTTTTTTGGTCTTAAAATATAGAAAAAAGTGGTTGACATCAACCATGATACTAAAGGCTGCAAATGGGGCACATTTGAGGAAGACGTTCAGGAGTTCTGATTTTTACTTATTGGGTTTGATATGTCTAAAAGTTGTGAAATAGAGATATCAAAAAAGCAGTTGAATCTAGGATGTGGGGAGTTATCTAGGCCAAAGATATAAATTTTGGAAGACTCAGCATATAGATAATATTTAAACCAACAGATTAGTTTGTATAATAGTGAAAATAAGAAGACCAAGAATTAAGCCATGTGATACTGCACCATTATGAGTTCCGAGAAGTGTAAAATACCAGCAAAGGAGATGAGACAGAGTGGTTAGTGAAGTGAGAGAAAAACCAAGACCGTTGTGTCCTAAAAGACAGGAAAAGAAAGGCTGAATATCAAGGATGGGTGATATCAATTGCATCAAGTGCTGATAACATGTTAATATGGAACTAGCAATTATCCATTGGCAACCTGGAAATCACTGGATGTATTATTAAGATCAGTTTTGTTTGAGCTTAAGCATGAACACCTGGTTGAAGTGGGTTTATGAAAAAATAAGGAAGAGGAATTGAAAATAGGCTTTTTGTATAATTAGGGCAGTAACATGGCAGGAAATTGGATATGAGGAAAAGTGTTTTT
>NW_016107382.1:7312149-7325485 GCF_001604975.1 Cebus imitator | reverse complement strand
TTTTTTTGAGTCAAAGTCTCACTACAATGTCCAGAGTGGAGTGCAATGGTGAGATCTCAGCTCACTGCAGCCTCTGCTTCCAGGGTTCAAGCAACTCTCCTACCTCACCCTCCCAAGTACCTGGGGCTACAGGCATGCAATACCATGCCTGGCTAATTTTTGTATTTTTAGTGGAGATGAGGCTTCACCATGTTGGCCAGCCTGGTCCTTTTTGAAAATTAAAATAATGTTTTCATGTTGTTGAAAGGAAACTGGGAGAAAAAAAAAAAGATACCCAAGGAAAGAAGAAAGCATTGCTAGAGAAAAATGGTTGAAAAAGTGAGAAGGGATGGAATTCAGTGCCAGGATGTAAAGACTGGCTTGGGAAAATATAAATAGTTCATCTAGATTATGGAAAAAGAAAATAAAGAATGTGGGCACAAATGCTGTTGAGTAGAGAGATTTAAAAAATCAACTTGGTTTATTCTAGACCAAAGCAAGACAGAGTTTTGACATGCTGTCAAACTTATTGACATCACTCCCATTAAGTTGTAGCTATTTGCTTATTCCTTAGGCTTTCTTAAGAAAAAATCCTATTCTGGGTCTTGGAAATGTATTTGTGGGAGGCATTGCTAGTAGACTATGTAATACATATTTTCCCTTTTTTCTTACCAAGAAAATCTCCATTTTATTTCATCAATATTTTGCACTCTCTGGAAAAGTTAAAATCCTTTTGAAGTGAGTAATGACACTGTCCCACAGTCTTGGCCAATGAAATAAAGGCTGAATTTATCTGGGAAATTTTTATATTTTCTAATATATGCATTCTACATTTATTCTTCATTCTTAACATGAATATGCACTAGATATTATTGAAGCAAGAATTCTACAGCCATGAGGTGGTAAGCATGAGAATGAAGGTATACGTATGAAGAAAAGTGGACTAGAAAATGGAAAGAGCTGAGGTTCCTAATAGTATTATTGAACCATCATTTCAGCTGTGGAATGCCTAACTCCCTATCTTTCATTTCCACTGTAGGAGGGTTTAAAAAAAAATTCCAGCCAGTTTCTTTAAAAAAATTCCTACGTAGCTTTGGGCATTCAGAGTTGTTAATTCTGTGAGATCTGTGTGAGATGGATATACTTTTCCTGAGGCTCCCTCTTTGATCTCTTAGATCAATCTTGAGAATAGGTTCAGAAAAAGGGCAAGACTAGTGCTGGGAACAAGCAGAACAAAGCTTAGTTTTAGAGATTTCTCATATCTCTCTTCTCAAAAAAGAAGCCTGTGTATAGGAAGTCAGGTTCTTTTTTCCATAAAGGGGGATATATTTTCCTACAGTCAAATATAATTTCATTGTTGCCTCTTCTCTCTGAATTTGAATGCCTGCAAACTGACACATGCATGCATGCATGAACAAACACACATGCACACACAGATATATGAACACAAAATCAAACTTACTTACATTTTACTGAATTTGAGTGACAGTCTAGGTTACCAGTATTTCCATATTAGTGGAATCACATACAATAAGAAAAAAACTGGATATAATAAAAGATAAACTAGAAAAATAAAAAAGAAAGGCATTATGCAGAATATTCATCATTAATCTCATTATGTTTGGGTTAAATGTATCTCTAACAGAAAATGAGAGAGAAAGCAATGTTTAGAAATGCCCTCTTTTCTCTTATACATGAGAACACGTGTACTACATAATATATATTAATACAATGTAGTATAATATATAAGTATAATATAAAGGGAGCAATATAAAATGTTATAGGTAAATGCTTCATTTTTATAAATAAATGTTTTTTTCATATATATATATATATATATATATATATATATATATATATATATTTCTCTGAGGCAAGGGCAGGCTTGTTCACTATCCAGAACAATAAATATAATGTCTTACTCTGGGGCAATGGCTGAATGGATTTACTGGCAGCCCCACTGTAAGATGGAGAGTTTCCTAAGCTAGTGAGCCTAATCTGTGATGCAAACCTCTACACAGTCAACATGCTAGGCTGGTCTGTATTACTCCTTTAAGACTTACATGATAAAAGAAACGAATGAAAACATGAAGCATGTGCTGGCTGCTGTGCCATGAATAATAAGGTATTTTGTATCTCACCCAGGAGTCTTATGTCTTCTGCCAATATTCTTGAAAATATGGCATCCTAACGTGTTGGCGTGCAAGTAGTAAAAAATTTAAATCCTTCAGAGTTCTTGTCATATTGACAGTATTATTTGACATCTTCACCTTAGTAGCCACATGTACCCAACAAAATACTTCCCAACTTTGCCTCTTAAAACTTTTTGAACACTGTAGTAAAGAAATTTATAGCACTAACACTTACCTTTTCTATGACACCTCAGCTGGTACTATGTTCTGAATTAATCACTTCTATTCTTTCCTCATTTAGAACTTTTCAATTAACATTTTATTTAACTAATTCCACTCTTCCTAATGTTAACTTATTATTGATGTCTATTTGATTGTGGATATACTGTGAGCAAGTATGACATTTTGTTAATCTTAAATTTCCCAAAGTACTTTGTTTAAAGCTTTACCTAGACATAGTATAACGCATTTGTTAAATTACTGGATAGTTATATTATTAAAAACGCATTCTTGACTATTCATTTCACTAAACAATATATTTACGTATCACTTTAGTTTAAAACATCTCTCATATTCTATTAAATATAATTAATTTTATTCTTATATTCCTGTGCAATAGGAATATTATATCTGAGGAAAAAAGGGAATGCATGTTTCTAATTCCTTCTAATTCCTGACTTCATGTATTTTTTAAACTGTCAGTACTTTGAAAGCTACCTAGTTTGCTTTATTTTAAATGTTGTAATTGTCATAAATAGTAAATAAAGTTGGCATTATATTTTTAAATTATTTTTTCCTATCTCACTTTGCCTCTAGGATTTCTTCAAGGAAACTTAAAAGCCATTATTTAAGAAATGTTATAAGAAGAAGAAAATTACTGAAAATGTCTAGAACGTGCATTATGAGTCTTCTAAGAAGAGAGGGACAGTTCTCTTCATATGAAAAGGTAAAAAATGTCAAAATTATGCTAATAAAGAGCAATATTAACACAACGTTACAGCAGGGTTAAAGTCAGAAATGAGAATTTTATGTGAAAATGTGTCATGCTGTAAATCATGTAAATTTTCTACTTTAATTAATATAGTTCTTTTAATCCCACTTGATAATGGTCTTAATACTCACTACATGATTCCTAAAGCAAAATAGACTTGAGTATAATTATAAAGAAATAATAGGGTTTAGAACATAACATGCTGGCTCTTGTGCTTTTAACCTTTACAGTAGACATAATGAATTAACATATTTCATTTTTCACTGAGATATTCTGGTGTGTATTAAATTGTTTGATGAAAAGATAATCCCCCCTCTTTATAATTGTGTGTGCATGTATATGTTTATATGTGTGTATATTTGTGGAGTGGAAGGCAAAAGGATAGCAGTAGAGAGTTTGTGTATGCAGCAATGTTTACCAACACTGTTGAACCACCAATTATTCTGAATTGCAATCAGATAAAAACAATAAGACACAGTATTGATTCGGGTACTGTATACAGTGAAGCCAAGTTAACGGTAAAATAAAAGTGAATTAAAACAAGTGCTATACCTCCGGATTAGAAAATATTCAAGGTAATTTGGAAAATAAATTTATTTTACAACAGAAATAATAAAAAAAATGAGTGGTAAGTAGCATCTTATGATCAAAAATTAAACAAAAGTTTAATTTCTAAATCATAAACTTTCTAAAGTTCTTTATATTTTTCTTTATATTTTTCATGAAAAAAATTATTTTATTACATTTCAAAGAAAAACTTTGAATAGTAACCTCAAAAGTAAATCATATTTTTATTTCAAAGATATCCCCCATTGATTAAAATGATTCAGATGAATCTCTTCTTTTGAATTCATAGAAGTACATGAAAATCATGTGTGTTACTTAAAGCACTGGTTTTAATTCCCTACCACCTATAAGAGAGGATTTCTTACCCTGGTTATCCAACATAGTTACTTATATAATTCTGTATGAGTTCTGATATTTCTCCCAAATGAAACTCATTGTCCAAAACCAACATTTTTTTCATATAATCAATGAAACCCTTCAAAATGATACACAGAACCTTCTAGTTTCTCCATTTTCTCAAACTCCTGTTTCATCTATCTGTCAATCATCTATTTATCCATCCATCTACCTATCTCTATCATCTATCTAATCTATCTATTTTCTACCCATTTTATGCTCATAAGGTGATATGATTAGCGCATATCTCTTCATCTGGCATGACTTAAAATAGGCCAGTTGTTTTCTGGTGTCATAGGTCTGTCGAGATCACGAGATCACGGGGGATACCAATTGAAAAGAGATGCTCCCCACACATGTTATGATGACTCACTCTTTGCAGCAACAGCGCCTCAGGAAACCTTTTCTCACCAGGGATGCTCATTTGTACTTACCCTTTGTCACTTAAGGTCTCAGCAAAAGGCAAAAGCTAGCTTTAATCCCGCTTTGAAGCTAAATTTCCTTAATTCACACCCACTCTTTCAGCTGCTGCTGCCAAAATATGCACAATGAGCTGGGGTTAAGAGGTCAGAAGGGCCTCCAGACAGTCCTCTGCTTTGTTAAAACCATCCTCCCCATAAAGCTATTAAGGTCCCAGCACATGTGTCCAGGCCCTTTTTGCCACCTTTAAGAGAAGGAACATTGAAAGAGGTATGCTTTGTCAACATCAAAAAATAAGGTCCTATAACATCTTTCTTTCCAGAGCAACAAGTGTCTACTTGGATTATATTTACATAACTAAGAAGGATCATTAAGGTGATTCTTCCTAGAATAAATAATGTCTCCCAGGTGACTGAATCCACCTCTAAATTTAGAAGCAGGTGGCAACTATTAAACTGAATCTTTCTTGGCAGATAGTGATTTTTCTTCGAAAGTACATAATGAGGCATTTCAACTAAGACATTAAGTTCCTTTTAAAAAATATATTATTTTCTTCTAAAAAATGAAATACATGTGCAGGTTTGTTACATAGGTATAGTGAAATTGTAAAAATATGTACACCTGTTTTCATACTGACACTTTTAGTGAAATACAAACCTGAATTTAACAGTAAAATGACATCAGTTTTAATTAATATTTTTTAAATAAAATTAATTTGACAATTGTCCTCTGGAAAAAATAGCCCGGTGTGTAAACAATCCCTTATAAGTATACAGTTTTTATGATAGGAGACTATCATTAAACTTTATTGGTGAATTTGGATCATGTAAGTAAATAAGACAGGTTCTTTTTATGAATATAGATCAGAGGATTGGCACTCAAATGCCAACATGGCCCAGCTAGTGATACAGGTAACCTGGAGCACTGAATTATCTAGGTTCTTTCTGAAGATGAACCCACCACAGAAATACAACTGGGCTTTAAAATATGTAAAAATATATTATTCACTCTTAGCTCATTCCTTATAGTCTATATTCAACCCATCAGGAAATACTTTTTTTTTCCTCTTCTACTTTAAAAATGTATATGGAATTATTACAATAGCATCCTAATAGATATCTCTGTGTCTGCTTTTCCAGTTACCAAAAACTAAACAAAAAAAAAGGCAGTACTTCCTTTGTAATTTAAGCCAGGTTATATTCTTCTTTAGTCAAAACTTCCTTGTAACACTCAAAGTAAAAAGCAAAACCCTTACAATGGCCCATAAGGTCTCACATATTCTGATCCCCTTCTACCTCTCTGATCTCATGTACCTTGTTCACAATACTTTAACCACAATGACTTATTTCCTATTGCTGGAACATACCAGAGGCACTCATTCAGCAAAATCTTTCTAATTCCTGTGCTTGGGAAGATCTTTTTCCTTCCTTTTATACAAGGATATCCTCACATAATCTGGTAAAAACACCAACTGATTTTATCTTAATGCAATTCTGATGCTAACCTCCCAGAGTTGGCATCAGAATCCAAAAGTTAGGGGTACTCCATAAAGCTGCCTTTACTTCAGATGTCTGCCACACTTCAGGGATCACCAAGCAACCTGTACTTCTCACCAACTGGCTATAAATTTAAGGTTTTTCATTATTTCCTCAGGCTCAATAATTTACTAAAATAAGTCAAAGAACTGAGAATAGCACTATACATAGGATGAGGCCTGAGAGGTTCCTAAATGCAGAACTTCTATGCCTTCTTTCTGTATAGTCCAGGTGCATAATTTCCACACATACCAATGTGTTTGCCAGTCAGAGAACTCTGAGGAACATTAGTGTTCAGAGTTTTTATTGGGGCTTTATTATGTTAGGTATGCTTGATAAAACCTTTGAACACATGAGTGACCTTAATGGTCAGCCTCCCTCCTTTCTGTGGAGGATGGGCTGGCCCAAAGTCACAACCCTCTAATAACACAGTTGCTAATTCTGGTAACCAGCTCCCAACCTGAAGCTAACTAGTGGCCCACTATGAACAATCACATTAGTATAACAGAGACACTTCTGTTACTCATGAAACTCCAGGGATTTTAGAAGCTTTATGTCAGAAACCTAGGACAGAAACAAGAATATGTTTTAGTGTACCACATCTTAAAGCCTCCAAGTTTTATTTCAAATGTCATATTTTCAGGGAGCCTTTCCCTGGCCAACTGTAATAAACAATCTGACTCAAGTTTTAAAATATTTGACTACTGAGTTACTTTAAAATTTTTACTTCCATTTTTCTTTGGTCCACATCTGGATAGTTTGACAAGAAAGCCTATGTATGCCTCTTCCTCTGGCATGTTTGAGAAATTTAAACCTTAAACATCTCTACCTTGCACATGGGAACTTTTCTTCATTCCCACCAGCAACTAGAAACGCCTACCTCTCCATCTACCACCATTAAGCTAGCCAAGCCATCTTATGCCAATTATTCTCTCCCTCTGGAGTCCCTTGTATTAGTAATAAGCTTTCTCTCTATTTTTTTTTCCATGCCTCTCTTCCTCTCAATTTCAACCTCAAAATACCACCTTAAGTAAAACCACTTATTTTTCCCATATCTCTTCATAATAATTTCAACTTACATTTACTAGTTTAATTTTTGCCATACCCTTTATCAACATCTGACATATTATTTCCTTTGTTTGATGTGCATTATTTTCCCTACAAGTTCCTCAATGACAGAAAGTTATGTTTTGTTTTGGCTTCTTTGAGATCAAGTTTTAAACTGACACCCAGGCTGGAGAGTAGTGGTACAATCTCAGCTCATTGCAGCCTCCATCTCCTAGGTTCAAGAAATTCTTGTGCCTCAATCTCTTAAGTAACTGTGTGCCACCATGCCTGACTAATTTTTGTATTTTTAGTAGAGACAGAGTTTTGCCATGTGGCCCACACTGGTTTCAAACTCCTGACCTCAAATGATCTGCCCACCCCAGCCTCCTAAGAATTGCTGGGATTATATATGTGAGCCACTGTTCCCAGCCTGTTTATTTTATTACTGTGATTTTAATGTATAAAGCTGGAGTAGTTATTCAAAAAATATTTGTTGAAATATAGTATCTTAACTTTGATACTGGCATTTGCCAATGGATACAGTTTCATTTTATTTTGAATTAAATTATCAGCTGATTTAGTGGCTTAAAATCATTAACTATTTATTTAACTCACTCTTGAGTGCATCAGAAATTTGCCTGGATTTAGCTGGCCAGTTCTTGTAATCTCAGCCAAGTTCACCCATGAGTCTTTGTTTGACTGCTATTTTGCCAAGAAATTAGGCTTTAGATGGCTATCAACTGGGGCAATAAGGCAATCAATCCCTGACTCTTACTGTCCAGCCAGAGCTTATTCACATGATATTGCAGTATAATTCTGAAAGTGAGAATGAGTGCTCAAAGCCAGTATGATGTTTCTGCCACATGCTACTAGTCAAAGTAAGTCATAAGTCAAGACCATATTTAAGGGTTGAAAAAATTTCCTCCACTTCCTGCTAGTAGAAAATGAAAAGATACATTACAAAGGATACAGACTTAGGGAGTAGTAGCATGTTTTGTAGCAAGCCACAGATTAATTTACTTATTTTCTCAATGAGGAAATAAAAAAAAATTCTTCTGCATTATCTAAAAAATACAAAACATAACAGATTCTACACATTTTGAGGCCCTACTATGCACCAGTCAACAAATTCTCATTAAAAATTTATATCTAGGACTTCTACCAAGATGGCCAAATAGGAACAGTTCCGCAGCACAGTTCCCAGCGAGAGCGATGCAGAAGGCCAGTGATCTCTGCATTTCCAACTGAGGTACTGGGTTCATTTCAATAGAATTGAATGGACGATGGGTGTAGCCCAAGGAGGGTGAACTGAGACAGGGCGGGGTGCTGCCCCACCAAGGAAGTGCAATTGGCCTGAGGTTCAGGGACTTTACCCACTGCACTCAGGTTCAGATACTGTGCTTCTTCCATGGCCCCTACAATCCACAGTCCAGAAGAATGCCAAATGCCACCAGGCTGAAAAGTGCTGTGAATTACCAACACAGATCTGAGGAACAGCTGTGGCTGGCACCGCGAGATCTGGGTGGAAGTTTTGACTAGTGCTGAGAGCCCATGCCAGAGTCCTGCCCCCCAGAAATAGGGAGAGCTAAAAGCAGGGAGACAAGTGATACAGCTTGGCAGGTCCCACTCCCACAAAGCAAACTGAAGCCCTCTCGCTTGAGTTTTGCAGCAAGCACATCAATTTGAGCTCAACCTGGGACAATCCAGCTCAGTGGGGGGAAGGGTGTCTGCCATTGCGAAGGTGGGCCTAATCTCACCTGTGTAAACAAAAGCCAGAGGAAGCCTACACAAAAGCCAGGCTGAGTCCAAGGCAGCCCAGTAGTACCTCTGCAGGCAGACAAGGGACAGAGTGCCACCTCAAGCAACTGCATGATACCTGAACAACGAAAAAAGAATGCCTCATGCAGAAGAGCTCTAGATGATCCTTGGTGGGTACTCTACTGGGATGAAGCTACCAGAGGAAAGATCAGGCAGCAATCCTTGCTGCTCCACAGCCCCCATGGGTGATCCCAGGCAAGCAAGGTCTGGAGTGGACCTTCAGGAGTGCTACAGCACTGGGGCCTGTTAGAAGGAAAACTAAAAAGCAAAAAGAAATAGCTTCAACATCAACAGAGAGGCCATCCAGTCAGAGTCCCCATCTGAAATCATCAACTTCAATGAACAAAGGAAGTTAAATCCACGAAGATGAGAAGAAATGAGAGGAAAAAGGATGAAATCATCAAAGACCAGAATGCCTCCCTTCCTCCAAAGGATCATAACTCATCAGCAAGGGACCAAAACAAGATGGAGAATGAGTTTGATGAATTAGCAGAAGCAGGCTTCAGAAAGTGGGTAAGAGTAAACTTGTCAGAGCTAAAAGAACGTGTTCTAACAGAATGCAAAGAAACAAAGAACCTAGAAAAAAGGTTAGATGAGATGCTAACTAGAATAACCAGCTTAGAGAGGAACATAAATGACTTGATGGAGCTGAAAAACACAGGGTGAGAACTTCCTGAAGCACACAAGTTTCAATAGCTGAATTGATCAAACAGAAGAAAGGATATCAGAGATTGAAGATCAACTCAATGAAATAAAATGAGAAGGCAAGATTAGAGGAAAAACAGTGAAAAGAAATGAACAAAGCCTCCAATAAATATGGGACTATGTTGAAATACCTAATCTATGCTTGATCAGTGTACCTGAAGGTGATGGGGAGAATGAATCCCAGCTGGAAAACCCTCTTCAGGATATTATCCAGGACAACTTCCCCAACCTAGCAAGGCAGGCCAGGAAATCCAGGAAATACAAAGAACACCATGAAGATACTCATTAAGAAGAGCAACCCAAGGCATATAATCATCAGATTCACCAGGGCTGAAATGAAGGAAAAAATGTTAAGGGTAGCCAGAGAGAAAGGTTGGGTCACCCACAAAGCCCATTAGAGTCACAGCAGATCTCTCAGCAGAAACCCTACAAGCCAAAAGAGTCCAGAATTTCATATCCAGGCAAACTAAGCTTCATACGTGAAGGAGCTATAAAATATTTTATGGACCATCAAATGCTGAGAGATTTCATTGCCACCAGACCTGCCTTACAAGAGCTTCTGAATAAAGCACTAAACATGGAAAGGAATAACAAGTATTATCCACTACAAAAGTGTCCAATATGGTAAAGACCAAGGACATAATGAAGAAACTGCTTCAACTAATGGGCAAACTAACCAGCCAGTAACAAAATGGCTGTATCAAATTCACACATAACAAAATAAATTAACGTTAAATGTAAATGGCCTAAGTGCCGCAATCAAGACACAGACTGGCAAAATGGTTAAAAAGTCAAGACCCACTGCCATGATGTATTCAGGAGCCCCATGACATGTGCAAAGACACACATAGACTCAAAATAAAGAGATGGGAGAAGATTTACCAAACAAATGGAGAGCGAAAAAAAAGCAGGGGTTGCAATCCTAGTCTCTGATAAAAATGGACTTTAAATCAACAAAGATCAAAAGAGACAAAAAAAAAAGCATTACACAATGGTAAAAGGATCAATGCAACAAGAAGAGCAAACTATCCTAAATATACATGCACCCAATACAGGAGCACCCAGATATGTAAAGCAAGTTCTTAATGACCTACAAAGAGACTTAGACTCCTGCACAGCAATAGTGGGAGATATTAACACCCCACTGTCAATATTAGATCAATGAGACAGAAAATCACAAGGACATCCAGGACTCGAATGCAGATCTGGACCAAGCAGACCTAATAGATATCTACAGAACTCTTTACCCCAAATTCATTCTTCTCAGCACCACATCACACTTACTCTAAAATTGACCACATAATTGAAAGTAAATTACTCCTCAGCAAATTCAAAAGAACAAAAATCATAACAACCAGTCTCTCAGACGACAGTGCAATCAAATTCGAACTCAAGATTAAGAAACTCACTGAAAAACACATAACTACATGGAACCTGAACACCTTGCTCCTGAATGGCAACTGGATAAAAAATGAAATGAAGGCAGAAATAAAGATGTTCTTAGAAACCAATGAGAACAAAGACACACATACTAGAATCTCTGGGACACATTTAAAGCAGTGTCTAGAGGGAAATTTATAGCAATAAATGCCACATGAGAGAGACACAAAAAAAACATTCAAGAAATCAATAAATCCAGGAGCTGGTTTTTTTTTTTTTTAAAGATCAACAAAATAGACAGACTGATAGTCAAATTAATAAAAAAGAAAAAAGAGAAGAATCAAATAGATGTAATAAAAAACAATAAAGAGGATATCACCGCTGATTCCATAGAAATACAAACTACCATCATTGATTACTACAAACAATTCTATGCACATAAATCAGTAAATCTGGATGAAATGGATAAATTCCTGGACACAAGCACCCTCCAAAGATTAAATCAGAAAGGAGTTGCAACCCTGAATAGACCAATAATAAGGGCTGAAGTTGAGGCAGCAATTAATAGCCTACCAACCAAAAAAAGCCCAGGTCCAAATAGCTTCACAGCTGAATTCCACCAGACGAACAAAGAGGAGCTAGTACCATTCCTTCAGAAACTATTTGAAACAATACAAAAAGAGGGAATCCTACCTAACTCATTTTATGTGACCAACATCATCCTGATACCAAACCTCAGAGAGACACAACTATAAAAGAAAACTTCAGGCCAATCTCCATAATGAACATGGATGCAAAAATCTTCAATAAAATATGGGGAAACTGAACGCAACAGCACATCAAAAAAACTTATCCACCACAATCAAGTAGGCTTCACCCTGGGGATGCAATGTTGGTTCCACATACACAAATCTATAAACATAATCCATCACATAAACAGAACCAAAGACAAAAACCACATGATTATTGCAATAGATGCAGAGAAGGCTTTTGACAAAATTCAACAGCCTTTTATGATAAAAACTCTCAATAAACTAGGTATCGATGGAATGTATCTCAAAATAATAAAAGCTATTTATGATAAATCCACAGTCAATATCATACTGAACAGGCAAAAACTGGAAGCATTCCCTTTGAAAACTGGCAGTAGACAAGGTTGCCCTTTCATACCACTCCTATTTAATATAGTATTGGAAGTCCTAGCCAGAGCAATTAGGCAAGAAAAAGATATAAAGTGTATTCAATTAGGAAAAGAGGAAGTCAAATTGTATCTATATGCCAACGACATGATTGTATATTTAGAAGACTCAATCATCTCAGCCCAAAATCCCCTTATGCTTATAAGCAACTTCATCAAAGTCTCAGGATACAAAATCAATGTGCAGAAATCACAAGCATTCCTATACACCCAATAACAGACAGAAAGCCAAATCATGGGTGAATTCCCATTGACAATTGCTACAAAGATAATAAAATACCTAGGAACACAAATAACAAAGGATGTAAAAGATCTCTTCAAGGAGAACTACAAACCTCTCAAGGAAATAAGAGGGGACACAAACAGATGGAAAAACATCCCATGCTTGTGGTTAGGAAGACTCAATATCATGAAAATGGACACATTGCCAAAAGTAATTTATAGATTCAACACTATCCCCATCAAGCTGCCATTGATCTTCTTCCAGAACTGGAAAAAAAACTGCCTTAAACTTCATATGGAATCAAAAGAGAACCTGCATAGCTAAGAAAATCCTAAGCAAAAAGAACAAAGCTGGAGGCATCATGCTACCTGACTTCAAACTATACCACAAGGCTACAGCAATCAAAAGAGCATGGTACTCATACCAAAACAGACATATAGACCAGTGGACCAGAAGAGAGGCCTCAGAAGCAATGCCACACATCTACAACCATCTGATCTTTGACAAACCTGACAAAAACAAGCAATGGGGAAAGAATTTTTTGTTTAATAAGTCGTCTTGGGAAAACTGGCTAGCCACATGCATAAAGCTGAAACTTGACCCCTTCCTGACACCTTACACTAAAATTAACTCCAGATAGATTAAAGATTTAAACATAAGACCTAACACCGGGGGCCGGGCGCGGTGGCTCACGCCTGTAATCCCAGCACTTTGGGAGGACGAGGTGGGTGGATCACGAGGTCAAGAGATCGAGACCATCCTGGTCAACACGGTGAAACCCCGTCTCTACTAAAACTACAAAAAATTAGCTGGGCATGGTAGTGTGTGCCTGTAATCACAGCTACTCAGGAGGCTGGGGCAGGAGAACTGCCTGAACCCAGGAGGCGGAGGTTGCGGTGAGCCGAGATCACGCCATTGCACTCCAGCCTGGGTAACAAGAGCGAA
>NW_016107382.1:7308409-7312094 GCF_001604975.1 Cebus imitator | reverse complement strand
GACATAACACCATAAAAACCAGAGAAGAAAACCTAGGCAATACCATTCAGGAAATAGGCATAGGCAAGGACTTCATGACTAAAACACCAAAAGCATTGGCAACAAAAGCCAAAGTAGACAAATGGAATCTACTTAACTTAAGAGCTTCTGCACAGCAAAAGAAACTATTATTAGAGTGAACCAGCAACCAACAGAATGGGGAAGATTTTGCAGTCTACCCCTCTGACAAAGGGCTAACTAGAATCTACAAAGAACTAAAGCAGATTTACAAGGAAAAAAAAAACATTCAAAAGTAGGCGAAGTATATCATCACTGGTCATTAGAGAAATGCAAATCAAAAGCACATTTAGAATCGTGATCATTAAAAAATCTGGAAGCAACAGATGCCAGAGAGGATGTGGAGAAATAGGAACACTTTTAAACTGTTGGTGGAAGTGTAAATTAGTTCAACCATTGTTGAAGATAGTGTGGTGATTCCTCAAGAATCCAGAAACAGAGATTCCATGTGACCTAGCAATCCCATTACTTGGTATATACTCAAAGGATTATAAATGGTTCTGTATTATAAAGACACATGCACAGGTATGTTCATTGCAGCACTGTTTACAGTAGCAAAGACTTGGAACCAACCCAAATGCCCATCAATAATAGACTGGATAAAGAAAATGTGGCACATATACACCATGGAATACTATGTAGCCATAGAGAACAATCAGTTTGTGTCATTTATAAGGACATGGATGAATCTGGAAACCATCAGTCTCAGTAAACTGACATAGGAACAGAAAACAAAATACCACATGTTCTCATTCATAGGCAGGTGTTGAACTATGAGAACACATGGGCACAGGGAGGGGAACATCACACACTGGGGTCTGTTGAGGGCTGGGTGTTATGAAAGGGACAATTCGGAGTGGGGAGGTTGGTGTGGGATAACACTGGAAAAAATGCCTAATGTGGGTGATGGGGGGATGGAGACAGCAAACCACTATGGCATGTGTGTACCTATGCAACAATCCTGCAAGATCTGCACATGTACCCCGTAACTTAAAGCACAAAAAAAAATTTTAAAAAGCTATATTTCTTGAAGATGAAATTCTTATATTTCTTGTCTCTGAAGCATATGATTTTCCATTATTATATCGCTCTTCTTCTTCCAATTACTAAAATATGCCCAATTTTCCTTTCAAATTATCACATAAGGCGGGATTAATGCAGTCTTATACTATTATTTCAATTTAGAAAAAGTCTTCATGCTTTAAAAATAATCTTCATTCGAAAGTAACAGTTAATATATTTTTAAAGTTTTACTGTTTCCTTATATGATTAGACATTCTGGGATACTGAGAGAGCTTTCTGCTTCTTTTGCAAATCTCCACAGCTGTTAGGTTAGTGCCTCATAGGCAATAATATAAGTAATGTCAGTAATTACCTGGATGCCAAAGGATTAACCTTTACAACCTGTTTATACTCCAGGAAAAAAATAATTTCAATTCTTGTTGCTGTTTGATGTCATTGAGAAGTTAAAGAAGACTCCAAATAGAAGACTAGATATTAAGTAATAACGGTTTGGAGAATAAGTAAAAGCATACAAAAAATTGGACTATAACTGCTAAGAAACTACTTGCAATGGTGGTAAGACTCTTTGGTAACTAATGGGATAGTTATATTTAGTTTTAAAAATGGCAGTTTTATTAAAATGTAAGAAAAATAACAAAATTAAAAATTTGTGCTGTGATTCAAGAAATGACAGATAACTTGTCTGTCACTGTTTTGAATAAAATAAAACAAAATATAATTTTAAAATGAAAGGATAAAATTAGGCTGAAAAATATCCCCAGAGTAAATAACATTATTTAAAAAAAAAAAAAAAAAACTGTTAGCTAAGCAATATATTCAATGTCAGTTAATTGTAATCAAAGTAAGTTTGAAATGAGTGTTAGAATTTGGTAAAATATCAGATGTCAAAGGATTCAATTATGTCTTGATTATGGCTGTAGTCTGTCAGATATAAGAAGGATAGGTAAGAATGTATGGGTAGACATAGGTTAAAGTAAAATATTCACTGTTATATTTTACTTCTTTCTAACTCCTGTTTTTTTCTGAACAACTTTATTTCTGAAATTACATTTTAACTATTTTGAGATTTCTTATTAGATTTTGCTTGACTTGATCACTTACAGATAGTAGTAAAAGCAAAGAAATATTAAGTAGTAACAAACATAAAAAGTCTCTTGATCTATATTTTATAAAATATTATAGTCTCTCTATGAAATTGCCAGTCTCAAAAACATTTTGTTTACTTAATAAAATATTCCCTCTGTGTGCTTTCTGTGTTTGAGGCCAACATGAAGGGAAGGAAATTATAATTTCTAATGATTTTCCAAGTGACTAAGAAATATTTTAGCTGTGGCCAACTATGGCACTCATGTGGATGCCCAGCTACTCTTTTATGATAAATGGTGTACAGGTGAGACTTTTGTGTTCTACTCAAACTCTCCTCCCCCTCGATCTTCAGAATATACCTCCTTTCAAACATTCACAGATTACATAGCTAAAGCACCTACCACTTATGTGAAATAAAGGCTTGATTGATTCATTCATTTTTCCTTGGAAGCAAATGGATATAATGAAATAATAATTTGCATAAGACTATTTCTAGGAAGTATGATAGAGAGCTTGCACTATAAAACATGGGTTTTTAAAAAATAAAATGTAAGTTTGTAATCACAGGTAGATGAGATTAGAGTTATATAAGTTACATATTTATAGTGCTATAATTTTGAAGAAAATAACATTTATTAAGTGCATATTAACAACTAGGCACTATGACTTTTATATATGAATTCATTTAATATTCTCAATGTTTCTATAAAATAAGCATTAATCTTGACATAGAATAAAAGCAATATTTTTTCAAATCCTAGAGTGAATTAATGATAGAGCATGTATTTGAGCCAAGAATTATTTGACTCCAAAGCCAACGATTATTTCTATTTGCTTTGTGATTCATTTAAAATATGCATTAAATCTATAGAAAGATAATAAAATATACTAAAGGTACAAAGAAGTTGGAATGATTAATTCAGCTTGAGATTATTGAATAAGTGTTAGGCAGGAGGGTGTTAATTTTTTCATGTAGTTCTTAAACTCATTGGTTGTAGAAAATCATCCCATACAGAATAGAGCCCATTAAAAGAAAGAGGAATATTTTCTTTGTGGAATTGTAATAACATGATAACATTCTACACAGTTGTTTGATAAAGTGTGTCGGAATGTATAGGTAAACACAAGTCTGGGGGCATATAACAAATGCTAGAACCTTTAAGCTTATATTACAGACAAGTGAAAACTAATAGGCGGGGATGATCCAAGATGGCCATTTAGGAACAGCTCAGGATTGCAGCTCCCAGTGAAAGCGCAGAGGGTGAGGGGACGCCGCATTTTTATTGCCCACAGACTAGGAAATTCCCGGGCAGAGGTGCTCCACGGTCACCAGCGCGGCTGTTTCGGCCAGCGCCACTGCTTTGCCCCACAAGGTTGCTTTGTCGGCGCCCCAGAGCGGCGCTTCTCCGTACAAAATACACCGGTCCGGGTGCCCTTTTGGCTGGCGATTGGAGCCACGGGAAGTCGCCCGTATGCCGGTTCAAAAAGGGGACTGAGCAGAGAACCAGGACAGTAGATT
>NW_016107382.1:7299992-7303262 GCF_001604975.1 Cebus imitator | reverse complement strand
GTAGGTGATGGGGAGGAAGGCAGCAAATCACACTGCCATGTGTGTTCCTATGCAACAATTTTGCATGTTCTTCACATGTACCCCAAAACCTAAAATGCAATAAAATAAATAAATGGAAAAAAAAAAAAGAAAACTAATAGGCATTTTTTCAGCAGGATATTAATGTAATCATATATATCAGTTGAATGAATAAATAAATGAGTTTATATGTCAAGGGACAAATATTTTAGTCTTGAGTTTTCCCTTAAATTGCCTACATGCTATTCTAGAATTTTTCATGAAGTTACTTATAAACAAAAAGCATTTCTTTTTAAATGGCTCATTAACATGACAAATACAGTGGCTTATTTTTATTACAGACTATATCTCTGTAACTGTCTTCCTGAGAGTTTTATTGAAATGGTAAAGTTTTCGGTGATCGAGAGGTGTTTGAGGCAACAGCTGTTTAATTGACGATTTTTGAATTCCATCTTTATCTTTCTATTCATTAGATATTCATTTGGAGTTAAAAAAATTAAAGCCCATCTGTATTTCTCTCCCCTACTGCCCAATACCAATTCTACATATCCTGATGTGCCTAACTTTACATTTGCAGAGGCATGTGCCTGTTATCTGAGAAGTATCATCTTGTTTACAGAATGGGTGACAGATCCTTTCCACTTTGCTTAGTGGTTCTCACATAAATTACTCTTGAGAAAATGCTCTTTGAAGATATAACCAGATGGTTTCCCTCACATACTTGAGAAGCAGATTGGCAGTTTAGTTCTCTTTCATCAATTGTTGAGTGGCTATTTCCTATCTTCCCCATGGGTGAGGATGCCAGGTAGATTTATGTCCAAAAACATACAGAGAAAATAAATTATCAATAAGTTCTTTCTTAGCAAGTAATTAGACAGAAGTCTGGCAGACTGTATTGAGAATTCCTCAGTGCTGCAGAAATGTTTTATCTCACTGGGGTTATTTGCTGCAATTGAGATGAGGTCAGAGTCCCTTAAATTCATCATACCACACCAATTACTCTTAATTTTTTTTCTAATGCTGGGTGATATTATGAAATTAGCATTACCAGAAAAGGCATTATTCAATAGGTCATTTTTATAGTGTTGTATCTAGAGTAATTATGGATATACCGAGTTAGAAATAAAACACCTCCCCCTGACCTTTGCTGCCTAAGTCATAACACTTCCTTTTTATTTCTTCATATCTTCTTCCACCCCCATTCTGGAACTCACAGCTATCACTGCTTCAGAGTGTGCCACAACTACCTGCATGATCAAAAGTAGAGCCTTTCTCAGGGCCTCATGTTTTTAAACTTCATCTGCTATTGACTGGTAGGGTACCTAATGCTGATCATTTTGCTTCCCAGCATTAGCAAAGCTTAAATAATTTCTTAATAACAGTGACTGATTGGGAAATTACTTTTTTACTCCATGGGATTTTTGAGTCTCAGTAATAGAAAGAATACAAAATTCTAATTCAAATTCAGATTTTCCCTTACTATTTTAGAAGTTGATCTCACTTTAATTTGTTATTCTGAATCAGGAATATTATTTACATTCTCCCAAATGCTGGCAGTTTTACATTTGAGTTCACAAATTGCTCAATTAGAGCAGAAAGAATCAATCCAGCTGCTTATCAGGAATTAAATAAGGTCTGTGTGATTGGCATGATGCTCAGGACCAATATCCCACCACAGCCATGTCCGTGCATCTGTTGCTGGATAATGAGAATATGTGACATTACATAGAAACTTTGCAGGTGTAATTAAGATTATAGACCTTAAGAAGGGATCTTACACTGGATTATCAGATGAATCCATTCCATTCCATTCAGTAGAGAAATTTCTTAAGCTGGAGTTAGAGATAAGTGGCAGGAAGAGAAGTCAGAACGAACATGGTAAGAAATCGTCCTGTTATTTATGGCTTTGAAGATGGAAAGGGCAACATGACTAGGGATACAGATGGCTTTGAGGAGATGAGAGAGGCTCCAACCTAATAGTCACCAAGGAAACAGAGTCCTTGCTTTTACAACTGCTTAGAAATAAATTCTGCCAACAACTTAAATACATCTGGAAGTAGATTGTCTCCAGAGCCTCTAGAGTGCAACAAAATTCTGCAGATAACTTAATTTTGGCCTTGTGAGATTTTGAGAAGGACCAGATGAATCATGCCATACCAGAACTTCTGAACTACAAAAATGAGAAATGCATAAAATTTTATATTTTTGATATATGTTACAAGAGTGATAGAAAATTAATACAGGTGTGACATCAGCAACATGGCAGAATAGGAAACTTCTAACTCTCCCTCCACATACAGACACACCAAGTAAACACGTATTCAGGGACCAATACTTAAAGTCAGAGAAATTCAGATGAGAGATTCCTATCAACTAGGCAGCTGAGAAAACATGCACAACAAATGAGAAGGAAAGGCACAGAATCACGTGCATTGGCCCCTACACTGGGCACTGTTCCATAACATCAAGAGAGGAATCCCCAACACTGAACTTCTCACCATGGAGAATAGGATTTGACTTCACATATACCACCCTCACTGAAACCCATGGTGTAACTCTTCATTCACCAATTCTGCGAGTAAAGAGGATTAAACACATTCATCTTTTTCTAGAACACAGGAAAAAAGCAGCAGTTTTATATGAATGTGCAAGTGCTTCCAGGGCTTTCAACCTTCAGAAGAGTGTAGAGAAGGGGCTTAAGAAAATGCTTCCACCAGAATTTCTGAGACACATTTAAAGCAGTGTCTAGAGGAAAATTTATGGCAATAAATGCCCACATGAGAAGGAAGGAAAAATCTAAAATCAACACCATATCGTCAAAATTGAAATAGCTAGAGGAGCAAGATAAAAAAAAAATCTCAAAAGCTAGCAGATGACAAGAAATAAATAAGATCAGAGCAGAACTGAAGGAAATAGAGACAAATAAAACCATTCAAAAACATCAATAAATCCAGGAGCTGGTTTGTTGAAAAGATCGACAAAATAGACCGCTAGCCAGGTTAATAAAAAAGAAAATGGAGAATAATCAAATAGATGCAATAAAAAATGATAAAGGAGATATCACCACTGATTCCACAGAAATACAAACTACCATCAGAAATTACCACAAACAAGTCTATGCACATAAACCAGTAAACCTGGAAGACATGGATAAATTACTGGACACTTGCACCCCCCAAGCCTAAACCAGGAAGAAGTTGAAACCCTGAATAAGCCAATAACAAGGACTAAAGTTGAGGCAGCAATTAATAG
>NW_016107382.1:7296164-7299697 GCF_001604975.1 Cebus imitator | reverse complement strand
AAAAAGAAAACTTCAGGCCAATATCCATGAAGAACATAGATGCAAAAAGCTTCAATAAAATACTAGAGAACCGATCGCAACAGCACATCAAAAAGCTTATCCATCACGATCAAGTAAACATCATTCTGGGGATGCAAGGCTGGTTCAACATACACAAGTATATAAATGTAATCTACCACATAAACAGAACCAAAGACAAAAACCACATGATTATCTCAATAGATGCAGAGAAGATCTACGAAAAAATTCAACGGCCCTTTATGCTAAAACTTCCCAATAAACTATGTATCAGTGGAACATATCTCAAAATAATAAAAGCTATTTATGACAAACCCACAGGCAATATCATACTGAATTGGAAAAAACTGGAAGCATTCCCTTTGAAATCTGGTACTAGACAAGGATGCTCTCTCTCCCCACTCCTATTCAATATAGTATTTGATGTTCTAGCCAGAGCAATCAGGCAAAAAGAAGACGTGAAGGGTATTCAATAAGGAAAGGAGGAAGTCAGATTGTCTCTATTTGCAGGAGACATGATTGTATATTTAGAAGACCCCACCATCTCAGCCCAAAATCTGCTTAAACTGATTAGCAACTTTAGCAAGCTTTCAGGATACAAAATCAATGTGCAGAAATCACAAGCATTCCTATACACCAATAACAGACTAAAAGAGAGTCAAATCAAGAGCAAACTCCCATTCACAATTGGTACAAAGAGAATAAAATACCTAGGAATACAACTAACAAAGGATGTAAAGGACTTCTTCAAGGAGAACTATAAATCACTGCTCAATGAAATAAGAGAGGGGACAAACAGATGGAACAACATTCCATGCTCATAGTTAGGAAGAATCAATATTGTGACAATGGCCATACTGCCCATAGCAATTTACAGATTCAAGACTATCCCCATCAAGCAATCTATGACCCTTTCCACAGAAATTGGAAAAAAAAAAACACCTTAAAATTCGTAAGGAACCAAGAGAGAACCCACATAGCCAAGACAATCATAAGCAAAAACAACAAAGCTGGAGGTATCATGGTACCTGACTTTATACTACAAGGCTACAGTAATCTAAACAGTATGTTACTGGTACCAAAACAGAGATATAGACCAATGGAACAGAACAGAGGCCTCGGAGGCAATGCCACACATCTACAACCATCTGATCTTTGACAAACCTCACAAAAAGAAGCAATGGGGAAAGGATTCCCTGTTTAATAAATGGTGTTGGGAAAACTGGCTAGCCATGTGCAGAAAACAGAAACTGGACCCCTTACTGACACCTTACGCTAAAATTATCTCTTGATTGTCTAAAGATAAACATAAGACCTAACATCATAAACACCTGAGAAGAAAACCTAGGCAATACCATTCAGGACATAGGCATAGGCAAGGACTTCATGACTAAAACACCAAAAGCAGTGGCAACAAAAGCCAAAATAGACAAATGGGATCTAATTAAATTCCAGAGCTTGTAAACAGCAAAAGAAACAATCATTAGAGTGAACTGGCAACCAACGAATGGGAAAAAATATTTGCAATCTACCCATTTTACAAAGGGCTAATATCCAGAATCTACAAAAAACTAAAACAAATTTACAAGAAAAAAAACAAACCCATTTAAAAATGGGTGAATGACTTGAACAGACACTTTTCAAAAGAAGACATACATGAGGCCAACAAACATGAAAAAATGCTCATCATCACTGGTCATAGAAAAATGCAAATCAAAACCATAGTGAGAAACCATCTCATGCCAGTTAGAATGGCGATCATTACAAAATATGGGGACAACAGTTGCTGGAGAGGATGTGGAGAAATAGTAACAATTTTACACTGTTGGTGGGAGTGTAAATTAGTTCAACCATTGTGGAAGACAGTGTGGCAACTCCTCAAGGACCTAGAAATAGAAATTCCAGGAGGGACTATCCAAGATGGCCGTTTAGGAACAGCTCAGGATTGCAGCTCCCAGTGAAAGTGCAGAGGGTGAGTGGACGCCGCGTTTTTATTGCCCACAGACTAGGAAATTCCCAGGCGTAGGTGCTCCATGGTCACCAGCGCGGCTGTTTTGGCCATTGCGGCTGTGCCGGCCAGCGCCGCTGCTTTGCCCCGAGCGGCTGCTTGGTCGGCGCCCCGGAGCTGCGGTTCTCCGTACAAAAAACACCGGTCTGGGTGCCCTTTTGGCTGGCAATTGGAGCCACGGGAAGTCACCCATACGTCGGTTCAAAAAGGGGACTGAGCAGAGAACCAGAACAGTAGATTCCAGGGCAAAAAAAGCGCCAAAAACCTCAGTGCCGCTGTTTAAGCCAGCCCAGTGAGTGGCCACAGGGGAAAACAAACAGACCCCGGCACCTCTTCAACAGGCGACTGGAACACCAACTTAAAAAAGGCTCTGAGGCAGGGAGCCAGGCGATCAGGCTCGGCTGGTCCCACCCCCACAAAAGAACAGCAACCAGAAACTCTGGATTGAGAGTTTCACAGCAAGCGCAGCTGAACCCAGGACGGTCCAGCTCTGTGGGGGAGGGGCGTCCGCCATTACCGAGGCAGCCCGCCGTTGCCAAACAACCCACCATTGCTGAGGCAGCCTGCCGTTGCCAAGGCAACCCGCCACAGCAGAGACTCCGCCCAAACAGAGGCGGCCCACCATCGCCAAACCAGTTCTAACTACACCCATATAAACAGGACTGCAGGGAAGTTCACTCGGCAGCGGGGGCGGAGCCCACAGCAGCTCAGCAAAGCTGCTATAGGCCGACAGTGACTAGGCTGCCTCCTTGCTGGGCTGGGCAGGTCTGAAGGAAAAAAGAAAAAAAGAAGGCAGCAGCATAACGGAAACTCCTAAAGCCCTAAATCCCTGGGACAGAGCACCTGGGAACAAAAAGCAGTTTATGGGTTCTGCTGCAGCAGACCTAAAAGTACCTGCCCAGCAGCTCTGAATGAACAACAACAGAGCTCACAGCTCACCATTTGAGCTCCTATAAAGAAGAAACCATCTCCTCAAGCAGCTCCCTGACCCCTATATATCCAAAAAGACACCTCATAAAAGAGAGATCAGATTGACACTAGGCGGGTATCCTTCTGAATCAAAGATAGCAGAAGAAGAAAACTGGTAACAACCCTTGCTACTCAGCAGCTGCTGCAGGTGAACCCCAGGCAAGCAGGGCCTGGAGTGAACCTCAGCAGACCTACAGCAGAGGGGCCAGACTGTCAGAAGGAAACCAAGAAACAGAAATAACCTCATCATCAACAAACAGAACGTCAATCTGAAAGATTTGAGACCCAATCTGAAAGCCAAAAACCACAAAGTCGACAGGTGGATAAATCCTTAAAGATGGGAAGAAACCAGCGAAAAAAGGATGAAAACACCCGAAACCAGAACACTTCTCCTCCTAAAAGGGATCACAACCCCTCACCAGCAAGGGAACAAAGTTGGATGGAGAACGAGTGTGATGAAATGACAGAATCAGACTTCAGAAGGTGGGTAGTAAGAAACTTCTGTGAACTTAAAGAACATGTTCTAACCAAATGCCAA
>NW_016107382.1:7259221-7292647 GCF_001604975.1 Cebus imitator | reverse complement strand
TATATATATATATATATACACACACATATATGAAAAAAAAAGAAATAAAAAGAAAACACTTCCCAATATATGTTCAAAGAAAAGGTTTATGACATACTCTTTCGGTGGCTACTGTGTGGCCTGGATTCACACTAACGTTCATCAAAAATTTGAAAGGGCTGGCAAATATTAACCACCACCAGATTGAGAAAAGAATTTGCATTTAGAACACCTACTCCTCTGGTTCACCCCAGTGATAGCTCCATGTCTGTCAGCCCCTCCTGGAAGGAATTTGCCCACACATTGAATATCTCAACATTTATATTTTCCACCCAAGTGACTGCCTCCCAAATCTCTTAGTTCTGGAGCAGAAGGGCCTGGCATATAAGTGTCTCTGTAGATCATAGAAAAAGAGTAGTATTATTACACGGGTATACAAGCACTTTCAAGGTCTTTAACCTATAGAAGCCATGCAGAGAAGGGGCTTTAAAATATGACTATTTCTCCCTGGAATGAATTATAACACAATTTTGCACTGACTACTTGGCTTCTAACTTGCATTAGAAAGTTAAAGAGGCAGATAAATGTTAGCCCTCCAGAAGCCTGAGAAGCAGATTGATACTTCCTGATCATTTTCCTCCAAATCACCCTAGCAATAACTCCTATTCTATGAATCCCTTCTGGAAACTTTCCACACACTGAGCACCCAAACTTTAATAGCTTCTACCTGAGGGACTGCATTCTAAACCTACCTCTGGAAGGAGGAAGGGCTAGACATATGGAAATTTCCCCAGATCACAGGATGAAGAATTGGGTTTAAATGAACACAGGAATAGTCCAGTGTCTACATTTTCTTGAGGCAATGCAAAAGGGGTAGGGACATGCAGTTTCCATTTATTCTCTGAAAGAGGGTTATTGCACATACTTCCAGTGGCTACTTGATGTCCCAGCTTCTAACAAAAATTTGCATGATGGAACTTACAGGGTAAATAAATAATGGCCTTCTGGCAGCTGGAGCCAGAATGCAGAACTTTATGAGCTTCATCTCCAACTTTGTCCCAGTAATGAATCTATACCTACTCATTGTTCCTAGAAAAAGCTTGGCCACCCACTGAGTGCCACAATATCCACAGTTCTCATCAAAGAGAGTGTCTCTTTAATAATTAGCTCTAGAAGCCAATGGGGCTTTGTCTTTCTGAGTAGCTGTAGACCACAGTAAACAAAGAGGTGAACTTACAACGGGTCCACATCTAGCAGCTATCTCAGGTTACAGCCTGAACCTGAGTATAGGCATTTGCCACAGATTGTCTTCACAGGTTAGTGCAAGCAAAGTGAGAGATAAACAGCAGTTCAGCTTCACCATGAAGGTAGAAGTAATTGATCCACACAACAAAACTCCTCACTTTTCCAACAACATCAAGAGAGTCTAATCCTAATTTACCAGTCTCATAGTACTGATAGGATGTGGCACATCCTAAGCTCCAGGTGGCTACCAAAAACAGAAACAGCAGTACAGACAAAAATACAGACCTGAGAGTACCTTAAAATGTTTGGACAAACAGACTGGTGATATTCGTCTCCTACAATAAGCCATTCTGACAAGACAGGAAGAAATAGTCATCTTATAGTATGCAAAGACACCAATATAGAGAGTCAAGGAAAATAAAGAAACATAATGTATTCCAAATAAAAGAACAAGATAAATTTCCAGAAACTGACCTGAGTGAAGATATGTTTTACCTGGAAAGTAACACAGTGGTCATAAATATTACCATTGAGTTCAGGAGAGCATTACAAAAAGAAACTCAGAATTTCAACAAAGAAATTATATATGTGTATTATATGTACGCAGACTAGATCAAGCAAAAGAAAGGATTGGTCACTGAAATCATAAAATCTGAAAGAAAAGAAAGAAAGAAGGAATAAAAGGAAGAAAGAAAAAAAAGAGAAAAGGAAGGAAGGAAGGAAGGAAGGGGAAAATGAGTGAGGATAGTTTGAGAGACTTATAAAACACTATTAGGCATTGTAAGTGAACCAGAAAGAGAAGAGGGAGAGAAAAGAAAAAA
Organism: Cebus imitator; assembly: GCF_001604975.1. Classification (NCBI taxonomy): domain Eukaryota; kingdom Metazoa; phylum Chordata; class Mammalia; order Primates; family Cebidae; genus Cebus; species Cebus imitator. Next base: position 7,290,602 of record NW_016107382.1, on the reverse strand, counting down.
GAAAATGGAAATCAAAGAAATAATTACAGTAAACTTTCCAATCCCATAAAAGGAAAATAGAAATCCAAACCCAGAAAGTCCAAAATAATAGCAAATACCATGAATACAAAGGGACCCACATTGAAACCCATCATAATCAAATTGTCAAAGGTTAAACACAAGGAGTTTTGCAAGCAGAAAGAGAGAAATAAATTGTTACATAGAATGAAATTGCCATAAGTTTATCTACATATTTTTTCAGCAGAAACCTTCTTGTCTAAAGTGGAGTGAAATGACATATTCAAAATCCTGAAAGAAAAAAATTGCCAAACCCAAATACTATACCCAGAAATCCATATTTCACAATGCAGAGGTAATGCTTTATCAGACAAACAAAAGATAAGAGAGTTCATTACCATTAGAAGGTTCTTACAAGAAATCCTAAAAGGAATTCTTTAAGCTGAAGAAAGAGAACACTAATTAGTAATGTTAAACGAAAGTATAAAACTCACTGGTAAAACTAAGTACATTGTCAAATAAAAACATTCTGATACTGTAATGGTAGTGAGTAAATCAATTGTATCTCTGGTATAAAGGTGGAAAAGCAAACCTCTGAAAAACAACAATCTACAATAATTTGTTAAGGATACAAAATATTTTTAAAATGTAAATTATGACATTAAAAACACAAAATGATAGAAAGTACAATAAAAATCTAGTTTGTGTATGTGATCAAATTTAATTTGTAATCAGTTTAAAACACCCAGTTATAAGCTTTTTATGTAAGCTTCTAGGTAATCAGAAAGCAAAAGACTATAATAGATGTACAAAAGATAAAAAGAAAAGATCCAAAGAATATCACTACAGACAGTCATTAAATAACAAAGAGAGAGAGAGACATAAAGATATACAAAACAGCCAGAAAATAATTTTTAAAATTGCACTAGTATGTTCTTATTTGTCAATAATTAGATTGATTAGGAATGCATTAAATTCTCTAACAGCAAAAAACAAACAAAACAAACCCTAGAATGGTTGAATATATTAAAAACAAGACTCAGTTATATGCTGCCTACAAGAGACTTATACCACATTAAGGGCACTCAGACTGAAAGTGAAGAAATAGAAAAAGATATTCCATGCAAAGAAATAAAAAGGGAACAGAGGTAGCTCCACTTATTTTCAGACAAAATAAACTTTAGATAGAAAACTGTAAAAACAGACAAACAGGGTCATTTTGTTGTGGTAAAATTGTAATATCAAGAGGATATTATAGTTATGAATATATATGACCCCAACCTAGCACCTAAATATGTAATGCAAACATGAAGATATTTGAAGGGAGACATATTGTAACACATAATGAGATATAAATTATTATTTGATTACTTTTCAACATATGACAAATCTTTCAGACAAACGACTGATAAGAAAACATTGGATTTCAGCTAGACATTAGACAAATAGGGCCTAACAAACATATACAGAACATTATACCCAATGGCAAAGAAATACACATTTATATCAATTATTTTCTGACTACAATAGTATGAAATTGGAAATCAATAGCAGGAGGAATCATAGAAAACAAATGAACATTTGACAATTAAACAATATGTTCCTGAACAACTATTGAATCAAAGAAAAAAATAGGAAATTAAAAAATATATATCTAAAGACACAAAACTGAAAGCACAACATATCCAAATTTATGAGATGCAGCAAAAGCAGTTCTAAAAGGAAGTTTGTAGCAATAAATGCCATATTAAAAAAAAAAGAAAAAATGAAGTCCAAAGTTAGTAGAAAGAAAAATCAGAAGAGAAATATATAAAATACAAAGTACAAAAATAATGTCAATAAAATGAATAGTTTTTTTTAAAGCAAAATTAAAAATTCCTTTTTTTTCTAGACAAACTAAGAAAAAAAAAGAAGACTGAATAGATAAAATCATAAATGAAAGAGGAGACATTACAAATGACAATAGAAATATAAAGGACCCTAAGAGACTACTATGAACAATTATATGCCTGCAAATTGGACAATCTATAAAAAATAGATAAATTCCTAGAAACATATAAGCTACCTAGACTTAATACTAATGAAATTTAAAATCTCAAAAAACTAATAATGAATTGAGAGATCAAATCAGTAATTAAAAATATTCCATCAAATAAAATTCTAAGATCATTTGGCTTTATGGCTCAATTCTACCAGACATTTAAAGAACTAATACCAGTCCTTCTTAAACTTTTTATTTCTTTATTATTATTTTTTAATTTATTATACTTTAAGTACATATTATACTTTCACTTTTAGCAAAGGTTTCAGGAGCACACAATGGGGAAAGGACAGTCTCTTCTATAAATGGCTTTGGGAAAATTGTATATTTACATACAGAAGAATGAAAATGGACATTTGTTTTTCTATTTATGTAAGAATAAACTCAAACTGGATTAAATACTTAAACATCAGATTTGAACATATAAAGCTATTGGAAGAAAACAGGGAAAAGTTCCATGACACTGACTTGGGCAGAGATATTTTGGATATGACCCCAAAAGCACAGGCAACAAAAGCAAAAATAAACAAATGAAATTTCACTGAAATAAATAGCTTCCACACAGCAAGATAATAGAGTGAAGAGACAACCCACAGAATGGATGAAAATATTTGTAAATTGTATGCTGGATGAGGGGCTAATATTTGAAATATATAAAGAACACGAAGTACTTAAAAATGAGAAAACAAGTAACCATATTAAAAAGAGACAAAGGGCTTGAATATATATTTCTTGTCTTACAAATAGCTAACAGATATATGAAAAACATGCTGAACATGTTTAATCATCAAAGTAAATTAAAACTACAATGACACATCACTTCATACTTGTTAGATTGACTATTATGAAAAAGATAAAAGATCAGTGTTGGCAAAGATGTAGAGAAAAGACAACCCTTAAACTCCCTTGGTGGTATTGTAAATTAATACATTTTGGTAAACAGCATGAAGGGTTCTCAAAACCTAAATATAAAATTACCCTATGATCCAGCAATCTCATTACTGGTTGTATAGCCAAAGGAACTCGAATCAAAATACCAAAGACATATATGCACTCGCATGTTTATTGTAGCATTATTAACAAAAGCTAAGATATGGAAACAACCTATATGTCTGTAAAAAGATAAATTCTTAAAATTATATGTAATATATATTATAAAAATTGTACGTACTAAAATGAATTCACTTATGTACAACCAAACTAAATAGAGCCAGGAGGCCATGAAGGTAAGGGAGAAAGAGGAATTCAACCACCATATTCCTGATAACAGGATATATTTCAAAAGTTTTCGCCAAACCTCAGCCTTGTACAAAGACCATCTCTATGAAGACATCTTTCCAGTAACCATTTACCCTGGGCCTGATGTCACCCATGCTTATTAATTATTGTGACCAAGAATTCGTATTTAAAATTAATTTAGGTAATAATTATGTAAACCTCTTCCATTTGCCTGTAAAAACCTCCACTTTATTTGTCTCTCTCGATATAACTATAGTCCTCCAGGATTCACAATAGCATTCACACCCAGGATTTGCAAATTCCCTATTTACTCCTGAATGAGTGTTTTTCTTGAAGAACTGCATTCTCTGTTTTTCTTTTTAGGTTCACAATACTTTTTTTTCTTTTTAGGTTCCGTAGAATACTATTCAGGCTTAAAAAAGAAAAGAAAATGAAAATTCTGCCATTTGGAACAACATGGTTGAGCCTATGTTTTCTAGCTTTAACCACGTTTTTGAAATGACCTGGGACAGAGACACAAATATCATATTATCTCATTTACATGCAAAATAGAAAATGTCAAACTCATAGAAATAGAAAATAGAATGGGAATTACCAGAAGCTGGGAGAATGAGATAGATGTCAAATCAATAGAAGTATAGAGAGCAGATTGGTGATTATCAGAGGATGGGGGTAGGGTTGAATGGGAAAAGGAGAGTTGTTGGTCAACTGGTACAAAGTTTCATTTAGATAAGAGTAAAAATTTCTGGTGTTATTTGCACAGCATGATGACCATGACTGTCATTAAAAATATTTATTGTATATTTCAAAGTAGCTAATAAAGAGGATTTTAAATGTTCTCACTACAAAGAAATGACAAATATTTGAGGAGATATGTTAGTTAGCCAGATTTGATCATTCAATAATGTATGTGCATATCAAAACATCACATTGTACTCCATAAACATCTGTCAATTATTTGTCAAGAAAAAGAAAATACAATTTAAAAATAAAACTAATACAGATTTTGTTTTGTACCTGAAATTACAATACTACTTGATGAACACCTAAAATGTTGAAGTAACTTTGTAATTGATAATTGATCAATGAGTAGTGTCTGGAAGAATTTGGAAGAATATAATAGAAAAAGACTACTTAGAAAAGATTTTTGATAGCCAAAAATGGACATTAAAGAGTTTATCAATGAGTATTCAGATAGAAGTAAAGAAAATTATGGAGAAACTGTGAATCATCTTAGAAAAATCTAAATCTCTGTGAACACTATTGACAGAAATTTGAACTACAACGACACTGCCGTATAAGTGCTCCTTGAAAAGTGAAGAACATGTTATAAGAAACTTGGGAAAGGAGTGTTCTTTTTATTTTAGTGGAAGAATGCTTAGTAAAAGGATGTCCTGCAGTTATGAGGAATGATGATATGAAGAGCCATTTATTCAGTCTAAGCCTCAGAGGAATGCTCACTATTCCCTTCACCTCTGACATTACCAAAAGACTATGCCCAGGCTATGTGGGGAAAAAAGTCAAGTTACCCCAGTTGTTCTAAACAAAGCCACCCTAAAGTTGTCCTAAACAACAACAAAAAAAGTTGTTACCCTAGTTGTCCTAAACAAGGCCATCTTGAATCATCTTACACCCAGCCACCGCCTTACCACATGAGTGAATCCAATGAAATCAACAAAGCCATCTCACTGCCCACATCAGAAGAACGAGTAACAATCCTTTAGTTTTATGTGCCATTATATTTTTGTGATTATTTGCAATGTGGCATTATTTTCAGCCAGTAGTAAACTAATATTTTGTGATTATTTACATCATCTATTTTTTCCATTAAACAATAAGCTCCATGTGGGTAGGGACTATAGCTCTATATACTATTTAATTATCTTTCAAACTCTAGAGGGTTAAAGATAGCGGGAAATGATTTCATAAGTAATTTAAGTGATGTTGTATAAGCAATAATACAAACAATGAAAAATCAGCTTCTTAAGGACACTCTGAAAAATATGATTAATAAATAGGATTAGGCCATATAAATATTTTGAAAAAAAAATAAGGAAGGAAAGCAAATACATTCACTTAGGTGAAAGGCAGGATATGCAATAAGAATTGATTTAAAAAGGAAGATGTTAGGATCTCAGCATTAATAAGTGGATAAAAGGGGAAAAATTGTAGATTTTTGAAAAGTATATGAAATTTCATAATTCTGTCCAGGCCAGGCACGGTGGCTTATGCCTGCAATCTCAGCACTTTGGGAGGCCGATGTGGGCAGATCACCTGAGGTTCGGGGTTCAAGACCAGCCTTGCCAATATGGTAAAACTTTGTCTCTACTAAAAATAAAATTAGCCAGGCATGGTGGCAGCACCTGTGATCCCAGCTACTCAGGAGGCTGAGGCAGGAGAATTGCTTGAACCCAGGAGGCAGGGGTTGCAGTGAGCCTATATTGTGCCATTGCACTCCACACTGGGCAAAAGAGTGAGACTCCATCTTAAAAAATAATAATAATAAAATTATTCTATCTAGTATTCAGTATTTTTTCAGTGTTGTGACATGTGATCTAAAATTTCAGAAACATTAATTTGTAATAACTAAAGACATTCTGTGCTCACTTTTTTCTTGAACATAAATAGGTGACACATGACATTCTCCTGTGTGTCCTGTCTGAATTGTAGCAGATAATCTGTACATTACTAATGCAGCCACCCATCATCTGACACTAATAAGGCAAATATTTGAGAGCCAGGGATACCTGCAGTTTTTCGGCATGACTACAAATGAAGTTACTTCAATACATATTGACCACTTTGTCTGCCAGTATGGTATCTAAAAAGTTCTGTTTTTCAGTACAATCTTAAGACTTTTGGCACAGGGAGATTATTGGATTGAAAGTAACAAAATACCAATAAAAACACTCTTTTCTATCAGTGAGGATCTGGAGACACTTATGACTTCCTACATTTGCTTATTTAGACATTGCTCAAATTTTTAATGTTTATATTTTATTGTATCTATTTCTGTAAAAATATTGAAGATCGTGGATGATTTATGTGAATATTAACTTCAGAATAATCTATAAAATTATACATTTAAAATTATTTTCTAAGTAGTTACTTCAGTATTCAAAGATAGCTATTGACTACTTATGTTTGTAGAAAAATGTGTGAAATTAATTTGTTATTAAAGCTATTTTATTTTGTTAGCTTGTTTTTCTTAGTGTAATGATGTATTTCAGGCATAAATACCAATCTATTTTCTGAAAGATTTTAGTGTGATAGCCATTTCTCTTCAGTATAAATATATTCACTTCAGTAAAAAATTAAGAAATATGAACTTTCACTTAGAGAGTTAAAATTTTTGGAAATTTCTTAGATATTTTTATAGTTGATTGATATTCTCTATTAGAGTTGATATTTTACTTGATTTTAATATATACTTGCCCTCCTTGAACCATATAAAATAGTTTCTATATCAATACCTTCCAAATGTACCTTTGTGTCATTTACTTACTTGTGTAACTTTATTGTCATGACATTATGATTCTAGAGAGAAACAGTACCCATTGATATTATTTATTAAATTGACCAGTTAAAATATAAACATAAATGCAACTTTTTCCCCTATAATCAATACCAGTGATGCTAATTTATGAATTGAGTTATATCAAGAGCAGTCAGATAATTCTCAGAACATTATGGTGTAATTTGTGCTTTCAAAGATACAATTTTAAAATGTAGAGAAGTGTCCTTATTGAAATATAAGAATAATGATAATTTTTGAGTAAGTTTTGCACTGTAAAGTTAAAGAAACTAGGACACTAAAATAAAAAAGTCTGGGTTATTTTATTGGGAGGATTTACAATTTATTCTTTGCAAGTCAGATTCTTAATAGTTTTTATGTATATTAAATTAGAAAAATATTCCAAGATAAACTGTATCTATTACATCTGTAAATGCAAGGAGTAATTCAAGACTAAAATGTATATGAATATAATTTTAAGAAAAAATGCTTTTTCAAATGTTTTTGAGGGTTTATAGATGAATACCTTTGCTTCTATAAAAATCAAGAATGGTATGCATACTGTTTAAAGAAAGAGTTGATATTTGGAGGATAAAAACATTAAAGGAACCTTCTGCTTTCTGATTTAGAATACCTACTAAGAATGATGACAACAGCTGTCCGTTAAAACAATGTGAACCGAACCAGTAAATAGAAAGATTTAACGGTACCCTGTTTATTAATACTACACAGACATAGTACTAATAATCTGTCAATAGTTTGATGTTATTTTTTTCCATTGAGTTAATACATAAATTGGCAATCAACAATCAAAAGCAAAACTAAGTCTGAATTATTTTGAATAATTCTTCATAGACAAGAATTTTGTAGTTTTACATTTGCAAAATGTATAGATTTATTCTTATTAAATAAATGCCATTTTGCTGGAGTTTTACTATACATTGAGTATTGTGGGAATTCAAATATTGACATATAGCTCTTATCTCCAAGGTGCTTATCATGCACTTTGGGATAAATTACACACTAATGTGAAAAACTATAAAAGTAATTGTCTTAGTCCATTTGGCTCCTATAACAAATTACCATAGATTGGATGCTTAAACGAATAAAATTTATTTTTCACAACTCTAAGGCTGGAACTTTGAGATCAGGGTGCCACTGTAATTGGGTTCTGGTAAGGGCTCTCTGCCTGATTTGCAGAGGCCATCTTCCTGCTGTGCCCTCACATGGTGAAAGAGAGCAGAAAGAAATAAAAAAGCAGACTCTATTGTTTTTTAACTATTATTTTGTGTTTTTAAGCTAAAACTGTTAAGGAAGGCCACAAAGTGGAATTTGATGTAAGTAGAATTTCCCTTTAATTAGGCACTTGTGAAGCAATGTAAATAGTAAATAAATACATGTATGGAGTTGGGAATGAGTAATAACTTCTGTCAAGATACTGACCCCACATAAATAGAAAATAAATGTAACATGGAAGATAAAGCATAAAAGAAAATTTGAACCTACATGATGGGTAGATTTGAATTACCAGCTCAAGAGGCGACCTTTGTTCCCTATATGTTTACTCCATGAAGTATATGGATTCTTGGAAGATACATCTGGAGCCACTTCTATAAGCAAACAGGAAATCAGACTGCAACTCCATCTCCCATGTTTAAACTTATTTGGCACCATTTCCATAAATTTTATGTAAGTATTGTATGCAAAACTGAAAGCTCAAATATCAATTTTCTAGGTTATAGGGAGTCAGTAAAATTTTAAGATCAAGGGCAATTTTATTAAGAAGACTAATAGTATGCAGGTGGCAAAAAAATAGCTAAATATTAAAATAATTTATTCACATCATTAAGAGGCACAAAGATAGAGTTGGTTTAGGTGGTCTGTGGAATCCCACATAGCAGGCAGTCTAGTTGTTGTGAGTCATAGGGACAGAATATATATTGACTTTGCTTATGGCATCACTGGGCCAGTTGTTTATCCTGACTGTGGTGGGTAGAATTGGAATGAGGAAACAGAAGCACCGTAACTATCATCCTCATCAAGGCCACATAGAGAGGAGTTCACCATATGAAGAAATATGAAGCACAGCATGTATCCAATACAGAATAAATTATAGGAGCAGTAAATCATTAAGTAATTGTAGGTGGGATGCTTTGGAGCTGATGCCTGTGGAGAGCTGGAGATAGAAATTTATTACAGCTTAGGAAAGAAGAGGTAAAGAGCTGAACCAGGGTAGCAGGCCTGAAATAGAAGAGCATGTGTATCATAAGAAAAATAAACTTATTCTTTTCACTTTTATATACTTATATCGTGTCAAGCATCTTAACAATTTGAAAAACAGTTTTGCCCTCACCAACTTTCTAAATGGCCTAAAATTGGTTTGTCCTCCGAACATTTCAAATATACTTTTTGGCTTGTAGGACACATTTATTCACTTTTGCTGAAAATACTACCAATTCTTATGATCAAATGTTTATTTCTCTCTTTCATTTGTTCCTATTAATTTCCAATTTGCTGTTTACCGCAAATCTTCTATTGTGTATTAACTCATTTTCTTCAGTCCTCCTTTCCTTCCCAACCCTATCAAAGTATCACTTCCTAAATAAGCCCTCTTGAGGTAGACAATCTAGAATCTCACCACCACCTAACACTCCTGCTGTCTCTGCTTTGATTTTATTCTTATACTATATATGCTATGTACTATCTAGTATAGTGCATAGTATTATTATATATGTGATATATATATTTATATTGTATATATCACAACCTATTTTTTTCCTCTGTACTGTAAACTGAAACAGGCCACTTTTTTTTTTTATTCTATCCACTGCTATATTCTCTGCACTTAGAACATTTATTATCACATTATAGGCATGAAATAATATTTCATGAATAAGTTACCTAAAACTAATTTTTTAATTCTAGGACATGTCTTGAAATTCACATCATTTTTACTTAAAAATAATTTATTATTTATTGAAATCCCACTTTATGCTATACACTGTAAAAATTTTTGAATATAGAGAAATGAACAAAAATGTATGGTCCCAAATTTCATGGACCTTATAGTTCAGCAGGAATGCTGACACTTATGCAAATTTTCAAACAAAAGTATAACTATAAAATATTACAAACAGTAGGACAAGAAAATATGTTTTAACAAAAAAGCAAGCAAGCCTGCTCTAAGAAGTGACTTTTTACTAGGGGCATAAAAGAGATCTAAGAGCTAGCTAAGCAATAGAAGTAGGCAGGGGCCATTGTAAATGGAATGAATAGTCTGAATCAGTAAAGTTTTGGCTTGTAAAGAAACAAAAAGGTCAATATACCTTGAGCTTTTAATGAGGAAAAGATTGGACTATAATAAATTTAGAGAGATAGACAATTATCAGAACACAAAGAAACTTGAAAGACCTAGCAAAGATATTAATATACAACTATAGTTGATCTACTACAGTGGTTGTCAATCATACTAAACCCAGTATCCTTTCTCTAACAAATGATTTATAATGCTCTTTTATTATTAAGATTAATTCAATCATTATGTAACCTATGTATATACATAGTTTCAATAAAACTCAATACACTGGTAATACTCTAATTATGTTATAAAAGAAAAATAAAAGGAAAACAATTGTGTAATAAAATAATATGTATTCAAATCTGTGTATATGTTTCAATGTTTCCATGTTGGAGCATATCTCCATTATAAGACATTGAAGTAACCAAAAGGTTACATTTGTGTATAGTGTCATCTCGAATTGCCAAATTTATGAAGGAGATGAACACAAGTTATTGTTGTGGTAACTCAGGTATAAGTTGAGTTATTTCAACAGCAATGAAAACAACTTTGGGTTAATTTTTGTACAAAACAAGTACATTCTTTTCTTCATTTATATTGTAATTTCCTTCTCAGAAATTTTGATATAAATTACACTTTGCAAAAAATATGTGTTAGTTTGTAATGTGCAGTTAGAGTCTAGGCTCACATGGCTACAAATACATTTTTCACATACATATATCTTTCATCATTCATTCAAAAGTCACACATCACACAAGATGAGGGAAAATTCTTAAATGTTTAAGGTTGCTTTACAAATATCAAGAAGACGAACATCTGATACATAGAATGTCAATGGTAAGGCCACCATCATTTTAATTACAAGTAAAACCCTTCAAATCATTTCTAAAATGTCTCTTAAGGGCTAAAGGCACCTACTGATTTACAAGACCAATTTTAACTGGGTAAAAGTGTTAAAATTTCTAACGCATTATTAAGCTTGAATAATTAAAATGCTCATTCAGAAAGCCTAATAGAATTGAAAAAGTCAGAAAGTATGCTAGAAGAATACCTCTGAGGACTGTAATATCTCTAATGTGACTAGAACAGATATCAATATTTTTCTCTTCCGGACAGCACACTATTTATGTTTTTAATATACATCCAGGATGCCTGTGTAGTTTTATTTTTTCTTTAATTAGTTGTAAAATGTAAAATATAAAAATAAATTATGGAGCAAGATTTTTACCTCGGTAGCCTTACATCAATAGTAAATTTCATAGCCCAACATTAAATTAGAATAAATGGGTTACTTGGCTAAAATGTACCTCTAAGAACTACAAATAAATTTCTTAATCTTTCTTTTTCTTTTTCTTTCCATTATTTGTAGTCTTCCTCTTCACCAGCATGGCAGTAAAAATTAGGAGATGACCACAGTGTGAAAAAAGGGAAGGTGGGCCATATTTTAGGAGTGAATCCAGAAAGTATTTCTGATATCCACTAGATGATGGTTACTTCAAGCTGGTGAGACAGCTTTGTGGTCTGCCGTCTAGCTCTAAAGAGCAAACCAAACAAGGAAAAAGAAGAAGAATACAACTTATATACAAAAAGATATACATATTTCTGATATGTGTATATGATAGACGAAAGGTGGTTTAAATTGGTTAATACAATGACTTGAGAATCCCATCATTTACCAACATTCACTATATGGCTTCATTCATGAACCTATAGTAAGAACATTTCTGTTGACTGCAAGGGCCACAGTCACACATTATAAATTGGCAAAATCGAAGGAAAAAGAGGCATCATTGCTTTCTACATCTTCCTCTTTAGATGGTGGGAATTCTGTCTAAAGGCTCACAATATACTTCTTGCATCTTATTGTCCTGAATTTGTTCCCATGTTCATTGTTGAACCCCTGGATTCAAAGGGGACATTAGCCTTCCCCAAAGCTGCTTCAGATTGGTTGTGAAAATGGAGTCCAGGTTGGAAGAAGGGATGGGGAATACTTTAAATCTAAAGATCTATTGTAAAATATGAAATTATGAAGATTTATCCTTATGCTTTCTTTTAATGATATTATTGCTTTAGCTGTCACATTTAGTTGTTGATCCATATTGTTAATTTTTGTACTTTCTGTTGAGGTAGTTACAGGTCCAAATACATTCTAATGAAAGTGCTTATTCAGTTATGCCAGCACCATTTGTTGAAGAGACTATTCTTTCCCATTGAATGGTCTTGGCATCCTTGTTGAACATTCATTAGCTGTTTGGATTTATTTCTGGAAGCTTAATTCTATTTCACTAGATGTTTGGATTTATTTCTGGAAGCTCAATTCTATTCCATTTGTCTAAATGTTCAACCTGATGTCAGTACCATACTGTTTTGATTACTGGAGGTTTATAACAAGTTTTGAAAATTAGTATGAGTCCTCTAACTTTGGTCTTCTTTTGCAATACTGTTTTGCAATTTCATATGAATTTGGTGACTGACTTTTCTATTTCTGCAAAAAGAAAGTCATTGGAATTTTGATATGGATTGTATTGAATCTATAAAATATTTTGGGGAGTATTATCATTTTAACAATCTAAGACTTTCAATTTGTAAACATGTCTTTTCATTTAACTAAGCCTTCTTTAATTTCTTTCAGTAACTCTTTGTAGTTTTATTTGGTTAAATTTATTTGTAGATATTTTACTTTTTATGCTATTGGAAATGGGATTTTTGTCTATTGTAACTTGTAATTTATAATTACACTATTGTAAATAGAATTGTCTTAATTCATTATCAGATTAATTACTGGTGTGTAAAAATACAACTCATTTTTGTGTATTGATATTGTACCCTGCAACTTTACAGAATTTGCTTATTAGCTTTAGTATATTGTGTTGCTTTAAGGTTTTTCTAGAGTCATTTTATATACAATTAGGTATAGTTTATATTTTCCTTTACAATTTGGATGGATTTTGTTTCTTTTTACTTTTGCCTAATTGTTCTGACTAGCATTTCCAGAACAATATTGAATAACAATGGGAAAAGTGGACATTCTTGTCTTTTTCCTGATCTTAATAGAAAAGCTTTCAACCTGTCATCACTGAATGTAATGATAGCTGTGTGTTCTTCAAAATTCCTTTTAGCATGTTAAGGAAGTTCTTTTCTATTTCTAGTTTAATGAGTGTTTTTATTATGAAAGAGTATTGACTATCTGTCAATGATTCTTTGAATTTATTGAGTGGGTCAAGTGCTTTTAATCTTTATTAAGTTTACATGATATTGATTGATTGTCTTTTGTTTCATCCAACTTAATATTGATTGATTGTCTTTTGTTCAACCACTCTTTCATTCCCGGAATAAAACATTTTCAGTATGGTAGTGCATTCAGTTTACTGCCATTTTGTTAAGAAATATTATGTCTATACTCATAAGGGATAATCAGTCTACTTTTCTGTGGCATCATTTTCTGGCTTTGGTATCAGGATAATCATGGCTCCACAGAATGTGTTAGGAAGTCTTAATTTCTCTTCTATATTGGAAGAGTTTGAGTAGAGATGGTGTTAATTCTTCTTTAAATGTGATAAAATTCACCACTGAAGACATCTGGTCTAGGACTTTTCTTCTTTCAGATATTTTTGATCACTGATTCAATCTTTTTACTTATTATAGTTTCGTTGAAGCTTTTCATTTCTTATTGAGATTACTCATCCCTTATGATTAGTGATACTAAACACTTTTTACACACCTGCTGGCTGCTTTTATATTCTCTTTGGAAAAATGTCTATTCAGGTCTTTTGCTGATTTTTAAATTGGGTTATTTTTATGCTATTGACTTGTGTGAGTTTTTAAGATATTTTGTCTATTGACTCTTTATCAGATATATACTTTGTACTTTTTTTCTAATCCATAGACTGCCTTTTACATTTGTTGATTATTTCACTTGTTGCTTAGAACCTTTTTAATTTGGTGTAGTCTAATTTACTTATTTTTGCTTTTGTTGCCTGAGTTTTGGTATGATATACATTTTTAAGGCCTATGTCAAGTAGATTTTTCCTTATGTTTTCTTCCAGAAGTTTTAAAGTTTCAGGTGTTACATTTAGGTCTTTTATCCATTTCAAGATAATTTTTCTGTATGGTGGAAGATAAGGATCCAATTTCATTCTTTTCCATGTGAATATCCAGTTGGGTTCAAGAGTGTTGATTGGATGGGTGAAGTGGCTACTTTTCTGGGTAGATCCAGTGATGTAGTCTCCATTCAGCATCATCGCCTGTGGTCCATAAGGACTATGGGTGCCTCAGGGGTCTAGGCTGTGGTATCGGAAATAACATTGTGGGCTGTTAGGGTCCTTTCTGGAAAAGGCTTTTTTAGTTCCTTCTTTTCTTGTTTTCACCATAGTGGAGAGTTTTAGCTGAGAAGATCTCTCTTGGTTTTGAGTTGGATGTGCTCCACAGACAGCCACATCAGTGCTCGGTTCCAGGACATAGGTACTCAAAGTGTCTGTGGAACTTGGGTCCTGGTCTCAGGGTCTCATAGAATTACTGTTGAATTGAGCTGGACTGAATTGAATTAATTGAATTGAATTGAACTACCTGAAACATGGGGTACAGGTTTACTCTCCTAGCCATGGGTGAATACAAATTACCCAGAAGCCTGGGGTCTAAGCTTTGAGGCACAACCCCAGCAGCTGAGACCTCAGAGGCATGAATGTAGCTGTGACTTTCACTCTGAGGAAATAGGACAGCACAAATACAACTCTGGGGAAAAAGAGGAAAGAATATTTAAAATTTTGATGTCCCATGAGGCAAAGCACAGGTGCAGTTTGGTTCCCAGAGGTAAGTGAGCACAAAGGCAAATTGGGCCCTGGGGAATGAGGGACCAGGCATTGGTGACTCTGGACTCTGGAATGGGATGGGGTAGTGGCCTAGGCCCTATGCAGCTGGATGTTGCAGCAAGGACCCAGGAATAGTGGAGCACAAGTTGTTCAGGCTCCAGGAGGCAGGGCAAGGGGTTGACAGTAGAGCTATTATTATAATTACTCCACTGGTAGAGAGTGTGGAACCTCAGCGGTTCAGGCTCTAGGGGGCTATTCCAGGGAGAAAAGGGGATATGGCTGTTTAGCCTGGAGTTTGTGTTGGCACAGCTCAGCTAAAACTTTGTTTTCCTGAGACTTGAAACACTCCATTTAGCTCAGATCCAGGAGAGACAGTTGCACTGTCGGACCAATGTTCTCTTTCCCGGGAAGTAGGAAGCTTAGGCGTCTCTATCATTTTTCTAATCTTTACTTCATCTATCTCTGCTCTGATTCTTATTATTTATTTCCCTCTGCTGACTTTGGTATCAGCTATTCTTTGGTTCCTTAATGGGTAATGTTAGGTAACTGATGTGAGGATTTGTCTTCTTTTTTAATGCAGGCATTTAGAGCTATGAAATTCTCACTGAGCACTGCTTTTGCTGCATTCTGTAAATTTGATATGTTCAGTTTTCATTTTTATTCACCTCAAAGTATTTTCTAACTTTCCTTGTGATTTCTTCTTTGTTCCACTCGTTAAAGTATGTGTTAATTTTTTACATCTTTGTCAAATTACTAGATTTTATTCTGTTATTGATTTCTACTATATATTCTATTGTGGTCAGATAATCTATTTTATATAATTTTAATCTCAAGCTTATAAAATTTATTGAGATTTCTTTTTGTAGCCTAAATATGGTCTATCCTGGAGAATGTTTCATATACACTTGAGAAGAATATGTATTTTGCTACTGTTAGGTGGAGTGTTCTGCATATACTTGTTAGATTTAATTGTTTATAGTGGTTTAAAGTGCTCTAGCCCTTTATTTTCTTGTTGATACTTTTTCTAGTTTTTTCTAGCTATTATTTAAGCTGGGATATCAAAGTCTTCAACTGCTATTATAGAACTTTCCATTTCTCCCTTCAATTCTTTCAGTATTTGCTTTATATATTTTTGTGCTATATTGTTTAGTGTATGTTTATCATTGTATATTCTTGACAAATTGATCTTTTAATTGACATAGAATGTCTTTTTTTCTCTTACAGCAATTTTGTCTTTAAATAGGCCTTGTCTGATATTAATATAACTATCCCAGATCTCTTAATCTATTCTGCCAGTCTTTCATTTTAATTGAAAAGTTAATCAATTTACATTTAAAATGTTTATTAATAATATGAAATTACTTCTGCCACTTTGTTGTTTTTCACGTCTTATACCTTCTATGTTCCTCAGTTCCTCCAGTACTTTTTACTTTTGATTTTTTGAGTGTAATATTTTGAGTCCCTCTTTATTTCCACTTCTGTATATTTAGTTATTTTCTTAGTGGCTACCATAGCGATTACAGTTAGCATGCTAAATTTTTACCAGTCCAGTTTGCATTAATTCCAATTTAGCTTCCATAGTATGTATTAACTTCATCTTCATCCATTTAGATTGTCATTATTACAAATTATATCTTAATATATTATGTACACATTAACTTAGATTTATAATTAGTCTTATGCATCAAAAAACAGAGAAAAGAAAAAGAAGTTAAAATAAGAAAAATTATACTAATTTTTATATTTACATTTGTATTTACCTTTACCAGAGTTCTTTATGTCTTTGCTTTGGCTGTAGGTTATCATCTAGTGTCATTTCATTTTAGCTTGAAGGACTCCATTATTTATTTTAGGAAAGACTTACTATCGATGGGCTTCCTTGGCATTTGTTTATCTGTCAATGACTTTCTTCTCCCTCCTTTTTGAAGAAGAGTTTCATTAGATATAGAACTTGGTTCACAGGTGTGTTTTCTTTTATTTTTTTCCTCTCTCAGTAATTTAAATATATCATTTTTATCACTTGCTGCCTTCTTGTCTCTATGTCTTCTGATAAGTTGTTAATTTAATTATTTCTTGTACATTATAAATTTCTTCACTTTTGAAACTTTCAAGAATATCTCTGTCTTTTATTTTCACAGTTTGATCATAACGTGTTGGTTTAAATCTCTTTGAATTTAACTTGTTCAAATATGTTGAGTTTTTAATATATGCATTCATGTCATTCATAAAATTTAGAAAGTTTTTGACCATTTAAAAAATAGTATCTTTGTATCTTTCTCTCTCTCTTCTTTCTGAAACTCCCAAAATGTATATATTGTATACATGATGATATCCCATAGGTATCATAAGATCTGTTAATTGTTTATTCGTCTCTTATGACTCGAAAATAACAATCACCCTGTTTTTAATTCACAGTTTTTTCTCCCATCTGCTCAAATGTGCTCTTGCACATGCTAGTGAATTTTCATTTCAGTTACTGTAATTTTCAAACCCCAGAAATTCTATTAGGTGTGTTTTTATAATTTTTATGTATTAACTGATATTTACAGCTTATCTATGCATCATCTACTGATTTACATTAGGTCTTCATGTTCTTTTTCTTTAGTTCTGAACGTATTTTGAGATTATTTAAAACCTTTTCCTATTAAGTTAAAATATTTAATAAATCCAAAGTTGGAACTGGAACTACTATTTATTCTTCTATTTATTTATTCATTTTTTTTTCTGTGCATGGGCCATACTTTCCTGTTTATTTTCATACATTGCAAGTTTTTTTATTGTTGACCGGACAATTTCTATATTGGAATGTAATAGCTCTGTAAATCAGATTCTCCCACTTCTCCAGGGACTGCTATTTTTTCTTTTCTTTTCTTTGTTTTTTTGCTATTTTTTCTTATTAAGGGCAGCAGCTACTCATTTGTTTAATGACTGTTTCAAATTATCTTTGAAAAGACTATATTTATTTTCCAATGTAATTACTGAAATCTCCGTTCCATTATCTCTGCAATAATTCTGTGATAATTCTGTGATGTGACAGATTTTCCAGTGGTCTGAATCCAATAAGAAAAATAACATGGCTGGGTGCAGGGCCTCACACCTATAATCCCAGCACTTCGGGAGGAAGTGCTCAGGGTGGATCACCTGAGGCCAGTAGTTTGAGATCAACCTGGCCAACATGGCAAAAACCTGCCTCTGACTAAAAATACAAAAAATTAGCTGTGTGGTGACACATGCCTATAATCCCAGCTACTCAGAAGGCTGAGGCAGGAGTATTGCTTGAACCAAGGAGGCAAGGTTTCAATGAACAGAGATCGTGCCACTGCACTCCAGCCTGGGCGACAGAGCAAGACTCTTGTCTCAAAAAAAAAAAAAAAAAAAAAAAGGAAAAGAAAGAAAGGAAAAAGGGAAAAAGGAGAGAAAGAGAGAGAGAGAGATGTTTTGTCTGTTTACAGTTCTTCTGCAGGTGCCACTCAGGAAGCCACTTTAGACCAATGGCATTGAAACAATGCCCAGCATCACCAAAAACATAATAAATCACAACCTTGATTTTTAAAAAATAACATCCTTATTTCTTAGCCTGGCAACAAAAAGCTACACCAGAACACAGGTTGTCATCTCTACAGCTGCCTGCTACAAGAAGAGGTAATTCGGAATGGTAGCTGTTATATGAAACACCAGAATTTACCAACTTCTTTCTTTATCAGGCATTCCCCTTGATGCCACAAACAGTTGACTAGGCTACAGAGTTTTGAAAATAACTGATTATAATAACTTTTGTCAACTTAATAGTTGTTTTGGTGGAGGGACCAATACCTAGTGCTGCATAGTCTGTCACCTTTCCTGAGAGCATAAAGACATGTCTTTTGATTCCAGAATTATCTTTCTGAATAAAATTTGTTTTCAAAAGACCCTTACTTAGTTTACAACTTGAATGGACCCTTCTCTGCCATAACATATTATATGGCTGAGGATTAAATAAAAATATTTATTCCCAAGGTGTTTATTATTATATATAGAAAAGTTCACCTTTGTAACAATATAAGAATGTACACACTTAAAATTAATTTTAAGTATGCATATTTTCACATCCAGGTTGGGTCTTCTCTCAGCCATCTGTCTATTCAATGTTAGCTTTTGAAAGAGGGGACAGTTATACCACATAACTACAGTACTCAAAGGCAAAAGCAAGCTATCTCATGATTCTCCTACATTTTAGAGGAATAACACTAGGCAAAATTCTGCATTTAAAAAGTGATTATGCAGAGGACCCACACCATAGAAGATAAAGCAATAAGAAACAATCCTAACTACTGCATGAAGAATTTAAGTTTAATATGAAGACTGACTCCCTGAGTTTTTTAATATTAGAAAGGTTATCACGAAGGTCTAAGTGATCTTCTCTGGACAAAGGACATGATTAAATAATATTAAAATCCCTATATAGAATTTCTTAGAATGTTTCTTCTTTGAAAACTCTTCTAGTTTTAAAGCTGGTAAACATGAGAGCTGCTTTGGAAATCTGGACTCTGAGGATTACTTTTTCAGAGGCCAGATGTAGTAGGCATCTGTGCCCTGCTGTTCCCAGAGGCACTTCTGCTTGAAGGCTGAACCATAGTTTATAACTGAAAATAGTCAGGAATATTGTGAAAGTAGTAGATATTTGAGTGGCAATAAAACCATCATAAATGTGCTGACACTTCTAAGGAAAGTCTATTTAACAATTATTTTTAAGGTTTTTGCACATATAAAAGGAAAAAAGACCAAAAGAAAGTAAAGGCAAAGCTTTTCCCCTAATTTTTCAAGGTTTTTGCACATATAAAAGGTAAAAAGACCAAAAAAAAATAATGGCAAACCTTTTCCTCTAATTTTGAATTTAGTATATGTAGCAAGGTTAAGAAATTACTTTCTACATAGCAAAAATGAAGTGTTGGGACAATGGAGATTAGAATGCTAGACACTGTTTTTGTTATCCAGCCCTTTAAAAATTATTTAATATATGAATTACAGCAAAATTAATAAACATTTTGAAAATACAGAAATATTTAAAAATAGTGAGTAGCATTATAATGCAGTCACTCATGGATAAGTTAGCGTTAGAAGGTCTTTTCTAGCCCTACATTCTTTCAAAATTCACATCATACTAAGCATGAAATTTTATATACCACTTTTTTAAAGCAATAATTTAGCATTTTGCCGTTTACAAAAATGTTTGTGTAAACATGCATATAGATGGCATAACTAACTGTATACCATCATATGGAGGTTTTACAATATATCTAAGTATTCCCTAAAGTTTGCTATATCAGGATTAATTCTGAGAATCGAGATTACAATGTCAAATCAAGTGGATATATATTTCTGTTACGTAAATAGCATTATAGTCCCAATTTTTACATAATCAATAAAAAAGTATATATTCGAATGCCTTTTTAGCATGCTTAGGAATTTGCATATTTTTTCATATATAATTCATTGTTGAGAAGTGTGTATTATTGCATTTCATAATGAACCAATCATGGCTGATCACTCTTAATTGTACTGTTTTATTCTACTTCTCTGTATTCTATTTCATCTTTTGGTATCTATGTTTCTATGTATTATTTTTTGCAGTCCTTTTTTGTAGGTTTAGATCCAGAGCAGCAATTTGCATTAAATAAAATTGAATATTTGCACATATCTTAACATCCTTTTAATAATTTATATTACATTCAAATTACTCATTGTGGCAGATTTTAAGTTTACTCTCAATCAATCCTCTTGATCCTAGAGTTGTTTTTTTGGGTGTGGGCTGGGAGGTCAGATTTCAAAATTTTTATATATTTATCTGTTGGCTTATACATAGAACTATATTTTTATCTCTCCTATGATAATATATTTTGGCCAAACTTTCTAAAAGTATTTTTGTTATAAATTTTATACTCTTATTAATTGGATAGAATTTTGAATACATGACATAATAGTAAATTAATATGCCTTGTCATACATATTGTATAAACCTCAAAAATTTAATTTCTATAATGCCAATAAGTCATTTTTTATTGAAATGAATTAATCTCTGTCCATGCTTTTGTTTTAAACTTTGTATTTAATTATATTTTACATGTGTCTCTTGTAAGACAACTGTTATTTGTTTAATTTGAAAAGTCATACTGTATATTTGCTTTTCATTATGAAGTATTAAGTCTATTTTTATATTATCACAATATATTTAGGAGTAGCAATCTGGAATGGTGTAACGAGGAATTCCAAAAATTATCTGCTCCTCCATGAAACAGAAAAAAGAACTGATAAAAGTTATCAATATAAACTCTTTCACAACTTTGGATATTAACTAAAGACATTAAAAAATTCAAGCAGCATTTACAAAAAATAACAGCTGAATCTCAGTGATAGTCAGCTTTGTCACATATTAACTTATGTTCTTTCTCCCAATAATAACCACAATAGCTGTAAAAACTAGTCACCTAAAGTCACAGAAGGTATCAGAATTGGCTTGTTGCTTCACAAATGTCCCATCCCAAAACAATTGTCACTATTTAACCAACATGGCATTTCCCTAGAAAAGTCCCATTAATGGAGCAAGTTTTTATTTGAACTGATTCAGAGCTCCCCCAATGAAAAATGTTCTATCTACAGGATGTTTGTCGAAAATAATCAGCAGCAATTATGTAATACTTCCATTGCCTAAGACAGTGATATCAATTTGAGAAAATAAGAATTTGGCTAAAAATACCTTAAAAGAACAACATCAAGCAAGGAATTAAATGTCAGTAGAAACTTAGAAATGCCCCCACATATTCCTGGGGCTCTATAAGGCCACACACATGTTCAAAGTGGTATACATGTTGATATGGTTTGGCTGTGTCCCCACCCAAATCTCATCTTGAATTATAATTCCCACAATTCCTATGTGTTGTAGAAGGAACCTGGAGGGATGTAATTGAATGATAGGGGTGGGTCTTTCATATGGTGTTCTCATGATAGTGAATGAGTCATACAAGGTCTGGTGGTTTTAAAAAGTGGAGCTTCCCTGCACAAGGTCTCTTTGCCTGCTGCCATCCACGTAAAATGTGACTACCTCCTCCTTGCCTTCTGCCATGATCATGAGGCCTCCCCAGCCACCCAGAACTGTAAGTTCACTGAACCTCTTTCTTTTGTAAATTACCCAGTCTTAGGGATGTCTTTATCAACAGTGTGAAAATGGGCTAATATACATGCCTGGAAAATAACTGAGAAGGCAAGAATTTTTTGATCTCTTTCTGTCCTTGAGGATTTGAAAAAGTCAAGGATAGGTCACAATTGTAAATGAACTTTCAGAACATTAAAGATTTGCCCCAACAAACATGTAGATCCCCTCAGAAGAGGACAGAAAAAATCAGTTAAACACTTTTAAGTGACCTCAAAGCTAGCTATGTAGAGAAATAAATGATTGATTGTACATGGCAAATAATCTAAACTTTATAGACATAGCCTAGAGAAGCCATTCAATAAACAAATAGCAACAACAACAAACAGCAATTAACAGTCCCTGGGCTGGAGGGAGAGTCAATAATATCCACAGTCACCATGTTATATAAAATGTCAATTTTTTAACAAGGAAATTATGAGACGCAGAAGAAGACAGGGAAATATACGTATATGGAGAATAGGTGCACACAGAAAAAAAGAGCAGTTCATAGATACTGTATTTAAGGAAACCATAATGTCATAGTTGTGAGACAAGTATTTTAAGTTAGCTACTATAATATGTTGAAATAATTAAAGAAAACCATGACTAAACAGTTTAAGGAATCTGACAATGATGTCCCATTAAATAGAAAATGTTAATAAAGAAACAAAAACTGTTAATAGGAAAAGAAAAGACCAAGTGAAATTCTTGAGTTGAAAAATACAATGAAATACAAAATTCACCAGAGGATTTCAGCAGCAGATTAGGGCATGCAGAAAAAAGAATCAGTAGAATTAAAGATAGATTATGATTATTTATTATGAGGAATAGAAAGAAAAAGAATTTCAATAGTTTAATGAAGTCTCAGAGGCAGATGTAACACCAAGAAATATACTAACAGATGCAAAATGGGTGTATTATAATTAAAAAAGATGAAAAGGCCCTATGATAATATCTAAAGAAACAATGTCTGGAAGATTTCAAATATGATAAAAAGTATTAAGCTAAATATCCAAAAGGCTCAATGAATTATATGTAGAATATACTAAAAAAAAATCCACACCTACATTATAAGCATTACCGGCATACTTTTGAAAGCCTAAGTTAAAGAAGGAATCTTGAAAGCAGCAAGAGGAAAGCCACTCATCACATACAAGGGATTCTCCATAAGATAAATAGCTGACTTATTAACAGAAATTATGCAAGTCAGAAAGCACTGGAAATTACATATTCAAAGTATAGAAAGAAAATGGTAATCAACCATAAAAATTTTAAATTATATAACCTGCAAAAAGGAAAGAGTAATTATGACATTTGAAGTTAAATAAAAATGAAGGCTGGAAATGCTGGCTCTTGCCTGTAATCCCAGCACTTTAGGAGGCCAAGACAAGTGGATCACATGAGGCCAGAAGTTCAAGACCAGCCTGGCCAACACGACAAAATCCTGTCTCTACTAAAACTACATAAATTGGGCAGGCATGATGGTTAATACTTATAATTCCAGCCTCTTAGGAAGCTGAGGCATTAAATCACTTGAACCCAGGAGTAAGAGGTTGCAGTGAGCTGAGATCACACCACTGCACTCCAGCCTGAGCAACAGAGTTAGACTCTGTCTAAGAAAAAAATAAAAATATATAAGTGGAAAGATTTGTTGTGAGTGTACTTTCCCTCCAATAAACACTAAAGGACTTCAGGCTGAAATGAAAGAAACTTGTATCCACCTGAGGAAATATAAAGGACTAATACATTTATTATGTAAGTAAATATAAACATAATACAAATGTATTTTTGTGACGTTTTTCTTCTCATGTCTGATATAAAATTAAGTACATAAAGCAATAATTATAAAATTATATTAATGTTTATAATGTATGAAGATATATTTTATATGCAATATGAGTCCAAAGGAGCAGGCAAAACTGGGACTATTTTGAAGTAAATATTTTTAAATGTATATTATTGAAATTATGTTAATATTAATATGAACTAGATGGTAATTTAAGTCCCCAGAGTAACCACTAAGAAAATAGCTCAAAAAAGCTAGTATTATATATAATATACCAGAAAATTTAAATGGTGTGCTAGAAAATACAAGTTTAACAAACATATGGTTGTATTGCAAGAACAGATTAACAAAAAAAGTCATAAGATATATGGGAAACAAAGAAAAATAGATGATATAAATCCTACATTATCAGTAATTACATGAAATGTGAATGGAATAAACAATTAAAAGTCAGATATTGGCAGTTCCCAGTGAGAGAAACAGAAGCCGAGTGACCTCCACATTTCCAAATGAGGTGCCAGGTTCATTTCAATGGGTCTGGTTGGACAGTGGGTACAACCCAAAGAGGGCAAACTGAGGCAGGGTGGGGCACTGCCCCACCCAGGAAGTGCAACTGACTGAAGAATCAGGGGCTCAGTCCCTCCAGTATTCCGGTTCAGATACTGTGCTTCACCCAAGCCCTCTGCAACCCACAGAACAGGAGATCTTTGCCAGGATGAAAAGCACTCATGAGTTACCTGAACAGAGGTGAGCAGCAACTTCAGCCAGTGCCGTGGATTCTTGGCACAAATCTAAGCAGATGTATAGGCTAACACTGAGAAAGCCTGCAGAACGAAGTTACCCACCCTCTAGAAAGAAGGGGAACTGAAAGCAGGGAATCAGGTGATATGGCTAGGCGGGTCCTCCCCCACAAAGCCCAGCAAACTGAAGCCCTCTCACTTGAGAGTTTCACAGTCAGCACATAAGTTCAAGCCTGATCCAGAATGATCGAACTTGGTGGGGGGAAGGGCAGCTGCCATTGCAAAGGTAGGTCTAACTTCCTGTGTAAACAAAAAATGCAGGAAATATACACAGCAGCTCCACTGAATAAGTAGCAGCACAGCAGTGCTTCTGCAGGGAGACAAAGAAAAGGCTGCATCCTCAAGCAGCACCCTGAGATCAAAGCAAGATAAATCCATGAAGATGGGAAGAAACCCGCACACAAAGGATGAAATCGTCAATGACAAGAATGCCTATCTTTCTCCAAGGGATCACAACTTCTCACCAGCAAGGGAACAAAACAGGATGGAGAACCAGTTTAGTGAATTGACGGAAGCAGGCTTCTGAAGGTGAGTAATAAACTTCTCTGAGCTAAAGGAACATGTTCTAACCCAATGCAAACAAACTAAAAGCCTCGAAAAAAGGATAGATGAAATGCTAACTAGAATAACAAGCTTAGAGAAGAAAATAAACAACTTGACGGAGCTGAAAAACACAGCATGAGAACTTTATGAGGCATACACAAGTTTCAACAGCCAAATCGATCAAGCAGAAGAAAGAATATCCGAGACTGAAGATCAAATCAATGAAATAAAATGAGAAGGCAAGAAAAGAGAAAAAAATAGTAAAAAGAAATGAACAAAGCCTCCAAGAAATATGGGATTATGTAAAAAGACCTAATCTACATTTGATCAGTGTACCTGAATATGACGGGGAGAATGAATCCAAGCTGGAAAACACTCTTCAGGATATCATCCAGGAGAACTTCCCCAATCTACAAGGCAGGCCAACATTCAAATACAGGAAATAGAACACCAGAATCATATTCCTCACAAAGAGCAACCCAAGGCACATAATTGTCAGATTCACCAGGGTTGAAATGAAGTAAAAAAATGCTCTCTCAATCAGAAAGAAAGGTCAGGTTACCCACAATGGGAAGCCCATCAGACTCGAAGCAGATCTCTTAGCAGAAACTCTATAAGCCAAAAGAGAGTGGGGGGCCAATATTCAACATCCTAAAAGAAAATAACTTCCAACTCAATATTTCATATCCAGCTGAACTAAGCTTCATAAGTGAAGGACAAATAAAATTCTTTACATTCAATAAATTGTTGAGACATTTCCTTGCCACCAGACTTACCTTACAAGAGCTCCTGAAGAGAGCACTAAATATAAAAAGGAGCAACCAGTACCAGAAACTGCAAAAATGAATCAAATGGTAAAGACCAACAACACAATGAAGAAACTGCACCAATCAATGGGCAAAACAACCAACCAGTAACAAAATGGATGTATAAAATTTACACATAACAATATTAACATTAAATGTAAATGGCCTAAATGCTGCAATCAAAAGACACAGACTAGCAAAATGGATAAAAAGTCAAGACCCGTTCATGTGCTGTATTTAGGAGACCATCTCAAGTACAAAGACACACATAGATTCCAAATAAAGGGATGGAAGAAGATTTACCAAGCAAATGGAGAAAAAAGAAAAAAAAAAAAGCAGGGATTGCAATCCTAGTCTCTGATAAAAACGGACTTTAAACCAACAAAGATCAAAGGAGACAAGGGCATTACATAATGGTAAAAGGGTCAATATAACAAGAAGAACTAACTATCCTAAATATATATGCACCCAATACAGGTGCAGCCATATCTATTTGTAAGCCTTAATGACTTACAAAGAGACTTAGATTCCCACACAATAATAGTGGGAGACTTTAATACTCCACTGACAATATTGGACAGATCAATGAGACAGAAAATAAACAAGGATATCCAGAACTTGAATGCAGATCTGGACCAAGCAGACCAAATAGACATCTACAGAACTCTGCATCCCAAATCCAAAGAATACACATTTATCTCAGCACCACATTGCACTTCCTTTAAAATTGACCACATAATTGAAAGTAAATCACTCTTTAGCAAATGCAAAAGAATGGAAATCATAACAAACAGTCTCTCGGACCACAGCACAATCAAATTAGAACTCAGGATTAAGAAACTCACTCAAAACTGCACAGCTTCATGGAAACTGAACAACTGGCTACTGAATGTTGACTGGATAAACAAGAAATGAAGGTAGAAATAAAGATGTTCTTCAAACCAATGAGAATGAAGACACAATATACCAGAATCTCTGGGACACATTTAAAGCAGTGTCTAGAGGGAAATTTATAGCAATAAATGCCCACATGAGAAGTGAGGAGGAGAGATCCAAAAGTGACACCCTATTGACGAAAGAGCTAGAGGAGCAAGATAAAAAAAACTCAAAAGCTAGCAGAAGACAAGAAAAAACTAAAATCAGAGCAGAAATGAAGGAGATAAACACACAAAACCCTTCAATACATCAATAAATCCAGGAGCTGGTTTTTTGAACAGATCAACAAAATAGACAACTAACCAGAAAATTAAAAAAAGAGAGAAAACAATCAAATAGATGCAATAAAAAATGATAAGGGGATATCAGCACCAATTCCACAGAAATGCAGACTATCATCAGAGATTACTACAACAACTCTATGCACAAAAACCAATAAATCCGGATGAAATGGATAAATTCCTGAACACTGGCACCCTCCCAAGACTAAACCAGGAAGAAGCTGAAACCCTGTAAAGGCCAGTAACAAGGGCTGAAGTTAATGCAGCAATTAATAACCTACCAACCAAAAAAAGTCCAGGTCCACATGGGTTTACAGCCAAATTCTATGAGACAATCAAAGAGGAGCTGGTGCCTTTCCTTCTGAAACTATTCCAAACAATACAAAAAAAAAAAAAGAGGAAATCTTCCCTAACTTATTTTATGAGACCATCATCATCCTGATACCAAAACCTGGAAGATGTACAATTAAAAAAGAAAACTTCAGGCCAGTATCCATGATGAACATAGATGGAAAAAATCTTCCATAAAATACTGTCAAACCGAATGCAACAACACATCAACAAGTGTATCCATCAAGATCAAGTAGGCTTCATCCCAAGGAAGCAAGACTGGTTCAACATACAGAAGCCTGTAAATGTAACCCATCACATCAACAGAACCAAATACAAAAACTATGTGATTATCTCAATAGTTGCAGAGAAAGCTTTCAACAAAATTCAACAGCCCTTTATGGTAAAAACCCTCAATAAACTAGGTCTCAATGGAATGTATCACACAAAAAAGCTATTTATGACAAACCCACAGCCAATATCATACTGAAAGAGAAAAAACTGGAAGCATTCCCTTTGAAATCTGGCACTAGACAAGGTTGCCTTCTCTCACCTATTTAATAGTATTCGAACTTCTAGCCAGAGCAATCAGGCTAGAACTTCAATACCATATTCAAAGTTCTAGCCAGAACAATAAGGCAAGAAAAAGAAATACAGAGTACTCAATTAGGAAAGGAAGAAGTCAAATTCTATTTGCAGACAACATGATTATATAATTAGAAGACCCCATCATCTCAGTCCAAAATCTCCTTAAAGTGATAAGCAATTTCAGCAAAGTTTCAGGATCCAAATCAGCGTGCAGAAATCACAAGCATTCCTATACACCAATAACAGACAATCAGAGGGCCAAATCAAGAGAGAACTCCCATTCACAATTGCTACAAAGAGAATAAAATACCTAGGAATACAACTAACAAAGGAAGTAAAGGACCTCTTCAAACCTCTGCTCAAGGAAATAAGAGAGGACACATAGATTGAAAAGCATTCCATGCTCATGCTTAGGAAGAATCAACATCATGAAAATGGCCATACTGCCCAAAGTTATTTATAGATTCAACACTATCTCCATCAAGCTACCATTGAACTTCTGCACAGAACTGAAATAAATCACTTTAAGCTTCATATGGAACCAAAAGAGAACCCACATGGCCAAAACATTATAAGCAAAAAGAATAACGCTGGAGGCATCATGCTACCTGACTTCAAACTATATTACAAGGCTACAGTAATCAAATCAGCATGGTACTGGTACTAAAACAGAAATATAGATGAATGGAACAGAACAGAGGCCTCAGAAGTAATGCCACACATCTACAACCATCTGATCTTTGACAAGCCTGACAAAAACAAGCAATGGGGAAAGGGTTCCCTGTTTCATTAATAGTGTTGGGAAAACTGGCTAGCCATGTGCAGAAAGCAGAAACTGGACCCTGACCTGACACATTATGCTAAAATTAACTACAGAGAGATAAATGATTTAAACATAAGACCTTACTCCATAGAAACCTTAGAAGAAAACCTAGGCGAAGCCATTTAGGACATAGGCATAGGCAAGAACTTCATGACTAAAACACCAAAAGCAATGGCAATAAAAACCAAAATAGACAAATGGGATCTAATTGAACTTAAGAGCTTCTGTATAGCAAAAAGAACCATCATTAGAGTGAACCAGAAATCAACAGAATAGGAAAATATTTTTGCATTCTACCTATCTGACAAAGGGCTACTATCCAGAATCTACAAAGAACTAAAACAGATTTACAAGAAAAAACAAACAAACCCATTCAAAAGTGGGCGAAGTATATGAACAGACACTGTTCAAAAGAAGACATATATGAGGACAACAAACATATGAAAAATGCTCATCATCACTGGTCATTAGAGAAATGCAAATCAAAACCACATTGAGATACCATCTCATGCCAGTTAGAATCACAATCATTAAAAAATAGGAACACTTTTACACTGTTGGTGGGAGTGTAAATTAGTTCAACCAATGTGGAAGACAGTGTGGCAATTCCTCAAGGATCTAGAAACAGAAATTCCATTTGACCCAGCAATCTCATTACTGGATATATACTCAAGGATTATAAATCATTCTATTATAAAGACACATGCACACATATATTCACTGCAGCACTGTTTAGAATAGCAAAGACCTGCAACCAAGCCAACTGCCCATCAATGATAGACAGGACAAGGAAAATGTGGCACATATACATCATGGAATACTAGGCAGCCATAAAAAACGATGAGTTTGTGTCCTTTGTAGGAACATGGATGAATCTGGAAACCATCATCCTCAGCAAACTGACACAAGAACACAAAATCAAACACCGCATGTTCTCACTCAGAGGTGGGTGTTGAACAATGAGTACACATGGATACTGGGAGGGGAGCATCAAACACTGGGGTCTGTTGAGGGGTACTAAGGGAGGGACAGTGGGGGGTGAGCAGGTTGGGGAGGGATAAGTTGGGAAGAAATTCCAGATATAGGTAAAGAGGGGATGGAAGCAGCAAACCACCTTGCCATGTATGTACCTATGCAATAATCCTGCATGATCTGCACATGTACCCCAGAACCTAAAATACAATTTAAAAAGTAAAAATTGTAAAAATTGATAAAAAAGAGTATGTGGCAACTAAATGCAACTTACAAGAGACACACTTTATACTCAAAGACACAAATAGTTTGAAAGTAAAAGAATAGAAAACAATATACCATATAAGCCAGAAGCAAAAGAAGGCTAAAGTGGCTTTGCTAATATCAGACAAAATAGACATTAAGACAGAAGGTTTATGAGAGATAAAAAAAAAATGGTTTTAACATTGATGGCATTCTAACTCAACAGAAATACATAAAAATAGTAAATGCATTTTTTCTGAACAGCAGAGACCCAAAATACATGAAGGAAAAATGGACAGAACTGAGGGGAGATCGGTATTCATGCATAATATTTAGAGATTTCAATAACAATATGCCTGCTTCTCTTCTGTTAACATGACTTCTGAATTTCCAACTTTTAGTTTCTATTATCTTAAAAATAAAATTTTGTTAGCTTGCATATTTTATAGCTAGTTTGTAAACTATTAAATTTTAACTCATTTGTAGTAAGCTATATATTTTCAATTTTAAGAATCACGAAGAGTAACTCTTGAGTCAACTTATATTGAAAGAGATATACACACTTTTATTTTCCTGTATTTTCACCCTTCTACTTTATGATTTTTACTTAAGTTTATTATTAATCAATATTTAGTGATAAAAATGATCAAATATCTATGTTGTGTTTTTGTGTGCCTTTTGATTATTTTAGACTCCTAATCCAAATTTTACGACATCATTTTAAATACTAATGGTTTATTAAATTATTAACTTCACAAAGTAGAATTTAAAAGAGCTTTATAGAACGGTATATAAATTTAAGAATTTTTTCATCAAAATTATTTGATTATAATCAAGACCAGGATTCTACTGATGCCACATCTGAAGCACACAGAGTAGAATACAGAAGAAACATGGAGGAATATAATTTTCATTATAAAAATATAAATATGACTTTAGCAAATTTATACTCCTTTGTCATTCATGGCTCACTGCTGCTTAACACCTAATCAAAAATTATAATTAAAGGTTAATAAATTGGAACATTGAATCCTGCCCTTATCATTCAGGAAAAACAAATTAAGTGAAATTTATTTAGCAATTGTTGTGAGGATATTTTTAAAATGAGGCTTTGTCTACTTTAGGTCCCAGAATCTTGAATATATTTGACAGATATCCCCCAAAGCAATGGCCTGAAGTAATTCTTATCTTAGAATTTTGCAAAAAAA
>NW_016107382.1:7234942-7259210 GCF_001604975.1 Cebus imitator | reverse complement strand
AAAAAAAAAAAAAAAAAAAGATACCTTCATTTAGATTAACTCAACCCACATTAATAAAACTGAATTTTATAAAATGTGCTATATAATTACCATATAATTATCTTATACTGTATATATGAATAGCAGAAAATATTCCTATTTTTTTAAACTATCTTAGACAATGTCTTAGTAATAGCTACCTTGACAGATAATATAAACTTTACTGAAGTTGATTATGCTAAAACATGCTATAATATAAATACCTTTAAACTCTACAACAGTATGTCAGTTAAGAGCTATGTGTCCTTTGAGAAACTAAATTCTTGTATTCACTGGAAAAAAACTAAGTGATGTCAGTTAAAAGACTCAAAATGTAATAGATTATGGATTATGGTTTATTTCCTTTATCTGCAAAAATTCCAATATTGCATGTCATCTTTCAGGTTGAAACTAGTGTTTATCATAAGAGGTACTAGCTAATGAAAGGGCAAAGAAAGAGTATAGGAAATGCATGACCAGTAACTATTTTCTGGACCTGCATCAGGTCCAGAATATTTTTCCAAATATTCATAAGTGAGAAATTAGTATTATGGCAACATCTACATGGTTGTGGTCTATCTAGACAACCATGTACCCAGCCACAATTTTATCAATATAAAATTTTTAAAAAATTGTGCAACAGTTATTTAGCATACTTACCAAAATTTTCTACCCATCAATGAACTTATCTGTAAAATAGTTAAATGTGCATTACCTAGTACTCAAATTGTTGAAAGGATTAAATAATGTAAAGAAAGGAAAAATGTTAGACATTTCATTGTCAGTTCTTCTCTCTGTATTCTGTCCCCCATGAGAAACAAGGTTTTTCCTCACAATATATATTGAATTACAAAAAAAAATATAACTTTGGTTAAGCAAATTTGAAGTAATGGTTGTTGATTTTTAATGTGCATAACTGTCACAAAAGAGATTTGTTTAATGTTTATATATACAATGTTATTTCCAGAGATGATAATTTATTCTTGATAAGGAGCAGCATCTTTACCTTTAGCAAACCTTCCAGGTGATGGTTATTTGGTGTTTCCTAGATTTCTAATTTAGCATGCAATTTTAATTCCAACTTTTTATTCATTCCAATGTGTCTATTTTTAGAGCAAAGGTAATAAAATATTCACATTGGACTAAATTACATTGTCTCTAGATATTTAATATTGTCCATTTTGATTTGGAGTAATTCAAAAGACTTATTGCTTCTTTTGCAATTAAATTAAAATATGAAAACCTGCATGTATTTATAAGTACAGATTTTTCTGAAATCTAGTATATCAATTTTATTGTCTGATGCATGTAGGATAAATGTGCCAACTGAAATGTTTATAGTCATATAAGATGTCTGTGTTTTGCTTGGGCAGTAAGTTCCAGAGGAAATAATCTTGTTCCTGTTCCCAGCATCTTTAAATAAGTGACACCTGTCTAAAACTACCTTTAAATAATCTGTGAGTGATGAAGATGCTACATCTATGCAGTCTGAAGAGTGTAGATTAACACAACAAAATTTTCTCTTTCTTAATTTGTCTTGCAGATTATATACTAATGGTTTGTTTATAAGCATCAGATCTTTTTGTTTTTATTTCTAGCAGAGTGGAGATGCTTCAAATATTAGCTATGTTTTTTTTTTTTTTTCTTTTTAAGACATACAGAGTCTAGCTCTTTCACTCAGGTTGGTGTGCATTGGTGCCATCTCGGCTCACTGCAATCCTCTACCTCCCAGATTCAAGCAATTCTCCTGCCTCAGCCCCCACAATAGCCGGATTACAGGTTCCTGCCACCATGCCCAGCTAATTTTTGTATTTTTAGTAGAGATGGGGTTTTGTCATGTTGGCCAGGCTAGTCTCAAACTTCTCACCCTAGGTGATCTGCTTGCCTTGGCCTCCTAAATTGTTGAGATTACAAGTGCAAGCCACCAAATCTGGCCAAATGTAAATACTTTTAATATTACTCCGTTAATCACAGCCTATCTTTCAACTTACAATAGAAGTAGAATGACCTGGCCTGGGCACAGTGGCTCCCTTTGGTGCTGTCTTCGAAATAGTGAGTGAATTCTCAGGATCTGGTTGTTTAAAAGTGGGTGTCACCAACCCACACCAAACCCTGCACTCTCTCCTTTGCTATTGCTTTTGCCATGTGACGTGGCTGTTCTAGTTTTGCCTTCTGTTATGAATAAAAGCTTCCTGAGGCCTCACCAGAAGCAGATGCCACTATGCTCTTGTACAGCTTGCATAACTGTGAGCCAATTAAACCATGTAATAGAATGTAACTTCATTATTTTTAATGTTTTAAATTTATTTTGAAAAAATTTTAGATTTACAGAATTGAGGAGGGGTTTTAGGGCCAAGGGAGCTCCTAAGTGGAATTGGTAGTGGTTTCAACTGTGCACAGATTTTCTTGAACGGAGTCTGGAGGAAAGTGGGAGCTGCTGCAGACAGGTGTGAGCACAGGAGTACAGGAGCAGCTGCTACCTATGCAGTGGGCAGATGGGGAGGGGCAAAGTCCAAAAACCATGCTTGAATTTTAAGCAGGATTTTTTTTAATTATTATACTTTAAGTTCTGAGATATATGTGCAGAAAGTGCAGGTTTTGTTAAAAAGTAAAAATGTGTCACCTGAGCAGGATTTTTCACAGCCTGGGGCAAGGTCTAAGTGGGGCACACTGGGACTGAGACCATCCTCAACAACTGTGTGGGAGCTGAGTGAGGTTTCTCTTTTCCAGTTATCCCCCACATCCATGGTAAACTATATGACACAGCAGAGATGACCAAGATCTCCTGTGAAACATAATCCCATTGACCTAAGGGCCACTCCCCCATCCAGAGCTTTATGGCCTCACCCATTCTCCTCACACTTATAAGTAAAAACATACAATATTTGGTTTTCCATTGCCAAAATACTTCACTTAGAATAGCGGTCTCCAACTCCATCCAAGTTGCTATGAATGCCATTCTTTCATTCCTTTTATGGCTCAGTAATATCTCATGGTGTATATATGCCATATTTTCTTTATTCACCATTGTTTGGTAGACATTTAGGCTGGTTTTATATTTTTGCAATTGTGAATTGTCCTGCTATAAACATATGTGGGCCAGTCTCTTTTTCATATAATGACTTATTTTCCACTAGGTAGATACCCAGTAGGGGAATTGTTGAATCAAATGGTAGTTCTACTTTTAGTTCTTTAAGGAGTCTTCACACTGTTTGGGTACTTCTGGGTCCTCTATTCTGTTTTCTTGATCTTTGTGCCTGTTTTTATACCAGTATCATGCTGTTTTGGTAAACATAGCCATGTAGTGTAGTTTGAAGTCATGCAATGTTATGTCTTCGGATCAGTTCCTTTTGCTAATACCCAAGGAGATAGAGGGACATGAATATTCAGAAATCTATGAGACAGGCAGGTGACACTGGGAAGAAACTCTAAATAGGCAGGTTCCTATCTGTTAGCCCAATGTAATGTAGGATATCTTTTGAATAAGCATATGTGGAGGAAGAATGAAAAGGAAAATATATGGGGATTGAGATTCAAGAAAAAGGAAGACTTTTATCATTTGATTCCTAAATAACCAAACTGAAGAAAGATAAGCAAAACAAATGATAATTATATGCTGTGAATCCACAGAAACAATTTAAATTTTAATCTTGGGCCCTGATACCAAAGTTTAAGTCCCAGAAATTCAATTAACAAGATAACTAGGGCTACTAACCATTTGTAATATTCAAAACAGTTCCACCCAACGAATGATTTCATTTTTGCTGTCGACTTTTTTGAGCTGTATAACACCTTAGTTTCATAATGCATAAAACAGATAATATGATACTTTTCTCTGTTGGTCAAAGTTAAGTGTTTTACAAACTTAGAAATTTGGAGGCTGGAGTTCATAAGTTGAAACACAGCAACATAAAGATAATTAAAATATTCTGAATGCTGCATATAGGTCAATATTGTATTTTTCCAAGATGATTTTAATTCAATTTTAAGTCCTTTATTTTCATCAAAAATTTGAAACCCACTGGTAATTTAAAAATATGCTAATTTTGTGTTTCAAAAAATATGCTAATTTATTTTTATTACTTATGTCACTCTACATTTTAAGATAGCTAATTATTATATGACTTTTGTATCTTCAAAATTACATTAAGTACACATTTTAAATTGTTTTATACTATACTGAATACATGAAATATTAAAGTTACAATAACAATAAATTAACCCATTTATGCCAGAGGTTGCAAATTTTGTGTGTGTGTATGAAAAACGAGACCTTGGCAATGACCTTGAGCAGTAGGATATAAATAACTCCCTCAAGCTTATTGTTACAATAATGGAACACTGGGCAAAAATGGTTTAAAAATAAAATTATTAACAAAATACTTCTATTTCTTGGTTTATCACTATTTACAATTTACTATTCATTTCTTACATTCTAGTAATGTTAAAAATATATATAGGGGAAAGGCTGATTAACCCTGTGTACAAAATTTGAAGTGTATTTAATCTATATGATATCTAAATATAACAGTGTTATCAAATTTTGTGGAGTGGAAGGTGGGATTAAAATAGCTTACAAAAGCTCAATTTTCTGGGTTTCAGTTTTCTCATCTCTGGAAGAAGGAATTTTGACTAGCTTCAGTAGTTCTTAACTTGGGAGAGGTCCATTTCATAGTGCATTTAGACAAGAAAGGGCATATTTTGTTTGTTCTTGTTGTCTCTATGACTCTGGGACACTATTGACATTTAACAAGATAACTAGAGCTATGAACCATTTGTAATATTCAAGACCATTTCTCCCAATGAATGATTTCGTGTTTACTGTCAACTTCTCTGAGCTGTGTAACACCTTAGTTTCATAACACATAAAACAGATAATATGATAAAGGCCTAGCTAAAATGCCAAGAACACTATATTAAGAACCACAGAACTTGAGTGCTTTTGAAGTCCTTTATAGTTGCATTATTCATGGGAATGGGAATACAGTTCTTTATGTCTATTTAATTTTTAAAATATGATTGTTTCGCCTTTGTCTATATTCCCCAATAGTCTCTGCTCAGCAACGTTTCTATCATTATACATTATCTATACTTTAAAGATGTTTCTGTATATTTTCCAATGTTTTGCAATCAGTGACTAATAGATATACTGGGCTAACAGATAAAACATAGTGACTAGTAGATATAATAGTCACTCTATTAGATCCGTGACTAATAGATACAATAGAGATTTTTGAGTTACTAAATAAAAACTGACCAGTGGTCTAATTATTTGCCATGTGTTCTTATTAGAGTAAAATAATATATTAGTCTAAAAATTCACTTTCCTCCATTTCATAACTTTTCTAAAAACTAGATTATATTATTAAAAAACAAACAAAAAAAACTTATGTTAGCCCAAACTTTCTATTGCTTTTGGCTACACTAGCTATTTTTCTTCTTCCTTTCATTTTTATCATTT
This sequence comes from Cebus imitator, assembly GCF_001604975.1. Taxonomy (NCBI): domain Eukaryota; kingdom Metazoa; phylum Chordata; class Mammalia; order Primates; family Cebidae; genus Cebus; species Cebus imitator. Next base: position 7,253,731 of record NW_016107382.1, on the reverse strand, counting down.
CTGAGATTAACAAAAAATGTTATTCTAACATATCAACCTTTGTGATAGTGAACAATAAATTTAAGGTTAAAAGTGATTTAGAATTTGAATCTTTATCTCAATAGCTTATAAGTTTATCAAAACTATTTTTTGAGCTGAAATTTTCTTCTTTTCTTCTCAGCCTAAAGGTGAATGTTTTGAAAAGTTTAGACAAAATCAATTTAGTAACTATTTTTTCCCTGTATTTAGATGAGAGTGAAAGTTAATTTTCCCACTCAGACAAAAATTCTCCCAGCATTTATTTGCACTCACATTGCTCAAGAAAAACTAATGTTGTAAACCTGAAACTTGGTAGAACTGGAGCCCTCACTGTGGAAGAAAGAAAAAAGATAAACATATAAATTGTTTTCAAGTTTTTTGAAAGTTATAATGGTTTATATATGAAAGTTTATGGAATGTATTATGAATTTTTGTTCCATTTCTTCAGTGATAAGTACTTTATTAGATGAATATAAAATCAAAATTAGAAATTCTCAAGTCTGATGCTCATCTTTGCTGTCAATATCTTCTGGCTTTGCTTTCTCAGTCTGTATTTCACAAAATGGGAGAAAATAATAGTAATCAGTTTGGTATCGTGCACTGTCATGAAATGTGATAATTTTCTAAGGATTGATATGTATATAAACTTTACTGAGCTTCAGTAAAAATTTGTGTGTCAAGTGCATTAAGGAAATCACCTGGAATTGCAGGAGATTACGTTCAATTCAGATACCTTATTCCATGCACTCTGCATGATCCCCAAGGAATAAAACCTTCACTCTGTTACCTCACATATTTGCTTAAAATGCTTTCTTAGTCTGATCTATTTTGAGTCTTCCTTGGCATAATTTACTGGCAAATAACTGGTATTAAAAAAAGGTCCAGTAATGGGAAGGAGTTTGAGCTTGCCACTGAAATGTTTTATCTTTCCTTAGCAGCAAAAATATAAAGTCAAGCCCTTTCAAAAATACCTATCTGGTGACCCAATGCTGGAAGTTAGCCTTTATGTGACTCTACAGCATATTCTGAGTTTACCTGTTTTCCAATTTAACTATTAACATAGTTAATTCAGTATCAATAGTATGGTAAACATAAAGTTGTAGATAAAACGTTCTCTACCATTTATTTATCCAATAGAATCACTTACATTTTATAAATTTAAGAGTAGTCCCTCTGTGTTGGCTCTTAACACATATTAAGGTTTTCAATCAAATGACCGTACACTGACACCAGTGACATGCCATCTCTACTACTTGTTCTTTGATAGCAGCAAAATTCACTACATTGAGTTCTAAAATAGCCTCATGAACTGCATTTAATCTACTTTCAACTTTATTGTCACTGACCCATATGTTTGGCAACCAAAACCAATTACAAGCCTTATTAAAGCTGGATACAATACAAATGTTATTTTACTAGCACCTTATTTTGTGCCCAGGCTACTTTAGATTTACATTTATTCACTATGGGCCATATGATGCCCTATCATGGGGAAAAATGAAAGAGGAAGAAAATTCACTGGAGTCTACTTGAGAAAAACAAGATGCAATTTGCCACCCAGCATGCCCTCTGATATGCACAAACAAGAACTTGTCATAACCATCTGTAGCTCTGTTTACAAGAAGATGCACACAGGCCAGAAACCAGAGGAAGTCTATCTGAATTAATAACTGTGTGGAAGAGGAGTTTGCAAGAAATACATCTTTAGCAGCTATGGGCAAGTCTGTTTTTGAGTGCAAGAGAACTTCGAATCGACAAGTTCACTTTTTTTGTCAGCCCAAGATTGTTTTCATTTTTGATTTTTCAGAAACACGCTGTGGCAACAGAAAAGTCGTTCTGGCAGCAAAAGAGGTTATTCAATGAGGGTATATATTATTCACAAATATCTATTTTTGACAATTAAATGTATTAATGCTTTAATAATGATAATTTAATAATGACAACATAATTAGACATTTACTGTGTAAAATAAATGGTGTTGATTCACACATTTATGTTTCAATGCTCAAAGTATATATGCAATATGCTTCTGTTTTGTAGATAAATCTACTGAGGTACTCACCTCAAAGTTATATAGATGGTACCCAGAAGCAAAGCTACTGCTTGTATCTAGGCAAGCTATTATGTCATACCTCCCAGTAGTTTAGCAATAAATCACAGGAGAATTAAAAACTCCATGTTAAGGATTTGTTAAGAACTGACTAACTGTACCCTGCTACTCAGATGTCTACTGAGTAATAGGAATTGGCTATTTGTAGTTTATGTAATATTGATTATGCCAGGGCATAACATGTGTCTCTTAAAAGAAAATTATCTTAAGACAGAGATGCCAAATCTAGTACTATTTGTATACAAAATGCATTGATATTTTACTTCACTTTCTAGAATACTAAATTTCAAAATCTCTATGATGACCTGCAATCATCAATGTTATCTTTCTGTATCTCTGATTTTATCTTTCACTCTTCTACCTTTTGTTCATTCCTTTACAGTTGCACTGCCTGGGGTTGCCCCTTCCTTAGGAAGCCAGATGCACTGGCTGTTCATCTAACCGGAATTCTCTTGCTGCACATATTTGCATGACTGTCTTTCAACTACTTTTAGATTTTGCCCAAATGTCACCTCCTCTTTGAGGCCTACTCTGGCCACTCTATAAAAAAGTAAAATTACTCCCATAATACTTATTATTTACTTGCTATGTTTTATTATTTTAATTGTTGGTATCCATCACAATGTAACAAAATTTATATTTCTTATATATTCACTTTTTTACTGCCTGACTTTCTCACTGGCACGTAATCTTTATGAGGGTAAAGAATTTTGGTTGTGTCGCTACTACATGATAATAGTGACTATATAATAGTGCCTGACACATACTACATTTTTAATTCATATTTGTTGAATGAATGCATGAATATATGTAAGTGCTATATTCAATCTGTCATCCTGATTCACACTATAGTTTCTGAGAAGGCTCTTCCCACTCTTTTATTCCAGTACTCTTCTGGGTAGAAGGTCTCTCTCACTCATATATCTGGTGCTACATATTCCAGCTACTGCCCACGTGTCTGCAGCTCTCCCTTTTGTGTTAAAGATTCCCTCTGATCTTCTGGGGAGTGGCAAGTGGTTCTTATCAAATCCAACTGTATATTAATCCTTCACCTCTATCAAAAGTCTACTCTATCATCTAGGATATTTTTGTTCCAGGATTATTTCTATCAGATTCCCCTTTTTCCAGCTATCTTCAGTCTTTCTATACCATACACTAAAAAAAAAAAAAACTATATCCGAAAATGAGCTCTTTCTGAAGCACTTGCATATATACAGAGCCTTATTTTTGGATATTATACATGTTTTCAACAATAAACAGGTCATTTTCCTAGGTTCATCCCTTTCCACCTAGTTCTTTCCACCATAATCTGAGCCAATTTTTTCATTGAATTCTTCCTCATTTAGTGATGCTGTCAAAGGTTCCAAAGCATAAATGCATCTTATTAATATATCTAGTACAACTGCATATCGATCAATTGACCATAGATTCATGCCCTACACATATCTTCATCCCCAAACTTCTACTTGAACATGTCCTACAGCAAATACTAGCTTTATTTTAAATATCAACTAAAAATCTTATAGATTTTGGTGTAATTTTTCAAGAGGCAAACATCATTAGTAGAATATTTTTCTGGTGTCTGAGATTCATATTTTTGTGGCTTCCAGTTGTGGTCATAATAGACTTTTACGTTAATCTGAAGTGTTAAAAGTATCTGTGCTTTTAACAAGGGCTTCTTTTAAGTGCTTCAAAACAAAAGTAAATCTGAGGCACTTTCAAAAAGTACATTAAAAAAGCAGAGCATTTTGTTTATGCTTGATTGATTTGCACAAATACAAAGAAACCTCACAGGATACCCCCCTACCGTATTCACCATTTTCTCACATTCTGTTAACATAAAAACCCTTTCAAAAATAGCTTATGGGAAGTTGTATTTTTATTAATTACACAGAAAACATTTTTTCTTTTTCTTAGTGCTGTTTTAAATATAATAATGCCATGGATTAGCAAATCTGAACAACTCGTAAGGCTACCAAAATTACATCTAAATTGAAAAAAAAAATACAACTCCTATCACCAATGACAGTCATTAAGGACACTTTAAAAATATTTGTGGTATGCCTCGGTTGAGAGAATATAAAAATTATCTTTATTCAGAATCCTTTCTCAAACTCCAGACATTTTTTAATTAAACAATACAGTTCTTTCCCAGTTGAAGGTTATTTAACTATACAGTATCTAAAAATTTTTTTTAGCAACTACAGATAAGTAGCATTAATTAATGTTAGCTATGAAAATTACTAACAATTTCCCTTAGCCCTTGGCTGACGCCCTAAAGTCAATACTCATTATTGGGAGCTCCTACCATGAGCTGTACCACTTTCTTCTGATGTGAATCATTCTAATGATACATATTTTTCTTCTGGAACTCTTTAGAAAGACTTTCCTCATGGATCCTTCTCTTTCAATACAGCTTCATTTATTTTTCTTATCTACCGTTTCTTCTCAGACACACCAGAAGTGTTACCAACAAAACCTACTTATTTATTCTCAGCTGCTTTTGCAACCCTTTGGGCAAAAATTTCACAGAATGTAAAGATTTTAGAAGCAAGCCTTTGTTGAATGTTGGCCTTGACAAATTATTATGAGCAAATAGCTCAACACAAACTTTTGATTTTCTCATCATCAGAAGTTTGTAATGAGCAATGATTAACGATAATGTATAATCATGTGGCATACAGGAAGTATATGATAAATGCTATCTCTTATTTTTTAAACTATAAATTAGTTATTTACAAGTTCACACTTATTGTCACTCTGGTAATGATTAAGTCACAGATTATCATAAAGAATCATTTATCAGAGTGAATTATTATATTAGCTTTATAACTGAATATTGTTTGTCATTGTCTGGGATAATAGTCATTGACAATGATGCCATGGTTAGAGTAACCTCTAAAACAGTGCTCCTAACTGAAATCAATTAGCCACAGAAACAGGCTCTAGGAAAGAGATTTGTGTGCAGGTCAGTTATTGGAAAATTCTCTCTGGAATAGTACCTCTGATGGTCCCAGTTGCACTAGCAGAGAGAGAAGGTAAGCTGTGATGAAGTTGCAAGACATGGATTCAACAGAAGCCTTCACCAATCCTAAAATGAGCTCTGCAGCAAGAATGGAACTTTAATTCTGTTCTCATTGAGATAAGTGGATTAGGCCTTTGTACCTTAATATGGACTAGTCATTAGGTTAAAGGTGCTCTTAGGGAGGAGCTGTGGCACTGAACAAGGCAAAACACTTCAGGTCTAGCCAATTCCTCAAGAGACTTAGCTGTGAGCTGACAGTGGCCAGCAACATCTGGTTGATGGAGGAATGAGTGTGTGGGCTATAAACAAAGGATCTGGGTGCTGTGCCAGAGCAAGCACTGCACCCGCCAAACTGATACATTTCACAGATCAGTATTTTTTCTTTAATTATGAGACATTACCTTGCAGACATTTTATTGGACCAAAAAAGAATGTTAAAAGACACACATGGGAAGGCAGGACCAAGGTGGCCAACTAGAAGCAGCAGTGATCAGAGATTCCCACCAAAAAACCCAAAACAGCGTGCAAGTCCTACACTGGTAACCAAGGTATCCGGGTTCTGTCATTAGGGCTGAGGAGGTAACTGGCATGACACACAAAGAGTAAGGAAGAGCAGTGTGGTGCGGCAGCCCACCTGAGATTCACAAGGGACAAGAGAGGCCCCACCCCTAGCCAAGGGAGGCAGTGAGTGAGCATGGTACGCAGCCTGGAAAACTAAGTTTTTTCCACAAAACTATGCAACCCACGGTTTGGAAGAACCCACTCAAGTGCCCATTCCACTGGGGCCTTGTGCCCAACTACAGAGCCACACAGATTCACAACACCCACTTGGTTAGAATGTGCCTAAGCCTGCAATTTCCCTGGGGGAAAGGCAGCTGTCTTCACTGCTGCAGCTGCCTATGTGTCAAAGCCATCTGAACTCCCTGGAGGAGGTGCGGCAGCCAACTCTCAAGCTGCAGGGCCTCCTTGAAGGAACTCCAACTGTAACCAGGAGCTCAGGGACATAATTCTGATCTCCCTGGGCCGGAGTCTTCAGGGGGAGCGGTGGCTGTAGGCTCTGCAGACCAGCAGATTTAGTCCTTCCTCCTGCTATATCTGAGGAAGCCCAGCAGCCAGATGAATGGGTTTTCCCCAGCTCAGCAAATCCCTTCCACCAAGGGACACCCAAAGTATCTTGTTAAACAGACTCTGCTTCCCATGCTTCCCAGATGGGTGAGACCACCCAATAGGGGTTGTCAGACATCCTACATAGCAGTGTTCCTACTTGCATTAGGTCTGTGCCTCTCAAAGTTAGAGATCTCAGAGTAATATGCAGGAACCCACCTTTGCTGTTCTCTAGCCTCCTCAAGTGACATATCCAGGTGCAGGGGTGAACCAGATGAATAGGGCACGAATAAACCCCAGCAAACCACAGCAGCTTGGTTCTTTCCAAATAGTTTGTTTTTCCATATTGAAAAACAAAAAAAAAAACAGAAAACAACAACAACAGCATCACCCAGAAATAATTCCCTCAAAAGCCTCATCCAAGGGACAACACCCTTGAAAATTGAAACTAGATAAACTCACAAGATGAGACAGAATCAACGAAAAAACACTGAAAACCCAAAAGGTGAGAGTGCCTCTTCTTCTCCAAATTAGGAGGAGAAGAACTGGAAGAACACCCAGTAAGGGTGTAGAACTGGACAAAGGAAGACATAAACAAATTGACAAAAGTAGGCTTCAGAAGGTGGGTAATAACAAACTTCTCAGCAGTAAAGGAGCGTGTTCTAACCCAATGCAAAGAAGCTAAGAACCTTGGTAAAAGGTTCTTACAGGAACTGCTAGCTAGAATAACTAGTTTAGACAAGAGCATACATGAACTGATGGAGCTGGAAAAGGCAGCAGAAAAACTTAATGAAGCATAAAAAATATTAATAGCCAAATCAATCAAGTGGAAGAAACAATATTAGAAATGGAAGACTATCTTACTGAAATAAGGAAAGCAGACAAGATTAGAGGAAAAAGAATGAAAGGAATGAACAAAACCTCAGAGAAATATGGGACTATGTAAAAAGACCAGACCCATAACTGATTGGAGTATCTGAAAGAGACAAGAAGAATGGAACCAAGTTGGAAAACACACTTCAGGATATCATCCAGGAGAACTTCCCCAACCTAGCAAGACAGGCCAACATTCAAATTCAGGAAATACAGAGAACCCCACTAAGATACTCCATGAGAAGATCATCCCTAAGACACATAATCATGAGATTTTCCAAGGCCAAAATGAAGGAAAAAATGTTATGGGCAGCCAGAGAGAAAGACCAGGTCACCTACAAAGGGAAGCCCATCAAACTAATAGTGACTCTCTCAGCAGAAACCCTACTGGCCAGAAAAGAGTGGGAGGCCAATATTCAACATTCTGAAAGAAAAGAATTTTCAACCTGGAATTATATATCCAGCCAAATTAAGCTTCATAAGCAACGGAGAAATAAAATCCTTTCCAGACAAGCAAATGCTGAAGGAATTCATCAACACTAGGAATGCCTTGCAAGAGCTCCTGAAGGAGGCACTAAATATGGAAAGGAAAAACCAGCACTGGCCATTGCAGAGCACATGAAAATATAAAGACCAATGACACTATGAAGAAATAGCCTCAAGTAGCATGCAAAATAACCGTCTAGCATCATGATGACAGGATCTAATTCACACATAACAATATTAACCTTAAATGTAAATGGGCTAAATGCCCCTGAGTAAAAGATACAGACTGACAAATTGGAGAGAGTCAAGCACCATCAGTGTGCTATATTCAAAAGACCCATCTCGCATGAAAAGATACACTTGGGCTCCAAATAAAGTGATGAAGAAAAATTTTACCTGCAGGAAAAAGCAGGGGTTGCAATCCCACTCTCTAACAAAACAGACTTTAAACTATCAAACATCAAAAAAGACAAAGAAGGAGATTACGTAATGGTAAAAGAGATAAATTCAACAGGAAGAGCTAATTATTGTGACTATATATGCACCCAATACAGGAGCACCCAAATTCATAAAACAAGTTCTTAGAAACCTACAAAGATACTTAGACTCCCACACAATAACGGTGAGAGACTTTAATACCCTACTGCCAATATGAGACTATTAACAAAAATACTCAGGATTTTAAGCTCTGGATTAAGTGGACCTAATAAATATCTACATAACTCTCCACCCCAAACCAAAAGAATATATATTCTTCTGAGTGCCACATCGCACCTACTATAAAATCAACCACATAAGTAGAAGTAAAACACTCCTCAGCAAATGTAAAAGAATGACATCATAACCAACAGTCTCTAAGATCAGAGTACAATCAAATTAGAACTCAGGATTTAAAAACTCACTCAAAACAACACAAGAATGTAGCAATTGAACAACCTGCTCCTGAATGACTCCTGGGTAAATAATGAAATTACAGCAGAAATCAAAATTTCTTTGAAATCAGTGAGAGCAAAGGAACAATTTATCAGAATCTCTGGAACACAACATTAAGAGGGAAGTTTTTGGCACTAAGTGCCCACATCAGAAAGCTAGAAAGAACTCAAATAAATACTCTAACATCACAATTAAAGAACTAGAGAAGAAAGAGCAAACAAATAAAAAAAAAACTAGCAGAAGATAAGAATTAACTAAAATCAGGGTGGAACTGAAAAAGATAGAGACAAAAAAAAGTTCAAAAAATTCAATGAATTTAGGAGATTTAAAAAAATTAATAAAATAGACCACCAGCTAAAATAATAGAGAACAATCAAATAGACACAATAAAAAATGATAAAGGAGATATAATCACTGACCCCACAGAAATACAAACTACTATCAGAGAATAGTATAAACATGTCTATGCAAATAAACTAGAAAACCTAGAAGGAACTGATAAATTCCTATACACATACACCTCCCAAGACTAAATCAGAAAGATGTTGAATCCCTGAATAGACTAATAACAAATTCTGAAACTGAGGAGGCAGTAATAAATAGCCTACCAGCCAAAAAAATCCTAGGACCAGATAGATTCACAGCCGAATTCTAATGGGTACAAAGATGAGCTGGTACCATTTCTTCTGAAAAAATTCCAAACAATTGAAAAGGAGAGAATCTTTCCTAACTTGTCTTGTGAGACCACCAGTGTACTGATACAAAAACCTGGCAGAGACACAACAAAAAGGAAAACTTCAGGCCAATATCCCTGATGAACATCAATACAAAAATCCTTAATAAAATACTGGCAAACCAAATCCAGTAGCACATCAAAAAGCGTATCCACCACGATCAAGTTGGCTTCTTCCCTGGGATGCAAGGCTGATTTAACATATGCAAATCAATACACATAACCCATTACATAAACAGAACCAATGACAAAAAGTATATGTTTATCTCAATAGATGTAGAAAAGGCCTTAGATAAATCAACATCCCTTCATGCTAAATATCTCAGTAAATTAGGTATTGATGGAATATATCTCAAAATAATAAGAGCTATTTATGACAAAATCCATAGCCATTATCATACTGAATGGGCAAAAGCTGGAAGCATTTACTTTGAAAACTGATACAAGGAAAGAATGCCCTCTCTCACCACTCCTACTCAACATAGTATTAGAATATATGGCCAGGTCAATCAGGCAAAAGAAACAAATAAATGGTATTCAAATAGGAAAAGATAAAGTTGAATTGTCTCTGTTTGCAGATGACATGATGCTATCTTTAGGAAACCTCATTATCTTAGCCCAAAAACTCCTTAAGCTAATAAACAACTTCAGGAAAGTCTCAGGATACAAAAATCAATGTGCAAAAATAACAAGCATTCCTATATACCAACAATAGACAAGCAAAGAGGCTAACCATGAATGAAGTCCCATTCAGAATTGCTACAAAGAGAATAAAATACATTGGAATACAGCTAACAAGCGATGTAAAGGACCTCTTCAAGGAGAACTACAAACCACTGCTCAATGAAATAAGAGAGAACACAATAAATAGAAAAACATTCTGTCCTCATGGAGAGGAAAAATCAATATTATGAAAATGGTCATACTGCATAAAGTAATTTATAGAGTCGATGCTATTCCCATTAAACTACCATTGAAATTCTTCACATAATCCAAAAAAACCACTATAAAATTATATGGAACCAAAAAATAGCCTGTAGAGACAAGACAGTTTTAAACAAAAAGGAGAAAGCTGGGAGCATCATACTACCTCACTTCAAACTATAGTACAAGGATACAGTAACCCCAAAAACATGGTGCTGATAACAAAACAGACATGCAGACCAATGGAACAGAATAGACCATCTGATCTACAGACCTGACAAAAACACGCAATGAGGAAATTATTTCCTGTTTAATAAATGATGCTGGGAAAGCTGGATAGCCAGATGGAGAAAACTGAAACTGAACCCTTTCTAACACCTTATATAAAAATAAACTCAAGATAGATTAAGGACTTAAATGTAAAACCTCAAATCATAAAAGCCCTAAGGATTATAAATCATTCTATTATAAAGACACATGCACAGATATGTTCATAGTGGCACTGTTTACAATAGTAAAGACCTGGAACCAACCCAAATGCACATCGACGATAGACTGGATAGGGAAAATGTGGCACATATACACCACAGAATACTATGCACTTATAAAAAATGATAAGTTTGTGTCCTTTGTAGGGACATGGATGAATCTGGAAACCATCATTCTTAGCAAACTGACACAAGAACAGAAAATCAAACACCATATGTTCTCACTCATAGGCAGGTGTTGAACAACGAGAACACGTGGACACAGGGAGAGGAGCATCACATACTGGGGTCTTTGTCGGGGTGGGGTCAAGGGAGGGACAGCAGGGGGTTGGAGAGTTTGAAGAGGGATAACATGGGGAGAAATGCCAGATGTAAGTGATGGGGGCATGGAGGCAGCAAACCACATTGCCATGTGTATACCTATACAACAATTCTACATGATCTGCACATATACCCCAGAACCTAAAGTACGATTAAAAAAAAAAAAAAAAACCAAAATTAAATAAAAATAAAAATAAAAGCCCTAGAAGGAAACCTAGGCAATACCATTCAGGACATAGGCATGGACAAAGATTTTATGATAAAGTTGCCAAAAACAATTTCAACAAAACCTAAATTGACAAATGGGATCTAATTAAACTAAAGAGCTTCTGCATGGCAAAAGAAACTATTATCACAGCAAACAGGCAATCTACAGAATGGGGGAAAATTGTTGCAATCTACCCGTCTGACAAAGGTCTAATATCCAGAATTTACAAGGGATTAAAACAAATTTATAAGAAAAAAAACAACCTCACCAAAAAGCAAGTAAAGGATATGAACAGACACTTCTCAAAGAAGACATTCATGTGGCCAAGAAACATACGTGAAAAAGCTCAACATCACTGATCATTAGAGAAATGCAAATCAAAATTACTATGAGATACCATCTCACGCCCATCAGAATGGTGAGTATTAAAAAGTCAGGAAACAACAGATGCTGGAGAGGTTATGGAGAAATGGGAAGGCTTTTACACTGTTGGTGAGAATGTAAATTAGTTCAACCATTGTGGAAGACAATGTGATGATTCCTCAAGGATCTAGAACCAGAAATACCATTTGACCAAGCAATCCTATTACTAGGTATATACCCAAATAAATATAAATCATTCTATTTTAAAGCTACATGCACATATATGCTTATTACAGCAAAATTTACAATAGCAAAGATGTGGAACCAACCCAAGTGTTCATCAATGACAGATTGGATAAATAAAATGTGGTACATATACTCCATGGAATACTATGCAGCCACAGGAAGGAATGAGATCATGTCCTATGCCAGGACATGGATGGAACTGGAAGCCATCATCCTCAGCAAACTAACACAGGAACAGAAAACCAAACACCACATGTTCTCAGTCATAAGTGGGAGTTGAACAAGGAGAGCACATGTACACAGGGAGGGAAACAACATGCATGGGGACCCATCTGGGGTGGGCAGTGAGGGGAGGGACAGCATCAGAATAAATGGCTAATGAATGTGAGACTAAGTGATGGGTTGATAGTTGCAGCAAACCACCATGGCAGACGTATACCTATGTAACAAACCTCCATGTTCTACACATGTATCCAGGAACTTAAAGTAAAAAAGTAAAATAAAATAAAATTTAAAAGACACACACATATTCACTCAGCTGTTACATACGAATTAAATATAATTTCAAGAAAAAACAATTTAACCTCAAAAATATACAAAATCTATGAAAGCACGTTTCTTATATTGAAAATTCACTATATACATGCATACTTGTGTGTGTGTGTATATATATGTATATATATATATATACATATATATACACACAAAAAAAACCTTTATCATTTATCCATCTATCATTTTTCTCATTTTATGACAAACTTGTAAATGAGAAAAAAAACATAATTAATTTCAATATTTGCATATTTCCAATATTCCTTAGAGGAGAGTGGTTAGCTTTTTCAAAAGGACACACCCTCATAGTAATTATCAGGTCAGGCTGATAATTCCTCATTACAGTTTGTGTGAATTAAATGTACAAAATGTCACAAGGTCAAAGAGTTCTATATATGTGGTTTTTGAAAAGAAACTTTAATAATTTAAGTTCACTCAGATGAGAAGATTTTTATCAAAAGAACTTATCTGTTTATTATACGAAAAATTTTATATTTGTAATTCATATGTAACAGAGAAAATCACTTGAACTTTTTAATTTCTTTATTTTGTTCTCTTGGGGGCATTTAAACATTTATTTACATATTTCCATGACATTAATATTTATATCAGTCATATCAATACTGTTGAATCTTTATATATGACATTTAAAAAGAATAGATAAATGAATTTCAAGCTTGTTTGGCTGTCTATAGGTCTCTATTCATAGAATCAAAGGGGTCATTTCATATCTTGTCCTGCACATTGCTGCATTAATGCAAGTATGCACTTCCTTTAACGTCAGTGGAATCTCAGCTCTTGGATATCCTTTTATGGCATAGAGAAAAAGAGAAATCAATTTACTATCATGAATATCTTAATAGGATATCTTTCTAAGTCAAAATTTTATAGTGCTCCTTAAAACCCATAGTCAATTTTGACTTGCTGGGGAAGATGTAATCTCAGGATTAACAAATAAAGTATTTTAATTTTATTAGAGAGAATTAGCATGCTTTTTTTGATGTGTGAAGACCCAGTCTATTTCTCAGCCTGGCCTGAAGTTACTTGGGATAATTCTAGGCAATTGTCTTAGTGGTCTATATGTTATTTTATTAGTTTAAAACTACCTCGAAATGAAGATATTGTTATCCATTATAGAAATAAAAAAAAATGATGATCTGAGAGTTTAAGTACCTTGTTCTAAGTCAACAGGTATTAAATAGAATATGAAAAGCTAAGTTTGTTTAGGTGTCTAATGACTATGACTTTTTCCAATCAAGTGTGATTAGAGGTTACAATGCAATACCAAGATGCAGATTAAGAAATGCATCATTAGGAATTAACCTACATGGAAATACATTTGTTCTTGATTCTTGCATGTTTTAGGCTCCTGGACTATGAACTTGGAGAAAAAGAAAGTACTTCTTCTCAGAAATTGTACAGTAATTATACTTTTCATATATTAATGTGCTTATTTTTCTCTATATCCACACATATAAAAAATACAGATAAACACACAAAATAAATATCAGATATGTGGGGAGTCACTTTAAAGAAGGCAGTTAATGAATATAAATATAAGATTCAAATTTTTATAACTATATTTTAGTTGGAAGCAACCTAAGTGTCCCTCAGCAGATAAATGGATAAAGAAAATGTGGTACTCATATATAATGGAATACTATTCAGCCAGAAACAATGAGATCCTGTCCTTTGCAACAACATGGATGGAACTGGATAGAGTTCATTATGCTAAATAAAATAAACCAGGCACAGAAAGGCAAACGTCACATGTTCTCACTTATTTGTAGTATCTAAAAATCAAAACAATGGAACTCATGGAGATAAATAGTAAAAGGGTGGTTACCAGAGGCTGAGAATGGTAGTTGGGGGATGGGGATGTACAAAGGAAAAGTTAGAAATAATAAATAAGATCTAGTATTTGATAGCACAACCAGGTGATTATAGTCAATAATAATGTAATCGTATATTTTTAAATAACTATATTATAATTGGATTATTTGTAACACAAAAGATAAATGCTTGAGGGGATGGATAAAATCCCCTATTACACAATGTGATTATTATGCATTGTATGCTTGTATCAAAATATATACTCCATAAATACACACACCTACTATGTACCCACAAAAAATAAAAACATTTTAAAAGACCCTCTAAAAATCATTTTTATTCCAATTTCAATTTGTTTAAATTGGCAAATTGACCTTCCTAATTCTTAATTTCACATATTTAAAAGGAGGATAATCATGACAAGATTGTTACAAGAAATATAAATAATACTTGTTAACCATCTTTAGTTTAATAATCAATAAAATGCTTGCTATTATTAAAATTATATATTGAAATTTATGAATTAAAGTTTAGTGTCCCTCTATATCTCTATTTAGGGTAAATGAATTTTAAATTATAAAAGAAAAAAGTAAATGGGACTTGTAAGAAATGAGGTTCTCTCATTTTGCATGTTTTTATGCAGAAACATAATTTTTACAGCTTTGATGAAGCTACATATTTTGGAAACAGAGCTTTGATGACCTACTTTATCAAATTGCCAAATCAGTTTTATAAAATTGCAAAAAGACTCTCAACTTGATTAGAAAAGCACTAGAGATTATTTGAAATATAACATTACATTAATCAAATTAGTAGGCTGTAGACCGCATTGTGTATTAGAATTAAGAACAAAATTCAACTTGCTAACCTACAAAGAATTTTCTTCTAAAAATCTTCAATGGAAGATATGCCTGTATTCCCTAAATTTTAATAGAACATTTGAATACTCTTTTGTAGAAAAAACCTTTTTCTCTAAAATTTAACAGAACATTTAATTATTCCTATCGAATTTCACAGAGACATTGATAACAGTGCTATTAAGAGGACACTTTATAATCAATTCAATTATTTTAATTGCTCATCATCTTTTCTTTCTTCGCATACTTAATGTTGAACAATGCATAAATTAAGCATTCATTGATTAGATACATATATACAAATAGAGTACGTAGTGGAGGAGAAGAATAAAGGTATATAATGATACCATCAGAATAACTCCTGAAACATAATAATTCTTACAATTTACACAAGATGAAATAATTTAACCCAATCTTAAAGTCTAGATGTTTTGAAAAAGACACAAATTGATAACAGAAGGAGAAACTGAAGCAAAGACACAACAGCAGGAAATATACGGCATGTTTATGGAATGGCCACAGATGGCGAATGGCTAGATCCAGGGTAGAGATGCATTTTCTGGCTAATGAAAGATTCTTATGAATCAAGGATTTTCACTGACATGAACTTCAGCCAAGAACCCAGGAGAGATCCCTGCATTCATTTGATCCCATAATTTTCAAAATTTACAAAACGGATGTATCTTGAATACACCCAGTTAAGACCACCTTCTCTGTCTATTCTGACTCAGCTGCGACACTTTACCTCATGTTGCATGGCATCAGAGGGGCCGTTGCCATTTTTGTTATTTGACGCATGGGAAGTGGAATGGGAGTACATGCTATTTGATGGGACACGTTTTTGTGCTTTGAGGTCATTTCTGTAGATTGTAAAGACATTGCCCATCATTTTGGTGTAGAAATGCTTTTCAAATAGCATTATTACCCAATGTTTATACTTACTTGAATTGTAGCATGAAGGTATGGCATAGGTAATCGATTTTTCTGGATTTTGAGATGTTTTCTCTTATTTGTTAGATATTCAAATAACTTTTAAAATTTGCTGCACCTTATATTCTCATTCCAAGTATTCACTTTCACACCAAGTTGAAATCTTACATTTCAACTTGAAATCTCAAGAAGTCCTCTTCTACCTCCCCTAAAATTGCTTAAGCTTTCATATCCCATAAAATGTTGACCTTTTGCTAATCATAGGTTTTGCAAAAAATGAGATATCAAGAAACATGGGAACGAGGTCTGAAAGATGGGTAGAAAAAAACCTTATGAAAAACTCTGTGACATTGAACACTGTTCGAATGCCTGATGGGCCAAATTCTGCCCACTGCATATTCTTGTACGGCACCCAAGTTAACAACTATTTTTATAGACAGGGACTTAAAATTGATGTGATAATGCAGAATACTATTTTTAAATCCCAAGTTTTAATTCTTTCAAATTTATTCTAATTAGTAGACTTGTATAACAAAAAAGTTTCATTATTATTATTACTATAGTTTGAATTTCATCAATCAATATATATGGAGATGTGTTTTCTACTGTGTAATATGAACACCTAAAAATATGATTTTGCCTCTTGATGTGCAAAGCACAAAATATTTAAACTGTCTCTTTGTAGAAAAAAGTATGCTAACCCCTGTTATAAGCAATGATTACCACTGGCATTCTTTCTCAACAAGGTGTTGATTTTACTAGCTCTCAGTTTTGCAATGGTCTAGATGAAAAAAAAAATGCATAGGTTCTAACCAAAGAAAGTACAAAGGGAAATTTAAATAAGAGGAAATTGTATTGTATTAGTAAATATTGAAATATATGGTAGAAAATTTCCTGGAACATAGTAGGTTCTAAATAAACATTAGTAGTAAATTAATACTTTTTCTAGTCCTGTATATTTCATACTGAATAAGAATTTTAGTGAAAGTCATCAAAGACACCCAAAATACAGCATGATTCATCATGCAAACTAATAAGAAATATTTAAATCATATCCAAAATATATCCTTTTACTAAATTACTAGATATGACATGTCTTTTAGATACTTAATATTGAAGCAGGCATTAACTCTTTAAAAACTTTTGGATGACAGTAATTTCCAACTATTCTTTTTGTATAATTTTCTGATGCTGCAACTTAGGGCTAGAATCCTTAGGTCTAAAATAAGTTGGTTCTCAGTCCAAAGAGAAACAAAGGGAGAGAGGGGAACAAAGCAGGTAAAGACATGCAAGCTAAAGTGCAAAAAATCTACATGAAGTGGATTTTTACTGGGTGCTAGCTGGTGGCCCAGGAGGAATATCCAATGCTGAAAACACTTGTTCTCATCTTCTGAGTTAAATTCTAATGGTTTTGAGTACAGCGACTTGAGGAGAGTGCTGCCTACTTTCTGTCCTTAGCATGCATGACACCTTTAGTTTCATCTCAATGTATATCCCAGAATCTTGACTTATTCAACTCATTTATTGACTGTTGATTCCATGCCAGTTATTTTTCCAAGTTCAGAAGACACTCTTTTGGCTCTCAGGCTGTGCATAAACATGAAATAGTCATACATTTTAACATGCAACCATCCTGGGAATCACTGCAACACAACTATAAGGACACACACAAAAATGAGAGGATGCAGGACAACATGGGTGGAAGGGAAAGATTTCCCAGATGGCATGATCTCTCATTGAGTTCTGAAGGAAAAGCTGGGGCTATTCAGGTAGAGAAGGTAAAGTGCAGTCAAGGAAACCTTCCAGGCTAGTGAGAGTACATTGTGCAGTGAACTAGAGCTCATGAGAGTTGGGGGATAGATTGTAGAGATGATGGGGTATAGTAGAGATGAAGACAGAAAGGGTGAATAGAAGTAGAATACTTCCACAAATCCAAAACAAGAGAGCCATCCCTATTTATGGAATACAAATGGTTATAGTTTGATTAAAGACTGAGACATATTCTACTCCACCTCCCTCATCCTGTGATATTTTTTCATGATAATAAAATCCTAAAAATTTGTCAAAAAATGTATGTATGTGTTTCTAAATTTTGAAATAAAAATATTTTGTTAAAAATTATACATTTGATTTGTAGAAGCAGTGAATACTATGATTTTTAAAGAAAAATAGATGAGTTTCTTTATTTAAATGTAATACCAGGATGAGCCTGTTGGTAAGAAGGGAGTATATACTTCAGCTTTTGAAGCTATATTACTACTTTCAAGCCCCTAGAGTAGTTTAATTAAAAAAGAAAAACAACTGGAAGTCAGTAGCTTACTAAATATACAAAGTACATCTGTAACAAATAAGCTTAGAATACATATCTTAGATGCTTTTAATATAAATAAGGTAATAACCTCACCTATCAAATTCATCATTGCATAAACAAATGCTGGGGGTTCATTACCATTTGGTGGTATATTTTAAAATAAATTTTTATATTTTAATACAGCAAATACCATTTTAAATAGAGGTTTGTGTGTGATTTATCTGTTTAGAAAACTAAAAAGCATGCTGAGTGCAGTGTCTCACACCTGTAATCCCAGTACTTGGGGATGCTGAGGCAGGCAGATTACTTGAAGTCAGGAGTTTAAGACCAGCCTAACCAACATAGAGAAACCCTTTTTCTACCTAAATACAAAAAAATTAGCCAGGTGTGGTGGCATATGCCTGTAATCCCAGCTACTCAAGAGGCTGAGGCAGGAGAATCCCTTGAACCCAGGAGGCGGAGGCTGCAGTGAGC
>NW_016107382.1:7216561-7234890 GCF_001604975.1 Cebus imitator | reverse complement strand
AAAAAAAAAAAAAAAAAAGAGCAATTCAGAACATCAGGACAGCTTCCAAGAAGTATTGTTAATACATGTATTTCTTACATACACCTTCAGGTTGCAAGAGCACTCTCTAAGTGCAATCTACTGTTACTCTTGCTCTTTTTCTTGGAAAATTACCTTTGCTGTTTCTCTTCATCCTGCGTGAACTTGAATGCCTGCCTTATTCTCCATATGCTTTTCTTGGACTCAACATCTGGACTAAAACTAGTAGCCACTCTTATTCTTAAATATAGTTTCATTTGTTCTTTTAAACAAATGTTATCTGAAATTGTTAATATTAACCCTATCTGGTTAGCCTGGCAAACCCAGGAAACTTACCCAAAATGGACCGCTTTTATTTTTTAGAATTCTTTCTGTGTTTGTCTTAACTAACGTTAAACAAAGCAGAATGATTTTACATTATGAAAATTATTAGGGTTAAATAAATTCTACAACCTGACATATCAACCCATTTCAGAAATACACAGCGGAGTAGGATATTTGCATCTTTTGTTCCTGGCTAACATAAAGTACAAGCTGAGCAGAGCCATTTTATTAATAGAAAAAAAATTCCAAAATTTAATTATCAGTGCGAATTTTGTGCCTTGCTTCTAGGTATTTGTCAACTGCAGAAGACAAATGACATAAATACACTGTTCAAATAAAATTAGCAAATGTTATAATAGTGGAAGGTAGACATGGTAAATGAAAGCTCAAAGAATGGAGTGTCACCCTGCACTGGGGTTGCAGGGAAAATGGGAGGTATTGGGGGGCGGGGCGCAGATCTCTAGGGATGAATCATTAAACAATTACCGAAGGATCACTCTAGTCTTATGGGACATGTAAGGCATTGTGACTTAGAAGAGTCTAAATTTGAAACAGTCATTTGGTATGTTTAAATATAGAGATGGTTTTGGGGGATGGATATTGGAGAGAGGTGAGAAAGGGCTAGGATATTATTTTAATAATAAAGAGCCTCACATTCTAAGCTAAGCATTAGATATTTTCTTTTGAATATAATGACAAGCCATTGAAGCTTTTAACATAAGAAAATTACATAAGGGTATCAGTGTTTCACAAAGTTAACTCTGGTGACAATGAGGAATATACATTGAAGAAAGAAGAAACTTGAATTAGAGACAGCAGTTCTGAGTCTATTTCTATAGTCCATGGAGGTAAAGATAAAGGCCTATCGAAAGGTAGTGACAGTGGAAAAAGAAAAGAAAACCAGTGTCCTAACTGGCCTTTCAATCTTAAGTTTTTGCATTCTTGAACCCAAACTGCTAGATACCAGATTAATCTCTTCTAAGCAGAGCTTGAATCTTGTCATAGACATATATAAAAGCATTTAATAATGTTCTATTATTGATCAAGTTAAATCTTTG
Source organism: Cebus imitator (assembly GCF_001604975.1). Classification (NCBI taxonomy): domain Eukaryota; kingdom Metazoa; phylum Chordata; class Mammalia; order Primates; family Cebidae; genus Cebus; species Cebus imitator. The sequence continues at coordinate 7,233,490 of NW_016107382.1, read as the reverse complement.
CCTTCACAAGACCTAAATTATTTTATTTTAGACATTTTTGTTTTTGTTTTTCCACAATCAGCAATCAAGTCAAACCATTCCTCTTTCTGTACCCTAAATGTGTGTTCATATAGGTTTCAGCAAGTTGTTTAGCTTCAGTTTCTCTATGTTTAAACATTACTTACACATTTTTGTGAGAATTAAATTAGATAATCATTCAGTTAACACAGAACACTGTTTCAGAAAGAGTACATTAAATGTAGCAATTCATGTCATGATATCCATCACACATTTCTGTGACTTTTCTCATATTTGGCTCTGTATGTAAAATTCTATGTGCTCATCTCAACCTGTCAAAAATGGATTTTTTCATCAAAGCCAGAAGCAATCCACAGCTGTACCATTTCTTTCCATTACCCTCCATTCCCATTTTGGAGTCACCAGTGTCTATTATTTCCATCTTTATATACAGTACATCCACTGTTTAGCTCTCCCTTTTAAAATAAGAACATGTAGTATATGATTTTATGTTTCTGAGTCATCTCACTCAGGATAATGGCCTCCAGCTCCATCCATGTAGTCAGAGCAATCAAAGAAGAAAAAAATAAAAGGCATCCAAATACGAAAAAAAGTCAAATTATTTATGTTTGCTGGTGACATTATCCTATTCCTAGAAAATCCTACATATTATTCCAAAAATCTCCTAGTGTTACCAGTTGAAGGGTGACCAGGTTCTTGGTATCTTGAAGAAAGAATTGGGCAATATGCACAAATAGAGCAAGAATGAAGCAACAAAAGTAGAGATTTACTGAAAATGAAAGTACACTTTAAAGAGTGGGAGTGGGCCCAAAAAGGGTCTCAAGAGCCCGGCTACAGAGTTTTCTGGGGTTTAAATACCCTCTAGAGGTTTCCATTGGTTATTTGATGTATGCCATACATAAATGAAGAGGACAAAGTAAGTTACAAAGTCATTTACTCAGTGTATACCCTATGTAGATAGGATATTTCTTGTCATTGCTGAAAAGATTTCATTTGATTTAGTTCTAGGAAGTCAGCATGAATCAGCCTTATGTTCCCTGCCTCCAGACCCTATTCTACTGCCTCACTGGACCTGATAAATGACTTCAGTAAAGTTTCAGGATACAACATTAATACATAAAATCAGTTGCATTTATATACACCAATAACGTTAAAGCCGAGAGCCAAATAAATTCTTCAATCTTATTTACAATTGCCACACAAAAATAAAATACCCATGAATACATTTAACCAAGAAAATGAAGCCCCTAAGAGGAGAACTACAAAATGCTAATGAAAGAAATCATAGTACCTGCTTTTTATTTAATGTCAGGTCTTCTTTTCTAAGCTTTTACAAAGAATAATGCCAGAATAATTTTTATTCAAAAGCTTCCTATGATGAGAGCCCATGGGTTTTATCTCACCTGGGTCTGTGCTGGGGAAAGTGAATCCCACTGTTTGATGTGGAGATTGCTCTCTATTAGTCTCATGTTTTGTTTTGTTTTTTTCTCCCTGACCTTGAACTTTCATAGAAAGAGAAAAAGCCAGAAAGTTATTTGGTTTTTGTATTTGTTTTTGTGTTTATATTGGTAAAGCCTAGGTGCTAGAAGTGAGAAAATCAATGTTATGAGACGCATCACCAATTTAACAGCATTTTAAACCACTGAAATTCTAGAATATCATTTAAAAAGACATTTAGATTAGTATATATCAACTTAAAGTCATATTTTATTATAATAAGTTTAGTAATCTAATAAATTCAACTTTGTGGCTAATATATTTTTGGTTAGGCAACTTTTCAACTCTTTAAAGCCTATCTAAATATAACTGTATCACAATAAATATGATAAAAAATACTGAATAATTGAATATTTTTTAAATGTGAAGAGTAGAGATGATTGTTGAAATTCAAATTCATTAACATCCTGATAATAAGAACACCTCACTGTAAAATCAATACCATTTTACAACTTTTATATTGATAGACACATTTTAGAAGATTGAAGTGAAGCTGACAGGTGAAGCTATGGTGTGATTACTTGGATCAAGCTTTTAAAATGTAAATACTATGTTTTATAATTTTAACAAACAATTAAAACTGTATAGATTGCAGCTATTATCTATGACATTTTATTTTGGCTGACCTTTGATAGTTTGTATTTTACATATTGCTAACATTCATCTGAACTTGTAGCATTCATCTCAACCTGTCAAGATGCTCCTCAGAAAACTCCAACATGAAAATAAGCTACCATCATTGTAGAAATATGACTTCTATCATGGCAGAATTAAACAAGAAGTAGACTATATTGTGAAATAATTTTCAATCTTGTTTTTAAGAAGATGACATTATTATAAAACACTAATGGAAATAATTTAATTTTAATTATTATTTATCATAAGAAAAACATAAGTATGACAACGTAGCCTATTATCCATTTTTTGTTTCATCTTGCTAACTCATGGAACAGTTAACCAATAAGTAAAAACTCAAAAAAGCTTGTTAATTTAATTGAGTACTAATCAAAAGAATTGTTTTAACTAAGTGTAACCATGACTAGAAATTTGAGAATTTTTCCCCTAAGATCATCAAGTTAATTTTTGAAGATTTGTTGATTCTTTACCTTTATAAATAATATTACATTTATTTAAAGAGGAGATTGCTAATGAAGCAAAATAATGAAAATTGTTGACCTAATATTTAGTAAATTAATCAGATGTTGCTCTTCTCCACATAACGCTTTTTGATAATAATTAGCATTGAAAGATAACAAATGAAAATTAATAACATTATCGAAATACATAATATAAAAGTTTATAAAAGGCCTAGTGGGAAATCAGTGAGAACCCAGTATATTATATTGCATTTGGAGTAAAACAATAAGCTATGATTATTGAGAATAAACATTTTACTTCCAAAGAAATAAAAGGCAAGGAATGTACTTATTAACACTTAAGCAAAAATATAATGGAACAATTTTGAAAGTTAATATTGAGTTTTAGAAGGAGTAAAGCAAAAAATGGCTATTCTTAATAAAAGCTATAAATGCTATATACAGTTCTACATATGAGAGGTCACTATTAAATTTAACTTTTAAGTTATAGAACATGTAGTCAGAGCAATCAAAGAAGAAAAAAAATATAAGGCATCCAAATACAAAAAAAAAAAAAAAAATGTCAAATTATGCCTGTTTGCTGATGACATTATCCTATACCTAGAAAATCCTATATGTTCTTCCAAAAATCTTCTAATGTTACCAGTTGAAGGGTGACACCTGGTTATTGGCATCTTGAAGAAAGAATTGGGCAAAATACACAAACAAAGCAAGGAAAGAATGAAGCAACAAGAGAAGAGATTTACTGAAAACGAAAGTACACTCTACAGAGTGGGAGTGGGCCCAAGCTTAGGGTCTCAAGAGTCCTGCTACAGAATTTCTTGTGGTTTAAATACCCTCTCAAGGTTTCCATTGGTTATTTGACAAATCCACAGCCAATATCACACTAAATGGGCAAAAACTGAAAGTATTCTGCTTGAAAACTGTCACAAGACAAGGATGCCCTCTTTCACCACTCCTATTCAACAAAGTAAGTTATGGAATACTTACTGTTATTAAAGTCCGTTTTCAGCAAAAATATATATATCTGTTTCTGGCATTAAATTTTAAAACTATCCTTCAGCAATCAAATTTTACTTATAAGTGAATATTTATCTAATTATAATACATTTTAGAAATATTAACTAAAATTGAACTGTTATAAAAAGAAAAAGAACTGTAGTATTTGTAACTTTTAATTTAACATTTCTTTTTAGTTCCACCCAAAGTTTACTTTGCCAACATTTTTATAATGCCTCAGATACTGGAAACAAGCAAGATATTGGCTAGTAAAAAGGTCCCTGAGTCTACGGAAAACTAGAAAAAGAAAGTATTATAGGGTTTAGAGATAGATTGATATCATGTTTTATTGAACTTGTGTCCTCTTTCCAAACCCACTTTCACATCACTTAGTAAATTGTCTGAAATTGTATTGGTTTTTATTTAAAAATATACAGGATTGAATAAGACAAAATGTCTTTCATTTTGTGTACACAATTTAACAACTACTTAATATTTTTTTAAATACCAAAAATTACTAGGTGTCATAAAATAGATGAAGAAAAACAAATACAATTAAATATCATAAAAGGTAATAATTAAATAATCTCCTCCATGAAACAGTTAGAATTTGATCTGCAAACACAAGGAATTACATTATGTGTTATGATAAGGCACCAAAAGTCCCCAAACTAAAACAGCTTACTGACAATGACTACTTTTATTGAAAATAAAGCAGAACATCTTTATTGATGAGAATTCATATAGGAAACAATACCAAGTATGGCAATTATTCCCATTGTCATTGGTTGTATATGCTTTAACTCCCAACGCATTATCAAACTTACAACACTGACCTATAAAATCTAATGGCATATGTAATATATATTTATGTCTTAATTTAAAAAGCATAATTATTAGACATTTTGGTTTAAATAAATACAGACCAAAAAACAGAAAATTCTTGCAAACACCCACATCATCAAATTAACATCAAATAATGTGAGGATTTATTAGTTTATATTACAGGAAAATGGCAACTTCTCTCTGCATATTACTAACATATCTGTATGTTCTTCAAAGGTGAGGCAGATCACCTTTTTTGGCTCACATATATAATAGTTTATTGTCACTTAAATGTACTTATTTAAAAACATATTGTATGCTTAATATGTGTGGAGCACTATTGAATTAAACATATGAGGAGCTAAACATAATTATATGGGTTTTTTTAAAATTATACTTTAAGTTCTGGGGTACATGTGCAGATCATGCAGGTTACATAGGTATACACGTGCCATGGGGGTTTGCTGCATCCATCCCCCCGTCATCTACATTAGGTATTTCTCCTAAAGTTATCCCTATCCCTCCCCACTCTCCCCACCCCCTACTACCTTTCCCCAAACCCCCTCCCTGCTCCCTGACAGGCCCTCGTGTGTGATGTTCACCTTCCTTTGTCCATGTGTTCTCACTGTTCAACATCCACTATGGGTGAGAACATGCGGTGTTTGGTTTTCTGTTCTTGTGTCAGTTTGCTGAGAATAATAGTTTCCAGCTTCATCCATGTCCCTGCAAAGGACATGAATGCATCCTTTTTATGGCTGCATAGTATTCCATGGTGCATATGTGCCACATTTTCTTTGTCCAGTCAATCACTGATGGGCATTTGGGTTGGTTCCAGGTCCTTGCTATTGTAAACAGTGCCACAATGAACATGTGTTCATGTGTCTTTATAATACAATGATTTATAATCATTTAGGTATATACCCAAATGGTATCTCATTTCTAGACACTTGAAGGATTGCCTCAGTGTTTTACACAATGGTTGAGCTAATTTATTCTCCCACCAACAGTGTAAAAGCATTCCTATTTCTCCTCATCCTCTCCAGCATTGGTTGTTCCCTGATTTTTTAATGAAAGCTATTCAAACTGGCAATGAGATGGTATCTCAATGTAGTTTTGATTTGCATTTTTCTAATGACCAGTGATGATGAGTTATTTTTCATATGTTTGTTGGCTGCATAAATGTCTTCTTTTGAGAAGTGTCTGTTCATATCTTTTGCCCAAAACAGTATTAACCTTAAATGTAAATGGGCTAAATGCCCCAATCAAGACACTGACTCTCAAATTGCATAAAGAGTCAAGACCCATTCGTGTGCTGTATTCAGGAGACTCATCTCACATGCAAAGACACACATAGGCTTAAAACAAAGGGATGGAGAAAGATTTACCATGCAAATGGAGAGACAGAAAAAAAAGCAGGGTTTGTCATCCTAGTCTCTGATAAAACAGGCTTAAAACGAAGAAAGATCAAAAGAGACAAAGAAAGGCACTACATAATGTTAAAGCGTTCATTGCAATAAGAAGAGCTAACTATCCTAAATATATATGCACCCAATACCAGAGAACCCCAATATATAAAGCAAGTTCTCAATGACCTACAAAGAGACTTAGATTCTCACACAATACTAGTAGGAGTCTACAAATTGTATTTTTAGAAATACAATTCTAAAAGTCCATGGATCAAAAAAGAAATAATAGAGAACAAAAAACATTTTCAACTAATCAAAGTAAAATGATTGTATATCAAAATATGTGGGATGCAAATAGATAAGTGCTTAGAGGAAATTGTAAAGCACTCCACTGTCAGTATTAGACAGATCAATGAGACAGAAAATTAACCAGGATATCCAGGACTTAAACTCAGATCTGTACCAAGTAGACCTAACAGATATCTACAGAACTCTCCACCTCAAAACCACAGGATATACATTCTTCTCAGCACCACATCACACTCACTCTAAAATTGACCACATAACAGAAAGTAAATCACTCCTCAGCAAATGCAAAAGAATGAAAATTAAAACAGTCTCTCAGACCACAGTGCAATCATATTAGAACTCAGGATTAAGAAACTCATTCAAAACCACACAGCTACATGAAAACTGAACACCCTGCTCCTGAATGACTACTGGTTAAATAATGAAATGAAGGCAGAAAAAAAGATGTTCTTTGAAACAAATGAGAACGAAGACACAACGTACCAGAATCTCTGGGACACATTTAAACCACTATCTGGAGGGAAATTTATAGCAGTAAATGCCCACATGAGAAGTGAGGAAAGATGTAATATTGATACCATAATGTCATGATTAAAAGAATTATATGTTTTAATTCATGTGTTATTATAGCATGCTGAAAAAACTGGGTAAAACTGCCATTTCTGGGGGGAACCTAAAACAGAAAAAAAAAAAAAAAAACTCACTGGGTTTTTTTTTTTTTTTTGAGATGGAGATTTACTCTTATTGCCTAGGCTAGAGTGCAATAGCACAATCTCATCTCACTGCAACCTCTGCCTCCTGGGTTTGAGCAATTCTTTTGCCTCAACTTCTCAAGTTGCTGGGATTACAGGCACGTGCCACCATATCCAGCTAATTTTTTGTGATTTTAGTAGAGATGGGGTTTCATCATGTTGGTCAGGCTGGTCTTGAACACCTGATCTCAGGTGATCAACCCACCTTGGCCTCCCAAAGTCCTGGGATTACAGGGGTAAGCCACTGCACCTGGCCTAAAACACTCTGGAATTTTTACATAATGCCAGTTAATTTCAATATTTTAGAGAAGTTTGAGCTCTTTCCATGACAACAAACATTACTATATATCTAGTCTACACAATAATTTGTAATATATATTTAGTATAATGTAATAAAAAATACAGAAGGCATCAAAGTATAATAACAGATTATCTTCAAGGCATAACACCATGATTCAAAACTGATTTCCCAGTGGAAAAAATGGAAGCCAGGAAAAAAAGAAAGCATTAATATTGTCTCAGAAGGGTAAAGAAGAAAAGAACCTTGCTAAACTAAAAGTCTATATAGAGTTGGAATATGTTTCAAGAATTAAGTTGATATAAACACCTTTTAAAATGTAAAGCAAGATAATTTATTAAAAGAAGGCTCACACTAAAGAATGGTTTTTCATAAAGCAAAAGAAAAATGATCCCAGGAGAAAAAAATGATAACTGAAATTCCCTGTATGTTTCCAAGTAAAAAATACAATTCTGTAAATCCATGGATCAAAAAAGAAATTCTAATAGAAAATAGAAAATATTTTAACCAATCAAAATAAAATGATTGTATATCAAAATATGTGGGATGCAAATAGATAGGTGCTCAGAGGAAACTGTATAATCTTAAATGGATATATAGGGAAATGCAAAATATGAAAACAAACAACATAACTAAGAACTCATCCTAAGATCAAAATAAATTAAACTTAAAAAGCCCTGTAAAGTTAAGGTGGAAAAGAATCAAAATTAAGTACGTAGCCCAAAGACTTCTTAAAGCAACAGCACACTAGAGACTACAATGCAAACAATTAGCAACTTCATGATAAGATCAAAACCTCATATATCAGTATAAACCGTGAATGTAAATAGACTAAGTGCTCCACTTAAAATACACACAGTGACAAATTGGATAAAAATCAAGATCAGCCTGGGCACAGTGGCTCACGCCTGTAATCCCAGCACTTTCGGAGCCCGAGGAGGGTGGATCACTTGAGGTCAGGAGTTTGAGACCAGCCTGGACAACATACTGAAACCCTCTCTCTACTAAGAATTAGCCAGGTGTGGTGGCAGGTGCCTGTAATCCCAGCTACGTGGAAGGATAAGACAGGAGAATCACTTGAACCCAGTAGGTGGAGGTTGCAGTGAGCCTAGATTGTGCCACTACACTCCAGCCTGGGCAACTGAGTGAGACTCTGTCTCAAGAAAACAAACAAACACAATAAACAAGTATCAATTCATTTGCTGTCTTCAAAAGACCCATCTCAAATGTAATGACAGCCATAGGCTCAAAATAAAGGGTTGGAGAAAGTCCTGTCAGGCAAAACAGAAAAAGAGTAGGTGTTGCTATTCTTATATCAAATAAAACAGACTTTGAACAAACAACACATACACACACAAGACACAAATAAGGAACTACATAATGATAAAGGGTTCAATTCTTCAACAAAAAGACTCAACAATCCTAAATATATACACATGCAACATCAGAGCACCCAGATTTATGAAACAAGGACTTCTAGACCTATGAAAAGACTTAGACAGCTATGCCATAATGGTTGAGGTCTTCAACACCCCACTGACATTAGATAAATAACAGAAATTCCGGACTTAAATTCAGTACTTGACCAGTTGGATCTAATAGACATTTACAGAATACTCTACCTATCAACCACAGAGTATACATTCTTTTCTTCTACACATGGAACATACGAGACTGGCCAAATGCTCAGCCATAAAGCGAGTCTCAATAAATTTTAAAAATAGAAATAATATCAATAATACTCTTGGACCACAGTGGAATTAAAATAGAAATCAGTGCCAAGAAGATTACTGAAAACCATACAATTACATGGAAATTAAACAACTTGCTCCAGAATAACTTTTGGGTAAACAATAAAACTATGGCAGAAGTAAAAAATATATATATTTCGAATAAATGAAAATATAGACACAATATACCAAAATCCCTGTGATGCAGCAAAAGCAATGTTAAGAGGAAAGTTTATAAGACTAGATGGAAACATCAGAAAATTAGAAATATCTCAAACTAGTGATCTAAATTCACACTCAGATGAACAAGGAAAACAAAAAAAACTCTAAAGCTGGCAGCGGAAGAAAAAAATAACTAGGCTTCCACAAAGATGACCAAACATGAAGAGCTCTGGTCTGCAGTTCCCAGCGAGAGTGCGTCAGAAGATGAGTGATCTCCACATTTTCAACTGAGGTACCAGGTTCGTCGCATCAGGACTGCTTAGACAGTGGGAACAGCCCAAGGTGGGCAAGCCAAAGCAGAGTGGGGCATTCCCTCACCCAGGAGGCACAAGGGGCTGGAGAACTCTCTCTCCCAATCAAGGGAAGCCATTAGGGATTTTTCCAGACACTCCAGCACTCTGGCTCAGATACTGTACTTTTCCCACAGCCTACACTACCCACAGACCAAGAGATTCCCTCTGGTGCCTGCAATGCCAGTGCCCTGGGTTTCCAGCATAAAACTGGGCAGCCATTTTAGTGGAGTGGCACCTGGAATGCCAGCGAGACAGAACTGATCATTCTCCTGGAAAAGAGGGCTAAAGCCAGGGAGTCAAGTGAGCTGGCTCATAGGGTCCCACTCCCATGAAGACCAGAAGGCTCAGATCCACTGGCTTGAAATTCTCACAACAAGCACAGCAGTCTGAACTCGACCTGAGATATTTGAGCTTGGTGGGGGGAGGGGCGCCCATCATTGCTGAGGCTCTGGTAGATGGTTTCAACATTGTCTGTGTAAACAAAGCAGCCAGGAAGTTTACACAGCAGCTGGGCAGAGCCCAGCATCACAGCTCATCAAGGCCTCTGCAGGCAGACAGCGAAGTAGATTCCCTTCTTGTTGGGCAAGGCATCTCAGAAAAAAAAGACAGCAGCCCATCATGGGCTTACAAAGTCCCCACCTTCCTGGGACAGAACACCTGGGAAAGAGGCAGTTGTGAGTTCCACTTCAGCAGACTTAAACGTTCCTGTTTGGCAGCCCTGAAGTGAGCAACTGATTCCCCCAATCCAGTGCTTGAGCTCTGTTAAGGGACAGGCTGCCTCCTCAAGTGGTTCCCTAACCATCCATGTATCCTAACTGGGAGACATGTCATACAGGAGAGCTCTGGCTGACATCTGGCAGGTACCCTTTTGGGATGAAGCTACCATAGGAAGAAACAGGCAGTAATCTTTGCTGTTCTGTAGCCCCCATGGGTGATTCCCAGGAAAGCAGGGTCTAGAGTGGATCTTCAGCAGATCTGCAGCAGAGGGGCCTGACTGTTAGAAGGAAAACTAACAGAAAGAGCTTCAACAACAACAGAAAGGACATCTCCACTCAGAAACCCCATCCAAAAGTCACCAAATTCAAAGACCAAAGGTGGATAAATCCATGAAGATAAGAAGAAACCAGCACAAAAAGGCTAAAATCACCAAAAGCCAGAACTCCTCTTCTCCAAGGGATTACAACTCCTCATCAGCAAGGGAACAAAACTGGATGGAGAATGAGTGTGACCAATTGACAGAAGCAGGCTTCAGAAGGTGAGTAACAACAAACTTCTCTGAGCTAAAGGAGTATGTTCTAATCCAATGCAAGGAAACCAAGAACCTTGAAGAAATATTAGAGAAAAAATGCTAACAAGAATAACCAGCTTAGAGAAGAACATAAAAAACACGATGGAGCTGAAAAATACAGCAGAACTTTATGAAGCATACCATTTCAATAGCCAAATCGATCAAGCAGAAGAAAGGATATCATCAATTGAATATCAACTCAATGAAATAAAGTGATAAGGCAAGATCAGAGAAAAAAGAGTGAAAAGAATGAACAAAGCCTCCGAGAAATATGGGATTATGTGAAAAGACCAAATCTAGTTTTGATCAGTGTACCTGAATGTTATAGGGAGAACGAAACCAAGTTTGAAAACACTCTTCAGGAGTGTTTCCCCAACCTAGCAAGTAAGGCCAACATTCAAATACAAGAAATACAGAGACACCACAGAGGTATTTCTTGAGAAGAGCAACCCCGAGGCACATAATTGTTAGATTCATCAGGGTTGAAATGAAGGAAAAAAAAATGCTAAAGGCAGCCAGAGAGAAAAGTCAAGTTACCAACAAAGAGAAGCCCATCAGACTCACAGTGGATCTCTTGGCAGAAAACCTATAAGCCAGAAGAGAGTGGGGGTCAAAATTCAACATCCTTATAAAAAGAATTTCCAGCCCAGAATTTCATATTCAGGCAAAACTGAGCTTCATAAGTGAAGAAGAAATAGAATCCTTTACAACAAGCAATTGCTGAGAGATTTTGCCACCACCAGGCCTGCCTTACAAGAGCTCCTGAAGGAAACACCAAACATGGAAAGGAACTACCAGTACCAGCCACTGCAAAAACATACCAAATTGTAAAGACCATAGTCACAATAAAAAAACTGCATCAACTAATGGGCAAAACAACCAGCTAGCATCAAAATGACAGGATCAATTCAAACATAACAATGGTAATTTTAAACATAAATGGGCTAGATACCCCAATCAAAAGACACAGAATGGCAAACTGGATAAAGAGTAAAGACTCATCAGTATGCTGTATTCAGGAGACCCATCTTACATGCAAAAATACACATATGCTCAAAATAAATGGATGGACTAAGATTTATGAAGCAAGTGGAGTGCAAAAACAAAGCAGGGATTGCAATCCTAGTCTCTGGCAAAACGAACTTTAAATGAACAAAGATCAAAAGAGACAAAGAAGGCCATTACAGAATTCTAAAGAGATTAATGCAATAACAAGAGCTAGCTATCCTAAATATATAGGAATGCACCCAATACAGGAGCACCCAGATACATAAAGCAAGTTCTTAATGACCTACAAAGAGACTTAGACTCCTACACAATAATAGTGGGAGACTTTAAGACTCCACTGTGGAAATGGGGGAGGGACGGGGGTAGGGAGGTGGGGAGAGACAGCATGGGGAAAAATGCCAGATATAGGTGAAGAGGAGGAAGGCAGCAAATCACACTGCCGCGTGTGTACCTATGCAACAATCTTGCATGTTCTTCAAATGTACCCCAAAACCTAAAATGCAATTAAAAAAAAAATAATTAAATAAAACAAAACAAACAAACAAAAGACTCCACTGTCAACACTAGACAGGTCAATGACACAGAAAATTTACCAGGATATCCAGGACTTAAACTCAGGTCTGTACCAAGTAGACGTAATAGACATCTACAGAACTCTCCACCCCAAAACCAGAGAATATACATTCTTCTCACCACCACACCATACTTATTCTAAAATTGACCACATAATTGGAAGTAAATCACCCCTCAGCAAATGCAAAATAATGAAAATCATAATAAACAGGCTCTCAGACCACAGTGCAATCAAACCAGAACTCAGGATTAAGAAACTCACTCAAAACTGCACCACTACATGGAAACTAAACAACCTGCCCCTGAGTGACAACTGGATATGTAATGAAATGAGTGCAGAAATGAAGATGTTCTTTGAAACCAGTGAGAATGAACACAATGTACCAAAATCTCTGGGACACATTTGAAGCAGTGTCTAGAGAGAAATTTATAGCATTTATACACCAGAGAAGTGAGGAAAGATATAAAATTGACACCCTAATATCATGATTAAAAGAACTAGAGGAACAAGAGAAGAAAAATTCAAAAGCTAGCAGAAGACAAGAAGTAACTAAGATCAAAGCAGAAATGAAGGAGATAGAGACACAAAAAACCCTTGAAAAATCAATGAATCCAGGAGCTGTTTTTTTTTTTTTTGAAAACATCAACAAAATAAATAGACTGCTAGCCACACTAATAAAAAAGAAGAGTGAAGATTCAAATAGATGCAATAAAAAATGATTAAATGCCTATCACCTCTGATCCCACAGAAATACAAACTACCATCAGAGATTACTACAAACATCTCTATGCAAATAAACCAGTAAATCTAAAAGAAATGGATGAATTCCTGGACACTTACACCCTCCCAAGACTAAACCAGGAAGCAGTTGAATTCCTAAACAGACCAATAACAAGGTCGGAAGTTGAGGAGGCAATTAATAGCCTACCAACCAAAGAGTCAAGGACCAGATAGGTTCACAGCCGAATTCTACCAGAGGTACAAAGAGGAGGGTACCATTCCTTCTGAAACTATTCCAAACAATACAAAAAGATGGAATCCTCCCTAACTCATTTTATGAGACCAACATCATCCTGATATGAAAAGCTGGCACAGATGCAACTAAAAAAGAAAATATCAGGCCAATATCCAAGATGAACATTGATGCAAAAATCTTCAATAAAATACTGGGAAACCAAATCCAACATTACATCAAAAACTTATTCATCACAATCAAGTTGGCTTCATCTCAGGTATGCAAGGCTGGTTCATCATCAGCAAATCTATAAATGTAATGCATTAAACAGAACCAAAGACAAAAACCATGTGATTATCTCAATAGATGCAGAGAAGGCCTTTGACAAAATTTAACAGCGCTTTATGCTAAAATGTCTCAAAACTAGATATTGATGGATCATATCTTAAAATAATAAAAGCGATTTATTACAAACCCACAGCCAATATCATACTGAATGGGAAAAACTGGAAGCATTTCCTTTGAAAACTGGAACAAGGATGCACTCGGTCACCACTCCTATTAACATAGTATTGGAAGTTCTGGCTTCCAATACTATGAGCTTCCAAAACTATTAACATAGTATTGGAAGTTCTCTACTAGGGCCATCAGGCAAGAGAAGGAAATAAAGCGTATTTGAATAGGAAGAGAGGACACCAAATTGTCCCTGTCTACAGATGACATGATTGTATATTTAGAAAACCTCATTACCTCAGCCCAAAATCTCCTTAAGCTGATAAGCAACTTCAGCAAAGTCTAAGGATACAAAATCAATGTGAAAAAATAGCAAGCATTCTTATACACTAATAATAGACAAACAGAGAGACAAATCATAAGTGAACTCCCATTTAAAATTGCTACAAAGAGGATAAAATTCCTAGGAATACAACCAACAAGGAAAAATGTGAAGGACCTCTTCAAGGAAAACTACAAACTTCAAAGAAATAAGAGAAGACACAAACAGATGGAAAACATTCAATGCTCATGGTTAGAAAGAATCAGTATCATGAAAATGGCCATACTGCCCAAAGTAATTTATAGATTCAGTGCTATCCCCATCCAGCTACCATTGACTTTCTTCAGAGAATTGGAGAAAAGCCACTTTAAACTTCATATAGAACCAGAAAAGAGCCTGCATAGTAAAGATAATCCTAAGCAAAACAAAACAAAACAAAACAAAACAAACAAACAAACAAACAACAAAAAAGCTGGAGGCATCACACTACCTGACTTCAAACTATGTTACAAGGCTACTGTAATCAAAACAGCATGGTTCTGGTACCAAAACAGAGATACAGACTAATGGAACAGGACAGAGAATGCCACGCAACTACAGCCATCTGATCTTTGACAAACCTGATAAAAGCAATGGGGAAAGGATTTCCTGTTTAATAAATGGTGTTGGGAAAACTGGCTAGCCATGTGCAGAAAGCTGAAACTGGATCCTTTCCTTACACCTTATACAAAAATTAACTCCAGATAGATTAAAGATTTAAACATGAGGCCTAACACCATAAAAACTCTAGAAGAAAACCTAGGCAATACCATTCAGAGCATAGGCATGGGCAAGTACTTCATGGCTAAAACACCAAAACCAATGGAAACAAAAGCCAAAATACACAAATGGTATCCAATTAAAGTTAAGAGCTTCTGCAAAGCCAAAGAAACTATCAATAGAGTGAACCAGCAAGCAACAGAATGGACAAAAATTTTCCAAACTACCCATTATACAAAGGGCTAATATTCAGAATCTACGAAGAACTTAAATAAATTTTCAAGTAAAAAACAAGCAACCCTTTGTAAAATGGGAAAATATAAGGAAAAGACACTTTTTAAAAGAAGACACTTATGCAGCCAACAAATACGTGAAAAAAAGCTCATCATCACTGGTTGTTAGAGAAATGTAAATCAAAACCACATTGAGATATCACCTCACACCAGTTAGAAGTGTGATCATTAAAAAAATCTGGAGACAACACATGCTGAAGAGGATGTGGAGAAACAGGAATGCTTTTACACTGTTGGTGCAAGTGTAAATTAATTCAGCCATTGTGAAAGACAATATGGCAATTCCTCAAGGATCTAGAAATAGAAATACCATTTGACCTGGCAACTGCATTACTGGGTATATACCCAAGGGATTATAAATCATTCTATCACAAAGACACACGCTCACACGTTTATTGTGGCACTGTTCCCAATAGCAAAGACTTGAAACCAACCCAAACGCCCATCAATGATAAACTGAACAAAGAAAATATAGCACATATACACCATGGAATACTATGCAGCCATAAAAAGGATGAGTTCATTGTCCTTTGCAGGGACATGGATGAAGCTGAAAACCATCATTCTCAGCACACTGAGAGAACAGAAAACCAAACACTGCATGTTCTCATTCATAAGTGGGTATTGAACAGTAAGAACACAGGTATACAGGGAGGGGAATGTTGCATACCAGGGCCTAGGGGTGGGGGGTCTAGGAGAGGAATAGCAGTGGGGGGATTGGGGAGTTATAGCATTAGAAGAAATACCTTATGTAGATGATGGATGCAGAAAACCACCACCATGGTATTTGTATGCCTATGCCACAAACCTGCACAATCTGCACATGTACTCCAAAACTTAAAGTATAAGAAATAAATTTTTTAAAAAAGAAAATAACTAAAATCAGATCCAAAATGAATAATTTTGAGACTCAACAATTCATACAGAGTCAATAAATTGAAAAGGTTTTTTAAAATAAGAATAAGTAAGGTAGAAAGATGGTAGCCAGATTAATGAAGAAACAAAGAGTGAGGGTCCAAGTAAACACATTCAGAAATCACAAATGTAACATACCAACTGTCCTCACAGAAATACAAAAGATTCCCAGAGACTTTTATGAAAACCTCTATGAACACAAATTAGAAAATCTAGAGGAAATGTATTAATTCTTGGAATCATACAACCACTCAAGATAGAATCAGGAAGATATTGAACCCTAAAGAGACCAATATTGTATACTGAAATTTGATCAATATTTAAAAGAAAAAAAATACCAACCAAACAAAGCCCTGGACCAGACAGATTCATAGCTAAATTCTACCAGACATACAAAAAGGTACTTGGACCAATTCTAGTGAAACTATTCCAAAGAAGAAAGAAGAAAGAAAAAAGAAAAGAAGAAACAGAAGGAGAAGGAGGAGGAGAAAATGGAAGAGGAGAAGCAGGAGAAGCAGAAGGAGCAGGAGGAACAGAAGGAGCAGGAGCAGGAAGAAGAAGAAGAAAGAAGAAAGAGGAAGAGGAAGAAGAAAAAGAAAGAAGAAAGGAGAAAGAAGAGGAAGAAGGAGGCGAAGGTGGCAGTGGCAGTGGCGGAGGAGGAAGGAGGAATAGGAGGGAGGAGGAGGATGGAGGAAGAGGAGGAGGAAGAAGGATGGGGAGGAGGAAGTAGGAGGATGGAGAGGAGGAAGGAGGAGGAGGAAGAGGAAGGAAGAGGAAGAGGAAGGAGGAAGAGAAGGAAGGAGGAGGAGGAAGGGGAGAAAGAGGAGGGGAGGAGTGGGAGGAGGCGTAGGCGGCCAGCTGTCAGAACTGCTTATTTTATTTTTCTTGTTCCTGGAGCAGGCTGGCAGAGAGGTCC
>NW_016107382.1:7199479-7216548 GCF_001604975.1 Cebus imitator | reverse complement strand
GGGTGACAGAGACGAGGAGGAAGGTGGGGGGGAGGAGGAAAAAGAGGAAGGGGGAGGAGGAAGAGGAAGGAGGAGGAAGGAAGAGGAGGTAGGAGGAAGAGGAAGGAGGAGGAGAAGGAAGGAGGAGGAAGGAAGAGAAGGAGGATGAAGAAGGAGGAGGAAGGTGGAAGAGGAGGGAGGAGAAGGGAGGAGGAAGAAGGAGAAGAGGGAGGATGGAAGAGGAGGAGGAAGGAGGATGAGGAGGAAGGAGAAGGAGGTTGAAGGAGGAGGAGGAAGGAGGTGGAGGAAGAGGAGGAGGAGGGAGGAGAAGCAGGGAGGAGGAAGAGGAAAAAGGAAGAGGAAGAAGGAGGAGGAGACAACAAATACCAACAAATACAAGAATGGGGGACTGTTTCCTAACACATTCTATGAAGCCAGCATCAGTCTGATACCAAAATCTGGCAAGAACACAATGAATAAAAATAACTACAGGCCAACAGGCCAATATCCTCTATGAACATAGATACAACAATTCTCAATAGTAGCAAACTGAACACAATACATCAAAAGTCATTTCACCATGATCAAGTAGGCTTCATTTCTGGGATGCAAGCTGTGTTCAATCCATGCAAATCAATAAATGCAATTCACCACATAAGCAGAATTAAAAACAAAAACCATATGATCATTTCTCTGGATGTGGAAAAAGTCTTTAATAAAAATCTGACATCTCTTCATGATAAAAAAAAACTTCAAGAAACTAGTCATTGAAGTAACATACACCAAATAATAAGAGCCATCTGTGACAAACCAATAGCCTACATTATTCTGAAAGGGCAAACACTGGAAGCATTCCCCTTGAGAACTGGAACAAAACAGGCAAGCCCACTCTCACCTCTCCTATTCTACACAATACTGGAAGTTCTTGCCACACCAGTCAGTCAAAAGAAAGATTTAAAAGGCATCCAAATAGGAAAAGAAATCAAACTACCTCTCTTTACTAATGATATGACTCTGTACCTAGAAAGCTTTAAAGACATCATCAAAAGGCTCCTGGAATTGACAAATAACTTTAGTAAAGTTGCTGGACACAAAAATCAATGTACAAAAATCAGTACATTTGTCTACACCAACTGCGTTCAAACTGAGGTCCAAATAAAGACTGAAATCCCATTACAATAGCCACAGAAAAAAATTAAATGTCTAGAAATACATCTAATCAATGAGGTGAAAGACCTCTACAAGAAATTTAAGAATTGAAATAGTCAATATCATTGAAATGACTATATTCGTCAAAACAATCTACAGATTCAATGCTATTTTTATCAAGCCACCAATATTATTTTTCATGGAACTAGAAAAAATTATTCTGAAATTAATATGGAACCAAAAATGAGCCTGAATTGCCAAAACAATTCTAAGCAAAAAGAACACAGCTGGAGGCACCATACTACCCAACTTGCAAACTATATGATAAGGATACAATAATTGAAGCAGCATGGTAATGATAGAAAAACAGACACATAAACTAAGGGAACAGAATAGAAAACAGAGAAATGAAGCCACACACCTGCAGCCAGCTGATCTTCAACAAAGTCAACAAAAATAATCAACAGAGAAAGGACTTTCTATTCAATAATTGTTGCTGAGATAGCTGGCTAGCCATGCCATATGTAGAAAAATGAAACTGGACCCCTAACTTTCAGCATATAGAAAAATGAATTCATGATGTGTTAAAGATGTAAATGTAAAACCTCAAACTCTAAGACTCTTAAAAGAAAACCTAAGAAACACCATTCTGGACAGCAGCCTTGGGAAAAAAATTATGACTAAGCCCTCAAAAGCAATGGCAAGAAAAACAAAATTTGATAAGTGAGACCCAATTAAAATAAAAGAGTTTCTGCACAGCAAAAGAAACTATCCATAGAGCAAACAGACATCCTACAAAACAGGAGAAAATATTTGGAAACTATACATCCTATGAAGGACTGAAATCCAGAATCTATGAGGAACTTAAATCAACAAGCAAAAAACAAATAACCTCATTAAAATGGGTATAGACATGAACATACAGTTCTCGAGAAAAGAAAAATGACCGGCCTACAGACATGTGAATAGTCCACATCACTAATTATCATAGAAATGCAAGTCAAAACCACAGTGACATGCCATCTCATACTCATCAGAATAAGTATCATTGAACAGTCAAAAAAACAACAGATGCTGGCAAGGCTGCAGAGGAAAGGGAATGCTTATATGCTGTTGTTGAGAATTTAAATTAGTTCAGCCATTGTGGAAAGCAGTTTGGAGATTTCTCAAAGAACTTAGAATTATCATTCTATATTCCAATACCATTACTGGGTATATATCCAAAGGAAAGTAAATTGTTCTACCAAAAAGACACAATTTCTCATATGTTAATCACAGTACTATTTATAATAGCAAAGACATGGAATCAACCTAGGTGCCTGCCAATGATGAATTGGATAAAGAAAATGTGGTATATGAAGAACATGGAATATCATACAGCCATAAAAAACAATAAGATTGTACTCTTTGTAGCAATGTGGATGCAGCTGGAGACCATTAACCGTAACAGAGAACCAAATAC
Organism: Cebus imitator; assembly: GCF_001604975.1. Taxonomy (NCBI): domain Eukaryota; kingdom Metazoa; phylum Chordata; class Mammalia; order Primates; family Cebidae; genus Cebus; species Cebus imitator. The sequence continues at coordinate 7,213,958 of NW_016107382.1, read as the reverse complement.
AACATATTCTCACTTATAAGTAGGAGCTAAACATTGGGTAGTCATGGACATAAGTATGGCAACTGGAGATTCCCAGAGGGGTTAAGGAGGGAAGGGGACAAGTATTGGAAAACGATTTGATATTATGCTTAGTACCTGGCAACAAGATCCACTGTTCCCTGAACATCACTATCATGTAATATATCCATGTGACAAATCTGCACATGTACCTCTAGAATGTAAAATAAAAGTTAAAATTATAAAAAGAGAAAGTTAAGGTAGAAATAATAATGAAGTAGAATGAATACATAATATATATTCTCAACAAGTATTGAAGCTATTTCTTTGAAAAAATAGGACATTTAGGGAAGAAGCACCTCTGTTTAGAATGGTCACATAAAAGCAGAAAGGTAGAATATAATGAATTTTTAAAATTACATAGATTTACAGACAATAAAGTGCTAGCTGCTCATGACCTTCATTCATTATAAAAATGCAAAATAAAACTAAAATCAGATTCTACATTATTCTCACCCAAATAGTAAAAGTAGGAAGTTTGATAATACCAAACGCTGGTGAAGATGTGAAGCAACTGGAACTCTGACACCCTGATAGTGACAGTTTATAACTATTTTGAAAAATTATTTTGTAATGTTTCATAAAATTAATGTACTTCTGTCTTCTTATTTAGCAATTAAGCTCCCAGGTTATTATCCATGATACATAAAAATATATATCCTCAACAAAATTTGAAAAAAAAAATTAACAGCTTTATTTACAATAATTTAAAACATCTGTCAACAGGAGATTTAAAAAAGAAATTGTAGAAAAAATTACTTAATAGAGTGCTAACAATGAAATAGATATTTTTCAACAAGTATTTCTGGCAAAAGAAACCATACCTGTAATTCCAGTACTTTGGGAGGCCAAGGTGGGCAGATCATGAGGTCAGGAGTTTAAGACCAGCCTGACCAACATGGTTAAACCCTGTCTCTACTAAAGATACAAAAAAANAAAAAAAAAAAAAAAAAAAAAAGACACGATTGTGTGAGTATTTAGTGCTTAATTCCATTTATTGATAGTTCAAGAATAGGCAAAACTGAGCTAAAGTGATAGAAATCAGAACTATGGATGCAGGGATTGAATGAAAGGTTGTATTAAGGAACTTACTTTGGTAATGAAACTATCCTAGATCTTTATCAGTTGGTGGTTATATGGGTGCATGCATTATTTAAAGGTCACTGAGGTTTGCATTTATAATCTATAGATTTTACTTCACGTAAATTATACCTTGAAATTTGTTCATTTTATAGGAATAAAAAGAAGAAAAAGCAATGTTATTTTTCACGCAGGAGAACAGGAGATAAAACAGATATTCTCTCTGTAAAGCTAAAGAAACCCACAAAGACATATGCCTAAATAAATGATCACTCTTCTCTTGGCCCATTTCCCAAACTGACATATGCAGATAGATGGAGACATTACCTTTATACTGGACTAAAAAGAAAAAACCTTGCATCCATTCAAGTTCACTGAAGACTGAGGACTCACATTTCTTAAACTTTTGGTTTCTAGAGTATAGCTTCAGTATGGAAATATTTTAAAGAAGGAAAAGCTGTATGGTCATATATACACAAAATAAACCAATAAAACACCCGTATGTTACATGTACTTAAGCAATTAATTCTCTCAGAGGTCAGACTAATTGCAAAATGCCAAGTAACTAGATCACTTACTTTATTTTATACAAGACTTTCAACCTGAATCCTGTGAATATCAGTGTACCTAGATGCAAACTGATGATTTGACCTGTAACAGCTGGACTTCAACATTTCTTTTGGCCAGTAGATAGCAAGGTCAACTTTCTATTTAGGGCAATCGCTACATGACAAGAATGAGATTTTTTTAAAAGCTTTCAAGAGTATAAATTTGAAAAACATTATAACACATATTTTCAAGCTCCTGAAACATTCACAATAGTAGTCCACATTACTGGACATAAAACATAAGTTAATAAATTTAAAAGAATAGAAATCATGCAATGTCTGCTTTTAGAGCACTCTGGAAACAAACCAGAAACCAGCAACAGAAAGATAATTGAAAATCCCAAATGCATGAATATTAAATTACATACTTCTAAATAATATATGGGTCAAAAAATAAATATATTTTTAAACAAATGGAAATAAAAATATATCTAAATTTGTAGATGCAGCAAAAGTACTACTTAGAGGGAAATTTATAGCATTGAATGCCTATATTAGAAAGGGAGAAAACTCTAAAAGCAATCACCAAAATTTTCATGTTAAAAGTTAGAAAAGAAAGAGCAAATTAAATTCAAAGCAAGCAGAAGAAAATAAATAAGAATTAGAGAAGAAATCAATAAAAATATGAACAGAAAATTAATAGAGATAATTTTAAAATACAAAAAGCTAGTCATTTGAGAATATTGATAAAATCAACAAATTTCTAGTCAGGCAAACTATGCAAAAGATAGAAAGGACACCAATTTATAATATTAGAAATGAAAGCTGGAACATCACTATAGGTCCCATGTCTAATAAAATGATAATAAAAAATACCATGAACAACCTCTTGTCCACAAATCTGAAAACGTAAATGAAATGGACCAATATCTTGAAAGAGACAATCTGTCATAACTTACAAAAGGGGAAATAGACTATCTGAATAGGCCTATGTCTATTAAATAAATTGAGTCAATAAATAATAAACTTCCAAAGAGAAAGCACCAGGCTCAAATGGATTTACTGGTAAGTTTTACCAAACATATAACGATGACTTTATACCAATACTCTATAATCTCTTTCAGAAGATAGACATAGGAAATAATTTCTAATTATTCTATGAGATCACTGTTGCCTTAATACCAAAACCAGACAACATTAACAGACAAGAAACTATAGACCAATATTTTTCATGACATAAAATCCAGAAATTCTCAAAAAAATTAGCAAAAAAATATTCAACAATATATAAAAAGAATTATATATAATGACCAAAGCAGATTTATCCTAAGAATGCAAGATGTGTTCAACATTTAAAAATCAGGCTACGGAAGAAAACGCAATTACATCAATAGATACAAAAAAGCGTTTGGCAAAATCCAACACTCATTCATAATAAAAGCTCTTAGTAACCCAGGAACTGAGTAAAACTTTCTCAACTAGATAAAGAATATCTACAAAAAAACTATATTATAATATATTATGAGAAATTCAAAGGTTTCCTGATAAGATGAAGTATAACTCAAGAATATCTTCTCTCACTACTTCTTTCAATGTTGTACAGGAAGTCCTTGCTAATGCAATAAAGCAAGTAAAGAAAATAAAAAGTATACAGATCGTGAAGAAAGAATTAAAAGTGAAATTTTATTTATTCTCAGATGACAAAATTTTCTATGCAGAAAATCACAAAGTTTTGAGAAACAAGTTCATGGAACTAATATGCAACGATGCAAGATTATAGGATAAAAAGTTAATATACAAAATTCAATTGCTTTCCTATATACCAGTAATAAACAAGTGAAATTTAAAATTAAAATCATAATAGGCCAGATGTGGTTACTCACATCTGTAATTCCAGTACTTTGGGAGGCCAAGATGGGCAGATCATGAGGTCAGGAGTTTGAGACCAGCCTGGCCAACATGGTGAAATACCGTCTCTACTAAAGATACAAAAAAAATTAGCCAGGTGTGGTAGTGTGCACCTGTAATCCCAGCTACTCAGGGTGCTGAGGCAGGAGAATTGCTTGAACCCAGGAGGTGGAGGTTGCAGTGAGTCAAGATCGTGTCATTGCACGCCAGCCAGGGCAACAGGCAAGCCTCTGTCTCATAAATAAATAAATAAATAAATAAATAAATAAATAAATAAAAGCAGTACCATTTACATTATTTTTCTCCAAAATAAAATACTTAGATGTAAATCTAACAAAATATAGAGAAGATCTATATAAGAAAATGTATAAAACTCTGATGAACAAAATCAAAGAACTAAATAAATGAAGATATATTTGATGTTCTTCGGTAGGAGGATTCAATATTGTCAAGATTTCAGTTCTTTATATCTTTATCTACAGATTCAGTAAGTCTCACTTAAAATCCCAGGAAGCTATTTTGTGGTTACTAACAAATTAATTTTAAAGTTTATATGAGAGGCAAAACCCCAGAATAACCAATACAATATTGAAGAAAAAGAACAAAGTTAGAGGACTGGAACTAGCCAATGACAAGATTTACTACGAAGCTATAGTAATCAAAACAATGTGCTATTGGTGAAAGAATAGGCAAAGACATCAGTGGAACAAATAGCCAGAAATAAACTCCCAGAAGTATAGTCAACTAATCTTTGAAAAGGAACAATGGCTGTATATGGAGTAAAGATAGATTTTTTAGCAAATGGTGCTGGAATAACTGGGCATTAACATATAAAAAACGAATCTAGACACAAATCTCATACCTTTTACAAAAATTTACTTATAAGAAATCATAGATCTAAATGTAAAATGCAAAATGAAACTCCTAGAGATAACATAGGAAAAAACCTAGATGACCCTGAGCGTGAGGATGATTTTTTAAACATAACACGAAAGGTATGAACCATGAAATTTAAAAAGGAAATGGATAAGCTGGACTTCGTTAAAATTTAAAACTTCTGACTTATGAAATATAATGTCAAAAATGAGAAGACAACTCACTGAAAAGGAGAAAATATTTACAAAAGATACGTCTGATAAAGTACTGTCATCTAAAATATACAAAGAAATCTTAAAAGTCAACAATATGAAACAAAGAACCCAATTATAAAGTGGACCTAAGCCCTTACCAAACACCTCACAAGGGGAACATATATAGATGAGAAGCATATGAAAAAATGTTCAACGTCATATGTCACCAGGGGGAAATCTATGATATAACATCACATTGGAATGGCCAAAATCAAAACACTGATAACACCAAATGCTGGCAAGTATGTGAAGGAACAGAAAGTCTCATTCATTGCTGGTAGGGATGCATAATGGTACAGGCACTTTGAAAGATGGTTTGGGGGATTCTGACAAAACGAATCATATTATTACCATGAGATCCAGCAATTGCACTTCTTGCTATTTATTTAAATGAGCTGAAAATTTATGTCTACACAAAAACATGCACATGATATTTACAGCAGCTTTATTCACTGTTGTTAAAACTAGGAGGAAAAAATATATCCTTCAGTTGGTGAATGAACAAATACACTGGTATCCAGACAATAAAATGTTATTTAGCACTGAAAATAAATGAGCTATTAAAACATAAAAGACATGAAAGACATTTAAATTTATGTTACTAGGTAAAAGAAGCCAATCTGAAAAGACTACATGCTGTATGATTCCAGCCATATGACATATTGGAAAGGGCAAAACTAAAGAGAAACAGTAAGAAGAATGGCAGTTGCCAGAAGTTAGAAGTGGGTTGCAAGGCAGAAGTAGGGAATATATAAAACAGAGCACAGGGAAATTTTAAGGAAGTGAAAATACTTAGTATGTTATTAAAATGGTGTATATATCATTACACATTCATCCAAACTAGTAGAGAAAAACAAAACTAAAAATAAACCCTAATGTAAACTATGGACAGTAGATGATTATGATGGATCAATGTGAGATCATCATTTATAAGAAATGTGCCACGTTGGTGGCACAGGTTAATAATGATGAGGCAATGCATATGTGAAGGCAGGGGGCATATATTTCTGAACCTTTCTCTAGATTTTACTGTAAATGTAGAACTGTCCTAAAAAAACAAAAAAAGCAAAGTACTTAAAAATATGAAAAAATAAGATTTGTAACGATTTTAGCAAAGTTCCAGACACATGGTTCACTAAATTTTAGCCATTATTATCATGCAATTTGTCATGTAAATTTTGGTTTATTGAAGGAGAGAATGAAAAAGGTAAAATGACATGCAGTGCCCATCATATAACCAGCCACCTTTGGATTGTGAGTATTATTTAAGACTTTCAAATAGCCATAACTTTGAAAAAAAATATTCGCGTTTTGAGTTTCTTTTAAAGGACATCTGTGGGGAAATAAAAAACCTATCATCATGCAAACGAACAAATTATTTCACAATCAGTGCTGAATTACATTTTTCTCAACTTCACAACTATAATGTAAAGCAAGTCTTCTCTTACCCAAATCTATTTGAATATGAAGAATAAAGGTTTGCAGCAAATTCTATGCTGGCATCTCATATATGCATGACTGATTAAGAAGGAAGTAGCAATATGTCTGTAACATTATAAAATAAAAAAATAAGTAACATTATAAATTACTTCGAATAAAATAATTTTAATAAATATTTTAAAAGCTTATAAAATAAGGTAATTTATATTTGGTAAAACATTTTTACATGTTGTATAGTACAGAATAATAAAGATTTTTGTTAATTCAGAAATGATCTATGACTCATTTATTTATGTCAAGAAAGCTACATAAAGCATAGGGTGAATGATTAAGATTTTGCAATAGTATTGAAAAAGAAAATAAGATGCATAGTAACTTACATGTAATTTGAGCTCTGGATATCATTAATGTAAATTTAGGAAGTAAAACCACACATTCTGTTTTGTTCTATATTGTTAGGTCAACCTGTCTGCCAGTTGAAACCCAATAAAAATAATATGTGTGCTTTGGAATTAGTGTATATCACTATATGACTTCTGAAATTCAATTAATGTCTATGGTATACCATGGAGTCTATGCCTGAAAGGCATTTTATAAATTCAAGTCATTATATTTATTTCAAAATGTCTAAAGAATACTGCAGAATAAAGCATTGTGTGTACTTTAAAAATAGAGCAAAAGTCTTGGCAGAATGTTGAAGTACTTCAAAGAAGAGACTTATAACAACTTAAGAGAGACTCATCTGTGTTATTCCATCAAGGGTACATAAAATTGGCACTCTTGTCTTTTCCTCCTCAGCTATGTAAGGATAGGCCGCCATCATGAATGACACAGTAACTATCCGCACTAGAAAGTTCATGACCTACCGACTGCTTCAGAGGAAACAAATGGTCATTGATGTCCTTCACCCCGGGAAGGCAACAGTGCCTAAGACAGAAATTCGGGAAAAACTAGCCAAAATGTACAAGACCACACTGGATGTCATCTTTGTATTTGGATTCAGAACTCATTTTGGTGGTAGCAAGCCAACCGGCTTTGGCATGATTTATGATTCCCTGGATTATGCAAAGAAAAATGAACCCAAACATAGATTTGCAAGACATGGCCTGTATAAGAAGAAAAAGGCCTCAAGAAAGCAACGAAAGGAACGAAAGAACAGAATGAAGAAAGTCAGGGGGACTGCAAAGGCCAATGTTGGTGCTGGCAAAAAGCGAGCTGGAGATTGGATCACAGCCGAAGGAGTAAAGGTGCTGCAATGATGTTATCTATGGCCGTTGTGGATTTTTCACGAGAAGCTTAATAAACTAAAAACTTTTGTGTGAAAAAAAAAGAAAAGAAAATTGGCACTCTTTTCCTTGAAATTTTTATTTCTAACGTGGCAAAATTTATTAATTAATGACTTTGTCACACATAGCTATTCAGCCAAAATGAATAGATAGATAGATAGATAGATAGGTGACAGACAGACAGATAGATAAATTTCTAGAGAATGGTCCATTTCATTTAGGTTATATTTTTTTCTTTTTTCAATTTATTTTATCCAATTAAATTGTTAAATAGTTAAAACTCTTTTGTCTTTAAATTGGATTAGTATAAGAATATTGCCTACTATTGCTGCATTATTGTGATGTAGGCATTTAACCAAATATTAGAAAAATACTTGTCCACATTAAATATAGATTTAAAACAATATTAACTATTGAAAAATTATGTTTGTTTGAAAACAAATTATATATTCAGAACATATCTCAAAATATGAAAGGCTCTAGTATACCTGCTGTATAATAAATTATATGTAAGTTTTTCAAACAGCAAAATTTAAATTAACATATTTTTAAATTATATATTAAAATTCATAAAGGGAAAGTAAAAGATGAGAAGGAAACACTAAATATACAAGAGTAAAAAATATTAAGAATTCTAACATTTTGATGACAATTATTTGAAAGTTCATTAAAATATACTTTCTATTATTGTATATATTTTTTAAATTCTACAACAACTACAAAAGATTATAGATGGACTTAAGATGGGTAATATAGTTGAATATAAGGAAATCTAAAAATATTTTAGTATCATATACAAGACTATATAAAATACTAGAATATTTTGTCTGCAATATTCTATAATGTTCTTATCTACCATATTTTGGGTGACTGCTGAGGTCTAATTAAATATTTGGTGCTTTAATTAATGTGTATGCCTTCAAATTATTTTTCTAAATGACAAATAGCTATTATTTATTGATATATCATACAGAAAAATTGAATGTACTTGTCATTCTTTTTTATTCTCAAAGAGTGTTTTTCTAAATTGTCTTATGCATTTTGTCAAGGTCATTTACCAACTTGCATGATTTGCTAGGACTACAATATTAAACTGATTTAAGCCCATTTTGACTCAGTTTCATTTATGTCATACATTCAGAAAGAAAATACATTTTATTAATTATATTTTTTGTAAGATTGAGAAAATTATGTCTCTATTCTTCTCATAGGTGATAGCTTTTTTTTCTTCCTGAGTGCATATTGTGTCATTTTGAACAATTAGATTTACTAGAAGGAAAAAAAGCAGCAATAAGAAAAATATGGCCAAAGACAGATGAGAGAGAGTATGTGTGTATTTTAGGGGTCCCCAGCTCCTGGGATGTGGACTGGTAACAATCCATGGCCTGTTAGGAACTGGGTGGGCTGCACAGCAGAGTGGCAGTGAGCTTGCAATGCTACCTGAGCTCCTCCCCCCATGAGATCAGTGGTAGCATTAGATTCTCATAGGAGAGCAAACCCTGTTGTGAAGTACACATGCGAGTAATCTAGGTTGCACACTCTTATGAAAATCTAATTAATGCCTGATGATCTAAGGTGGAATAGTTTGATCTTGGAACCAACACCCCTTGCTTCCCCACCTTCTGCATCACGTCAGTGGAAAAACTCTTCCACGAAACAGGTCTCTGGTGGATATGAGAGAGAAGTGAATATAATGCATTTATTACATAGATACTAGAAAAAATCCCCTCAGCTAACCTGATAACTGTCTTTATGAAATTATTAAATTTCTTATTAAATTTTGGCTACTACTATGGAAATTAAAATAATTTATTTTTCTATCCTAATTATACATTTGCTATTTGACTCATTATTATCTCTGGAACATCAAATCATGATCTGTAAGTTCCAAAAAATATCCAGAAGTCACTATGCAAACCTTTGGAAAAGAAAAATATTAAAAAGATTTGAGGTAGCTATAAATATTTATTTTTGCATGCTTAATTTCAAAATATGATGAAATATGCTGGAAAACATCTCGTAAAACAATGAATTGTGAAAGATTAGTTAGGCATATGGGGAGGAAAGCTTTTAAATTAATTGTCAACATTTAAAAATAAATAGCTTTAAGGTTTTTGTAAAAAGTCTAGTAATCAGGCATGTAATGAGAAAACATGATGGTCTTTCTATACTAAAATGCTGAGACACAATTTTTAAACTTGTATCAATTTTTCTTATTTAAAAAATATAAAACAGTGATATACCTCATGTAAATTATTAACAAAATTACAAATATGATTTCAAGGGTTTGAATTATGCTTACATTCTTAAGGCACAGATATTGATCTTCTTTTTTTTTAATTACTTTTTACTATAAAAAGTGAACTGGTCAAATACATACTTAAGCATCTATCTTTGCATCCAATACATTTTAGAATATCACTGTTAATATCTTTAAAATAAATTATTTTACACTTGCAACCACCAAAAAAAGATCTTACATCTATTTTCATATAAGGTCAAAGAAGAGTTTTAAAACTTTTGTATGTTGTAAGATTTCATCTCTAACTCTTCCAGCTTTCTGAATGTTCAATCTAAATTTCTCTGAGACAAACTGAATCTTCTTTTTCAAATCTCACAGGAAAACAGCAGACAATAACCATAATGCATATATTATATAAATATTTGAACATATAGCAAAAATGAAATAAGATAATTTAGATACAGCTTGCTAATCTCTCCTGCAAAAGTAACATGTAAATTGAAAATTACAACCTCTGAAGAAAACATGACAGATGAACAGAAGATGCTGAAGTGAAGAATTCTCACACAACAGTTGAATGACTTGGATTGTCGTATTACGAATAATATTAAAAATATATTGCCATTTGTCAAGGGAGTAATAGTGAGATAATATATAAATCCATATAAATAAATATTCTAGTCTGTATTGCTGGTTTATCATTATCATAATCAGTGACTCAACAGAAATAACAAAAATATTTTCCTGTAGAGTTAATGTATATCAACCTGCTTTTTATTTATTTTATCTCTCATGTACGTTAATTCAAAAGGGAGTTCTGGCCAACAGAAACAAGCATTTTAGTCTTCCAAATAGGTATGTTTTCCACTATACTTCTGACACACTATCATTCTATTTTGCTTACATTACTCAAGCAAAAATTGACTGAAATAAAATATAACCACTTCTCATGGTGGCCAATCTCATCAGAAATGTCCTAGAATAACTTAGGTGAAGATTGGCAGCTGTTTCTACTCAGTCAATTAACACAATCCTGAGAAACTGGATCTGACCCGGGAAACAAAATTAAATTACATAACTAAACAGGTATTGGGTGAACCCTCATGCAATTTTTAGAAAGACACAGATTTAAAATGTAGTAAATATTCAGATGAAAGTCATCTGAATTCAAGATTTGTAGAAAAAATTTGAGGAAACCTTGTAAAATGGAAGTTATTTATCTACCATTTCTGGAATAAGGAGAGCAGCTATTGCATCTGTGCAGATTCATTTTATGTGATGACCTAGAGGGTGTTTTGGGATGAGTTTAATGTTTAAATCAGTCAACTTTGAGTAAGGAGATTGCCCTACATAATGTGGGTTGGCCTTAACCACTCATTTGAAAGCCTGAATAGCATAAAAAGCCTAACCTCCTTCACACAAGAGGGACTTTTCCAGCAGACTGTCTTCAGGCAGGAACTGCATTATTGGATTTTCTGAGTTTCTAGTTATGTCCGTGGACAATCCAGGGCCCACATTGAATATTTTGGACTCATCAGCTTCCATACCCATGTGAGCCAAGTTCTGATAATAAAGCCCTTTTATATAAATATATTTATGTATTCTATTTGTTCTGTTTCTTTAGATAATCCTGACAAATACAACATACAAGAAGTAAGAACAGGTTATTACCAAAAAAATAATAATAATTAGAAACTTGAAGGAATATAAATATAAGATTTTTGACATAAAATACCTTAAGTAAGCAAATAGCTAAATGGACAGAGCTCAGTATAAAATTAGTGAATTGTGACACCAAGGAAAATAATGCACAAGATAAAGATGGTCTAAATTTCTAATAAGAAGCCAAATAAACATACAAAAGGAATATATAAGCTAATAAAAAGTAAACATTTTTACAGTTACACAAAAGCATATACTTCATATTGAAAAGACACACACAGTAGCCAGCAGTTGGGATAATGATAAAAATAATTCATACCAATTGCTTGACATTGGAGGAAAAAAAAGCTAACCCATGCAGAGAAAAAGCATATAGATAGACAAACACACATGTACAACACCAGAGAAAATAGAAAACAGCATATAAAGCTTTAAAAATACTGGGAAAAAAAACTGAATACACAATCAACTGAAAGTATGACTATGCTTTCCACAGTTAATTTTTTTTGGCACCATCAAAAATAATCAACTGACTATAAATATTAATATGTGGATATATATTTGTACTTTTGATTCTGTTCCATTGATCTATGTGTTTGCCCATATGCCAGCACCACACTTTCTTGATAACTGTAGCTGTACAGCAAGTTTTGAAATTGGGAAGTAAAAGTCTTCCATCTTTACTCTTCTTTTCCAATATTATTTTGTCTATTCTAGGTGTGCATTTCTATATTAATTGTGGGACCTGCTTGCTAATTTTTTAAAAGCCATGCTGAAATTTTAATAGGGATTATGTTGAGTCTCTGGGTCAATTTGAAAAGAATTACTATCTGTACTGTATTGGATTTTCCCAACCACAAACATGTAATATCTCTCCATATATTTAGATCTTTAGTTTTTATTAAAGTTTTGTAAATTTCTTGAATTTTTTGTTTCTTTTATTCTCCTGCAGAGGATTGCAAATGGAACTGTTTCAATTTTTGTTTTTGTATATTTCATTAGTCATTTGAGAAAATTCAGCTGCTTTTATATATTGATCTTTTACCTTACAACCTTTCTATACTTATCCTGTGACTTTGCTGTGTACAAATATTCTTTTAATAGACTATGTTTTCTATTTAATCAGCCAGAGTTAGCTTTTTGCTGACTGGTAAATTATATTCATATATTTCCTTACATCTAAAAATTAAAAGAAAAAAGCTTATGTACATAATTATTAAAATTAGACATCATTTCTTCATAAAAAGATTCTTTGTAAACAAAGACAAGGAGGAATGCTTACTGCTACTATCATTATTCAGCCTTGTATTATGATCAATGACAATGCCACAGACTGAAATAAATAAAACATATGCATAAATATTAGAAAAAAATAAACCATCATAATTTATAAATGACAAATCTTCCATCTAGAGAAAGCAATAAAAAAAATCTAAGACTGGTAGGAAACTACAGCAAGGAGACTACAAAAATAACATAAAATAAGTAAACTTTTAATGTATTTCTATGTGATATCAATAAAACATAAATTATAATAAAAATGAGCCTATTTACAATGAGCAATTTTATAACAATACATTTAAATGTAAACTTATTCAAAGTGAACTTAGGTAAAATCACATTTTAAAAAATAGCAAAAGCCAGTGTGGTGGCTCATGCCTGTAATTCCAGCACTTTGGGAGGCCAAGGCGGGCAGATCTCAGGTCCAGAGTTCAAGACCAGCCTGGCGAACATGATGAAACCCTCTCTCTACTGAAAATACAGAAGTTAGCTGGGTATGGTGGCATGCACCTATAATCCAAGCTACTTGGGAGGCTGAGGAAGGAGAATCACTGGAACCCGGGAGGTGGAGGCTGCAGTGAGCCAAGATCGCGCCACTGCATTCCAGCATGGGAAACAGAGCAAGACTCTGTCTCAAAAATAAAATAAATAAGTAAAATAAATTAAATATTTTAAAAAGCAACAATAAGAACTCTAAAAGTTTACATTTATTTAGTCACATAGTTTACAGTAAAAATAAGACCCAATAAGTAAAAAACACGTGTCATATTTTTGAAAGGAGAAAATTATATTGTCAAGGTGATACATTTTCAAAATAATTTATAAATTTAATATAATACCAACCCAAATTATAATAGGATGCACATATAAAAAGGAAAACCACAATGATTTTCAATTATGTAATTTGGAGAAAAGAGCAAGAAAGAATTACCTGCAAAATGGCATCCTGGGCTTGTAGCCCTGAGGTCTCAGGAGTTGAGTTAGCATACACTGCCTGGATCAACTGTTCTGGCTTTGATTTGTTTTTGTGAAAGATGAAAATTTAGCAATTTATGAAAAAATTCAGTGACTGTGTGATTTTGGAGGGGATGTTTTTCTATAAGAAATCATGAAACATGATGATTAAAAATATGGTATTGTTTAGAAGTAAACCAAAAAATCTTTAATGAGAATAATATGAAATATAGGAAACTGTGTGTGAATCTCAAGATCCCTATCTATATTTATGTATCTATTAATGTATATATGTTTATGGTAATTTAGTATATTAAGCAAGTAAAATGTTTTATCATTAGAGTAAGGATGGTTAGTGATAGTTTTTATTATAATAGGAATATATTAGGGTGTTGTTATTGGAAGTCAATTAAATAGAATGTCTTAAAAATGATAACCTCAGGCAAATATACACAGAACATTAGACATTATGGAAAAACAGAAAGATATGGAAAAGGCCATAGTGACTTGCCAGGAGCTGAATTGGGATTCAACTACGTAGAATGGAGATATCTGAAGCCATTGGAATGCTAATCCACAATCCTTAATTCGGAAATTCTTAGTTTGCCGATGTTTTAATACAACAAGAGATGTATAGAAATAAAGGAAATTACATATAAATTAGTCAAAATAGACCCAAATGAAGCCTACCAAGCAATAACCATCACTTGAGAGAAGACCTGAAAGGGAGTTTGGGAAGACATTCTGCAACAAAAAAGAAACAGTTATCCAGAATTATTGTGCTGTTCCCCAGGAGGTTTGCTGTTCCCCAGGAGGTTTTTTCTTCAGGGCTTTTTTTTTTTTTTTTTTTTTTTTTTTTTTTTTTTTTTTTTTTTTTTTTTTTTTTTTTTT